>NC_090941.1:879333507-879683529 GCF_040938575.1 Ambystoma mexicanum | reverse complement strand
GGAGTCAAGGATGAGGAAGAGAGGTTGTGTGAAGGTATTGTAGAGGGTTGGTGAAATACTTATGGAAAAGGCACATTGTTGGTTGAGAGACAAAAAGCAGCATTTGCCATGGAAACTGCCACACATCAAAATGCTGTGCACTCTGTAAAGTACAAAGTGGGCCTTGCAGGCAAAATTCAAAGCCAAGTGAATATCTTTCCTTTCAGGTGACTAAGACCCACTTTTTAGTAGAACAACTGACATCATGCAAATTAAAAGGCATTTGTGAGTGATCAAAATGAACAGCAGCCCTTTACTTCCAGTTTGCCACATGAATCAAAATGCTACAGTAAGGAAGAAATTAACATATTGGTAAAAACGACATTGAACCATAACAGGAAGATGCAAGAAACTTAAATAAGTAAAATGTGGCACTCAAAAAGAAGGCAATAATTGAAAAGTGTATTTTCTTTCAGATGCAACATGTGACTCTTCTTAAACACAGACAAATGCTTCTTGTTGTTGCACAGATTCTCAAGTACCCTTCCCCAGGGCAGGCCATATTTGCTTCTTACCTGGAAGGGAGATCTCTGTGAAGCTCATTCTTATCAAGTATTTACAACAGGCTGATGGATAACAGGGCTGGCCTGACGGGGTGAAAATGCCTGAAAATATAAAGGCTTAGATCAAAATTGTGGTCAATTTAAGTTTACAATGACAAAATGTCAGAGTCCAGCTCGGATTCATGATGGCAGAAGTGGGCTTTCTGCCTCATGATAAGAATCTCCCCAGCCCATGAACTCTCAAAGAACAAGAATCTAATGCCTTTTACCCCATCCTTATACTAACATTCAGCCCAAGAGACAGCAGCTGTTCTGAACCACATGTTTTCAGAGAAATTAAACCTATATAGAAAAAAGGTTGTTTGGATTTGCATATATGTTGGAACATTTCCATAAGATTAAATGCACTTTCGTAATTTTGCATTTTCTCAGCAACGTCACACTTAGCCCATTCATATGTCATTGGAGAGCTGATGCCAAGCCTGTGGCAATGCCATCAATTTCATAAATATTCAACTTTTGGAAACTCTATAGCAATCTAAAATGTATTCTTAGCTTCCGGGACTATGTGCCAAAGCCAAGATTCAGGAAGATGTTAGGTTAGGGAATAATTTAACTGTATATGCATTTTAGTAATTTAGATGGTTATTATTGTTGTGCAAAAACACACCAGTCGCGTGCGATCTCGTGCAATCATGGGAATCATCTCATTAAGTCTGTCATTTGCAGGGGAATTATTAATATCTAAATATTATGGCTTTTATCAGTTAGTTACCAAAATGTGCCATGTAGGGACATTCTGAGGAAAAAACTGTTATGTTAAAAAGATGCAATTGATAGGAGGTGTGTACCTCTTCACTTCTCTTAAATCACAGAGCTCCCCTAGCCTATCCACAGGGAGGGGTTGGCTCTGGAGGAGGAAGAGAGATTGATCCAATGGGAAAGTTAGCACAAATAAACTGGCACCTTATAATTGTAATAATTGGAGGTGTAGCTTATACATTAAAAAGCACTTGCTCTATGCAGAAAGGGAGCAGACAAGAAGAAAGGCAGCCTAAAGAAACCATCTTTGAGGGAGTGCTCCCAGAAATCTTGTAGGACATCCCCTTAATCCACCTGGGGGTATCCTAAACAGCTGCTTGACATCTTGGGTGGAGAGGCCTTAAACTTTGCTTTGGAGAGAGAAACTGGGGGAAGCCAACAGCGGAGGAGGCCCTGATCCTTAAGGAGAGCCTGATCATGGAGGAAAGCTGGTGACGATCTCAGACTGAAGTGACCAGACCCTGAGCTGTCCAAAGAGGAGCCCGGTGGTCTTCCCTGAGCGCCCTAAAACAGAGGTCCCATGTAAGTAGAACTGATCCATTGAAAGCAAGTGTGTGGGCAATCTGCCTGCCTTAACATCTTCCCTCAATAGTGCATGGGGAAAATTGTGTAGACCCTTAGCATATTTGACTGTATATTAATGCAATTAACTCCCAAATAGATTGATGCAGGGGGGAGTTTGGAAGAGTTTTAAACTTCCACCCTCTCTCCTATCTGAATAATACTATATGCATCTAAAGTAATTGGGGTGTCCTGGCCACAAAACAAAATTTGTAATTGTCACCATTTCCAAACCTTGCCTTCAAAACAAAAAATATTCTTGACCCTAAAATTAACTTCCCAATTGAGACCCCCTTCCAAAAACGTGCTTTTAAATAAAAGGTATACTTATCTCAAGACAAAAATACCAATTGCCACCACTCCTTAAACCTTTAATTTAAACAAAGGGGTGCACTTGGCCCCAAATGAAATTCCTAAACTGTCCCCACTCCCTAGACCTGGGATTGAAACAGATGGGTGTCTCATACCACTAATGCATGGGCTTTTGGTGCTGGGAGAGAGGCGCTTTGCAAATTGAAACTAGTGTAATTTCCATTGAACAATATACACTCTCTCCTGAGAGTGTGCAGGTGACCCGGCTAGCAGAATGTGTTTAGAATATTTTAGGGTGAAAAGGAACCAGTGTGGGATTTGCCACACGCATTTGTCCAAGTCTGTGTTTCCAAAACTGCAAGCATTTTAAAGTGTGCAGGATATTATACAAAGAACTGCATGCCCCAAATGTAAAGTGTTCTCATGTTAAAATTGTGCTTTGTTTTGACTCTAAACTTTAGCAAGTACCATTTACCTGTTTTGTTATTGAAGCTTTGTTGTTTGCCATAGAGAAGGTGGTGTGTTTAATCAAGTAAAGTCATTATTCAATGAGGTTATCATTAAATAAAAATATATTCTTTCTATCCCCCGGTCTGGTTCTTGCCACACTGTTTGTAGGGAAGTCATCAATAGGGATACCGCTACAAACTTAAACATATTTTGGTGGGGCTCCTTGATTGGGGGGAAGCAACTCCCCAGGTTAAGGGTGGTCGCTCAATATATTGTTACAGCATGGCTTCCATGAACGGCCCAACAAAGACCCCTTGAAATTGTGACACACACACACACACGCCCCCTTCACAACACGCACATAAGCATTTTATTTTAAAAATACCTTTTCATACAATTACAGGTTTTCCACCAGGCCTCCTCTTTGCAGTGCTGCGAAACAATGCAGTCAGGTCTCAGAGGTTTGGAGTGAAGGTAGCAGCAGCACATGTGGACACAATTTGCATGTGTGCATACGCTTGGAATGGAAACCTCCATTCTGCAAAATGGCTGCTTTTACTGGCGAACGCTTGGACTCTGCTGCAAGAATTATATTAACTTCATGTAAACAAAGGAGATCCTCAAGTTTTTTTGGACATGGAGGAAAGTATTCTCAATGACAAATTGGACAAGGTATTGCCCTCTCTTTCAGAAGAGTGCTGCTCTGTTATAAACATGTTTCTTTTGGCAATTAAGAAATAGTGGTGTAACACGCAGCTTGTTTATTTGGGAGAGCTCAGTTAGAGGACAGTCTCCTTATATGAGCTAGAAAACAAATACGCAAAGCAGAAAGGGATTGAAAAGCATGAAGGAGCACCCACACCTCAAGATTTTGAGATCCATTGTTTTTGTCTTCACCAGCAGGAGAGAGCGGCACGCCATGTAGTGGGCCTCAGTCCTCGAGTGTCATAACTGTTACATTCACACCACGTCATCATGTACGGCGTGTCATGGAATAAACAGCATGACGTTGGGACTTCCTGGTGCAAGGTGGCAGTCACATGATGGTACTTTACCTGGCTGAAAGTGTTTTGTTGCAGCGCTCCTGTGGTCCCCCATCGCACCACACCCCACACATGGGCTGGAGCAAGTAGGAACACGCAGTCCCAAATACAACACTGGCAATGAAGGGGCGCATGGCCCACGTTGTTGAAACTGGAACACGTCAAATGTGAATGAATCAGAAAATCAAGACAGTACACACGTGTGCTCCACAGCGTCCATCTCAGAGGGTGGCAACAGCCTCACACTGTCAGTTTGACTCTGGAAACCTCCCCGACTGCAGCTCCACAGGGGAGATAAGCATCCCCAACCAGCTGACAGGAGACATACACCATTGATTCAAAAGATGTTTGCCACACCAGGCCCAGCTACCACCGTCAGGCTGGTGCCAACGTTTAGCCACAATGCCCCGACACTTGGACAGGGCGGCCTGGGAATGGTGATGGCCCTGTTTGACCCATACATGGGCCCATCTTTGGTGGGACCCTGATGGGAAGAAATTCGATTTGGCAATGGATTGCAGGGATGTGGCCATGCTGTGGTCAATGCAATCCCATTTGCTTCTGAATGTGGGGGACAGCACACTCCATATCTTCAACTCACTGCCAAGTGGGTATGATACAGATTAGTACAAAGCAGCAAAGGATGCCCCACCAACCATTTTATGCCCCAACTTAATCCAGACTATGAAATATTATTATTTTGCAACAAGGTGCACAACGGATCAGAAACACTTGATGCGCATAACACACAATTTCGCCGGCTAGCCTTGTCATGCGACTTCAAAGACACTGATAAGGAGATCAGGTGCCAGATCATCAATGGCATGCACTCAGAGAAGCTATGAAGAATAATACTGAGCGACAAAGGCATCTCACTGCCACGCATACTGTAATATGGTTGGGAATGGGAGCTTTCTCACGCCAGGCCAGCTCACATGAACATGACCTTGGAGAAGTTCCAGGTCACACCAATGCCCATGATTATGTCGATCACCAACTAGCCAGGGGGGATGACCTAGAGACTATCCACACCCATGTGGCACCCAAGAATACCAGGCCTAAACGACTGTGGTTGGTATAGCGGGCAATGCCATGTCAAATGAAACAGCCCAGGACAGGGCACCACATGCAGCGCATGCAGCCCCCTCAACCATTATGCCAAGGTATGCCTGTCATCAGGAACACCAGTTCACCACCAATCGCAAGGCACAGCAAGTCGAGGTATATCACAACACCTGACAAGGACGACAGAACAATGGCAGCTATCGAAGCTCAGCGCCCAGAGAAAAGTAAGGGGAAGATCCACAATATATCCATTTTAGAGCAATGAGGGGGGCAAGGAGGAAGAGAAGACCCATGTTTCTAATACAAGTCGATGAGCAGGACAGTACAATGACCATTGAAACTGGCGCATCGGTAAACGGCATGCCACTCGAGACTCTACAACGGATGAACCCCCAGCCCACACTGAATCACACCAACACACTACTAATGCATGTGGAATTAGGAAACCCTTACCTGAGGTAGGGCGATTTCACATGCTGCTCAGCAGGAAGGGAGGCATGAAGATCCAGGCAAAGATATATGTTGTTGATGCTGGCATAGAGTGCCTACTTAGCTGGTGCTCAGTGGAGGACCTTGGGCTAATACAGTTTGTCTGCAATGTCACAGACACCGATGGAATGCAAGACCTGTTGGCCAAACACCCCAACATACTGAATGGATTGAGTGTCTCAAAGAAAAGGTGGTCAAGCTACACATCGACAGAACCATACAGGCACAGGCGGTGCAATATCAGAGAACGCCATTCCACATGCAGGATTTGGTTGCGAAGGCACTGGAAAAGGTGGAATATCGAAGAAGTGACAGGGTCCATGCCTTGGGTTTCCCTCATGGTTTATCTATGAAGCCCAAATAACCAGAAAAGATACAAACATGAATTGATATGCACCTCCAGAATGCGGCTATCATCCAGGAGAGGCACAACACCCCAACGATGGGCAAGATCATCACAGACCTCACAGGGCCAAAGTCTTCTTGAAGATAGACCTACATGCAAGCTACCACCAGCTCAAACTACATAATGACTCAAGATACATAACAACATTCTCGATGCACCTCGGGCAGAGAAGGTACAAAAGATTGTATTTCAGCATCTCTTCGGCAGCTGAACGTTTCCAACAGAAAATACAAACGGTTTTACAGGGCCTCCCGGGGGTCTTAAATGTCAGTGATGACACCATCCTCCACACAGAAAACAAAAAGGAGCACATGCTTCGACTTGCAGCAGTCCTCAACTGGCTGGACAATGCTGGCCTAACCATCCACAAGGAGAAGTGCAAATTCCTCAAAGAAGAGCTGACTTTTTTGGGCTATGTTTCAATAGTAAGGGCATATCCGCAGACCCCCTCAAACATCCACCACGACCACAGAAGTGCACAGCATTTTAGGGATGGCAACAAACTGTGGGAGGTTTATTAACAACCTGCCCACAATTTCGGAACCACTGCGAACCCTGACCAAGGCAGCCAATAAATGGTAATAGAGCAAACCCTGTCAGGAAGCCTTTGGGGGCATGAAAGATTCCCTGTCTGCCAGCATCACCATGGGGTACGACAACACCCACCTATGAACAGAACCATACGTTGATGCAAGCTGAGTTGGACTGGGAGATTTATTGGTGCAAAACTCTCAGACAGGCGAAAATAAACTGGTGGCATATGCATCCTGGCCCCTGACCTCCACGGAACAATGGTACTCTCACATCAAGAAAGAGGCCATAGCTGTGGGGGTGAAGGCATTTTCACCTGTACTTGTATGGTCGAAAGTTAAGAACATACACGGACCACAACCCGCTAATTCCCATTTTTACGGGCTCAGCACCTCAACCCGGTAAGGATTGGGAAGTAGCTCTTGTAGTTACAGCAGTATGGTTTCGAACTGATATACCGAACAGGAATGGAAAATCCCGCTGAATTGCTATCCAGACATCCCTGCACCTCCATAGCATCTGAGATAACTGAATCTGCAGAGACTGAAGAGCACATATGTCTGATCCTATAAGCCACAAAACCAAAGGTGGTCAGTCTGACGGGAATCATGGAAGCAACAAACGCTGACCCAAGCTGTGACTTGGTGCAGAACTTGAAACTGGAAGGAGGATGGAATTCCTTCCTGCAGAACATTCACAACCACGCCACAGCAGCAAAGGACTTCCTTGCCAGGGTATTCACAGTTCGCCACTAATTGACCATCACAAGCAAAGGACTCATACTGAGGCTCACAGACATTCTAGTACCTCTCATCCTGCAAGATGGGTTCATCACCCTTGCCCACGAGGGTCATCAGGGTATCATCAGAAAACAGGAACAGACCAGGAACTGGGAGTCCCACAGTTGGATGTCAAAGTGGAAGCAACTGTGTCATCATATCTCCCATGTAATGCCACAGGTCCACCATCGAGACTGTAGCCAATCAAGTGAGCTGCGAGGGGCACCTCGCAATGGGAAGCTTTCAGTATTGATTTCTGCTGTATACAGGAAGGGACATACCTCCTCGTGGCAATCAATGATTACTCTTGCTATCCAGAAGTTGAGGTAATCTCATCAACAGTGCCGGAAACGGTGCTGCCGGCATTTGAGAAAATATTTGCGACACAGAGGCCACCCAAATCCATAAAACGTGACACTGGACCCCCTTCCAAGGCAGATAGGTTGCAAAGTACCTGGATGACCTCCACATATGCCACCCCCTCATCATACCTCAATGGCCACAAGCAAATCGGGACGATCAAAAAGGCCCACAGGATCACAGGGGCTCAAAATGCCCCATGGAAATTCGTACTATACTGTTTCCTACATAACCATGTGCCTCAACGGACACCCGCCCCCCAGCTAGCCTCATATTTAGCACCATACTAAACTCGTCCATACCGCACCACCGGTGTAAACAGACGGAGAGACTGGACCAATGGCGCACACATGTTAAGAGACTGCAAGCAAATGCAGAGATGAGTGACAAGCAACGGCCCAGGGAGTCCCACTATAAAATCAAAGATCAGGTGTTGATCCTCCATAACACTTCAAGAGGCAAACTAGCTAACCCTTTTGACACCACCCAGTGGACGGTAACTCAGCAGAAAGGAACTATGATCACCGCTGGGCGAGGCAGTGAGTCGATAAAGAGAAATGCATCATGGTTCAAAAGGATCCCAGTGACAATGTGGAGAGATAACCAAGATACAACAGACGGGAGAAAAACAGAAGAAGAAGAAACCATTGGAGTAGACAAAGGCCAAGAGGAAAGAAAAGGATACACCCCTGGCCTAGACAGTTGGGAAGAAGGAGCGGAGCAACCAGCTCCTAGATTAGAAGAAACCCGGCCGGCCAGCACTCCCCCAGAGAAGGCAGCGCGGAAGTATGACAGGTACCACCTGAGGGCAGAGTGAGGCACCCAGGGAGGTTAAATGGCTATGCGTGTTGATTTCATGCCTGTAAGGTGAAGGACTAAACAGCATGACATTGGGACTTCCTGGTGGAAGCCGGCAGTCACGTGCTAATACTGAACCTGGCTGACAATGTTTTCTTGCAGCGCTCCTGTGGGCCTCCATCGCACCTCGGCCCGCACACGGGCTGGAACTAGTAGGCCTGTGCAGTCCTGAACACAATATTAACGTCCTCCCGCTTCCAGAATGTGGCCTGAAAGATATACTTTCACCTTGACCTGCACAAGACTAGAATGCAGGGGGCAGGGTGACGCAACGCACAAGTTCAACAACATAACATTCGATCAGAGTGCATAACAACTGCACAGATTACAACTGTGTGTATTCTTAAACTGAACAAAACACTTATAAGGAAGTGCAGGGCACAATCTCATGCAATTCAGGTTTTAGTTAGTGCCGGTGCTCAGGCCTGCCTTTACAATAAGTGCGGGTAGCTGGACACTGGTAAACACTGGCACAAATTAAGAACTAGGCCAGCATCTGATCCAAAGAACCGTTGCATTTTCTTAGGAAGCTGCTCTATGAATGAACATCTCTGGATATCACTGGAAAATCGATCATATATTTTGGTTTGTAGATGGGCAGGCTTGCGCAGGTTAACTGTTTCACGGTATTGTAGTTCTGTCATTGCAGTAGTTTTCCCGTGTTGCTTACTGATGCTGACAAAATGCACACCCATTGCGGCTTTCATTGCCTAGACTAGAAGCTCACATTAGCTGGTTTTTATGGGTAATTACAGCGTAGAAATGGCAAGATATTCACCAAGGTGCAAGAGGACTCCTATCCATGCAGACACAATAATAGAAAAGAAAGAAAGAATGGGTCGACGGTATGCATTTCCCTGGATGGGCGAATCTGGCCTAGTCATCATGTCCTCCTCTGAAGGAGGAATCCCCTGATCACACAGCTGTGCTGGAGGTTGTGGTAAGGTCCTCAGTGGACATTTCATATCTCTTGCACCAAAAATCAAGAGGCTTCAAAAGCAGCCTCAGAGAGTATTAGGAAAGACAGCCCCTTTTTGATGGAGTAACAGTGATTGCACACGTTGGGCCCGAATAGCAAAGATTTGGAATAGAGAAGATAGGGAGACACCCTGAAGATCTAATACTTGCCCCTGCAATCACGTACATTATTTGAAAATCCTAAATCTGGAAGATATCTGAAGCAGCCTGGAGTATCTTTGAGATGCTCTGTGCATATGTGTTTCACAAAGAGTTTTTCAAGGGCATGCCAGAGATGCTCCGGGCAGCTCCGGATTTGCTCTAGTTTTAGGCTTTGTGAATGAGGTAAGAGGCAGCAGGAGTGAATCTGAGAACTTCAATGCATCTCTGGATTTGCTCCACTCCAATTCCTTATGAATCAGGCTCTTAGTCTTTTTCTGGAGACAATTTTGCCTTTGTGATATTTTGTCCTCAGGTGTCAGCGTGTAGTAGTTGTAGTTTACAGTTTCTTTTGTGTTCTTTAGGTATTCTTTTATTAGCTGCATCCTGACACCCTTTCATCCACTTTCTTCCTGGTTTCTGGAAACACTTCCCCAGTTGCAGCTTTCAATATATTTCCCTTCATTGACTTTTCATATGCCCACCAGGAACGTCCTCTTTGTTCCAGCCATCAGAGTCTCTCCTTTCATTGACTTTGCCACTGGCTTCAGGTACTCCTCCTCAAATTCCTGCATGGACTATTTTTCCTTTTATTCTTTTCTGTGCTCAGGGAACCTTCCTTCCTGCTTCCATCCACCAGCTTTTCACCACCCTCCCCCTCCACATTGAACACACTGATACTGCCTCAAAGCCTTCCATTTCGCTCAGCGGATGCAATAATGTCTCTCACCTCCTCTGTACCTATGTGCATCAGTAACCCAGTGTCTACCTTGTGTTGCATAGCCCCTAATCACTGCATCTTCTGCTCCTTTCTTTTATCTCCGTCTCATGCTCTGGAATATTTTGGAGGGAAAAAGGAGAGCACTGTCAGAGAGTTTTGAACCCAGTTTGCCTGACTGCTGCCTTTTAAAGATCGAGTTTCTGAACCTGTACACTACCAATGCTCTGCTTGCAATATCCCTTACAAGTGTTTATGGACCTGAAAACATAGGTGCCTAGGATCAGTATGGGCTATAGGTCATCTTGGGGATGGCACTCAATGCCTATGCTTGCAGACAGCAACAAAAGTTGACATGTTGGGTATAACAAAACGTGAACGTGGGCAGTTCGATATGGATCTAGTGACACACCATGGGGAGAGTGGAGTTGTGCTTTTAGTTTACTTTTATGCATATCCATGAGAGAGAAAAATAAATACATGTGCAACAGGTGGCTTGTCGAGGTGCAGGATACTGTATTGTAACAGGCCCATGGACAAGCACTGAACATACTGGCCATTGTGATTTGCAGATGCTGGGCACATTGTAATATTTTAGCAAATCACAAGCTAGGAGTGACCATGATAAGGAACATCGAACGTGTTACGGGCGCCTCTACAACAAAGGTCTGCAATCTTTGGCTCTCCAGGTGTGTTGGACTACAACTACCATTTGCCCTAGTCAGCAAGGTCAAATGTGAGGCATCATTGGAGTCATAACACAAAAAATGGTGAGAGACACATGTTGCAGACCCCTGCTCTACGAGGTACAGTGTACCATGTTGTGGCAAAGGGAACAATCTAGTTGAGAAACAGATGCCAAGGTGGTCAAACTCTGTCACCCTTGGAATAATGCAATCAGTACTTAGAAAACTCTGGAATATTTAACTCTTCTTCTCCCTGGCTGGAAAACTAAAACAGCTGATGTGGCAGTGTTGCGCTGTAAATCGAATTGATTCATAAAACTTGTATACTTAGGGCCCTATTCATGGCAATTGGAGAAGAAATCCCACAAGGGCCACATGCCGAGAAGGACACTGCTCAAGCCTATGCGCAGAAAGAAGAAAGCACGCCCCGCATATTCATGGAACCTACAGCGCAAAGTTACAGTATTTGCAAGTCGCGCCCGGAACTCCCCGACACACCCACACGCAAAGCATGAACAGCCAGAACAGCTACCTTTGCCCGCTCCCCCGGGCGCGAATACTTGAACCCTTCAAACAGTGTGTGGGGACCCCGTAAGCAGGCCTGTGACTCAGGGATCCTGCACGCAGTCCCCGTAACTGTATCCGGCACCCTGACAACATGCGTATGAAAAACCAGAACTCGCCAATAACTCAGGCAATCTCTGTGCGAACCCCTGTAAAACATTCTTGCAACCCGCTACACTGCTTACGAGCACTAGTAAGTTACATAAGAACCCTGATTGAGTATCCGCACCCCAAAATCTGACATGCAACCCCACCTGCGTGCTGTAAATCCTACGCATAAGTGTACTTACAACTGCCTTCGGGTGGCGGATTGTATTGAGGACTTGCAAGGCCATTTCCCATTCGAGATGTTGCGCAATCGAATCCATGAATGTGTCTTGTGCTGCGCAATTGTGGGCGTGCGAGGGACTGCCTGCAGGCCGTCCCTCTGAACACCCACTTTTTTGCAATTTCTTCTCCATTTTTGCCATTCCGCCCCCTTCCCAGCCCTCTGCACAAGCCATGCCCACGCTCTGCTTGGAGTCTCGCGCAAGCCCCTTGACGGCTCGCACAGACGTGCTGAGCCAGCGCAAACTCCACCCAAGTCCAGGAAAAGTAGCATGCATTCGATTCCATGAATCGACAAAGGCGGATTTGTGTGCAGTTGCGCATGCAAGTACCCTATTTTCTGTGCCGATAATTCCATGAATCAGGCCCTAAATTGATCAAACACTGCTAGACATGCAGCGTTGTGGCATTTAATAACATATCATTGGCTTAAGCCAAAACAGGTAGAGATAAATTGCCTATTTTTGATAAAACATCACTTCTACCCATTAGAAGCATATTATATAAACCACTGAGGTCTGTTTTCTGACTCCGACTCCCAGGAACTCAGAGTTGTCACCCCCTGAATATATAATTCTGTACACTCAGTCTCAGGGTATTTAAACACCCGGGTATGCTTGAGTCTTGAATTTTATAATTGGTGCAGATGTTGTCCTGTCTCCTGCAGTCAGTAGCCTTCAATGCCACTCCTCCCGGGGATGACCTAGTGATTTAATGAGCTTGCCCAGGCAAGAATTTGCACAAGTAGGAGCAGGAATCCCCTGACTAGGTCCTTTTCAGACTGCAGTTTTTAAATCCCCCAGCTACGTTTTGCCATTGTGGGCTTAAGCCCCTAAAGGTCTGGCTCCAAATTATACCGTTTCCAATACCTATCAGGAACCAGCTTTAGCAGGAAAGCAAGCCCCCATGAGTGCCACCGGGATCTGGGCTATAACCACAGCAGACCTATCAAAATGATGTTTCTCCTTAATTGTATTGCATTGCATCATTTGTATAGCACCTTTCATCATTGGTATGGTCCCAATGCGCTGTAGATTGGACGCCCTTCGGTGGTCGAGGCTCAGGTATGGTAAAATCGAGAAGTTCTAGTATGCGTGTGCGCATAACGGCCAGTATGAAGCTATGAAGGGGAGGCCAAATCCCTGCTACCCACCCTTGTTGAACTGGCATTTGTATGGGTGGTGAGAGGCAGTCTAGAGGGTATGGAAGAGAGAGATAGTTGTTATGTGTGCAGCTATATATCGAATTTTGGTTGTGAACAATAGCTGCATTCTTACAACAGAGGTGATGTGCAAAGTGTTTTTCAGTGGTGTATGGTGGCAGGTGCATGCGGGTCTGTGGCCATACCCTCGGTTCAAGTTCTGTAAGCAAGGAGTGCTACAGGTTTAGAAAGCATTGGCTGTAACTTAAGAATGCCTTAGTGTTCTAGCTACATTCAATGTTCACCAAGAATCTTAGCACTAGCCACATTCTTCCTTCTCTTAGACGTAAATTACTTGGTGGATTGTATATTCACTGTGCATGTGCAGTGGTTAAGTTCTACACAGTTCTTCTAAGTGTGATACATGTTATAACTCTCACAATTCAACTGAGTGCAGTACAGGGCTGTCTGCATATTTCTTCTAAGTGTGATAAGAGCTGACCTTTCCTGAGTAGGCGGGATAGGGTGCCTTGCCAGAGGACGAGGACCGCTGCTTCTTGGCCCGGCTAAGTTTGACATGGTGGATTATCCTCCATTACCTTAATGGTCATTAGCCCTCGTCAGATTGTGGGGTATAGGCACCAACAAGTTCCCCACACCGTTCACTACTAGAGTTCGGCTCTTATCAAAGGATTGGGTTAACTGTCTCAGCCCTCTGCTTGTGTCTGGTCCTATTACTCTCTCTATTAGCATATGAGCTCCCATGGATGGCATCCTATCTCCCTCACTGCTGATCTCCTTCTGGTTCATTTGGTACTCCTTTATGGGATTCAAATGGCTTATAAAATTAAGCAATTGGTTAGGCCCATTTATTTTTACTCCTCCTTTGTAAAATTAGTTAATGGTTCACATCTTCACCTTCTACACATCTGTTTCCACTCGCTCTCCCCTCTAATCCATTTGTTGACTGTTCCCTAATTGTTTGTTCCATCTAAGAGTTTGATTTTGCATTTCTTCAGCAGTAGAGGATATAAATATGCTTACCGTCATCCTAGAAACTGGAAAGTTTGCTATGGACGCACACGGCCCCCTTGTTGTCTTTCTTGTGCTGCCAGTGTTCCGTGTAATGAGTTGCGTGCATTTTCTCAATTTTCTTTCTCGTGCTTGCAAACAATTCTGGCTCTCCACATTCATGCTCCTGATCACACTGTTGGCCTCCCAACAACTTGGGTGCAAGGATCGATATCCCTCACTCTAATGCGGTTCCTTTATTCTGTGGGAGAGTTGTCATTGCCAAATCAGTTCTCAATCTCTGTGATGCTCTTGTCACTTTTACCTCAGAAACACCATCTCTTTGAACCTTTAACAGAGAATGATTTTCTACTGTCGGTGGAATACATGACATGGCGGACTATGGAGGGAGGGCATCACTGAGTGAATGACTGAGGAACAACTTGCAGGACAGGAGTAGGAGGTAGGGCAGACTTTGGCAGAGCCCTCATTTGTCACCAAGTTTGCTTCCCCTGAACTCTAGTCTTTCCCTTCCTTGTTCTGTCTTTAACTCTTTCACACTGGCAAAAATGAAAACACAAGATCACTGGATCCTAATATGATGATGACACAATCGTAAGGTGAGCAGTGACCTAACTGTACAACGTTCCATCTTTCAATCCAATAAGCCATTTTCTAAGGAGCATCAAGTTGTCATTAACACTGAGAAGTTGACCGTCACGACTGTCAGACATAAGCAGCTCAAGGTTAGCTTTGTTGTTGGTGGTAACATGTTAAACCTTGTCCAACCTTTTAATTATCTGGGTATTAATTTGTTGGCAAATAGTTTCTGGGCAGCACAGACAAGGAGGCATCATTGCATATGTAGAAAACCCTTGAGGAGTAGTAGCCTTTCATACCAAAATTAGGAAATGTTCAGTCAATGCTGTAAGAATGGTTCACATGTCTAAGGCTATAACCTTGACCTTCTATGGTTGTGACATATGAAGCCTCAATTTAAAGAGCTGCTTGGACTATGAAGGGAATTATTGTGTTGTGTGTGGGTAAAGACACATGCAACATATGTGCAAGATCTCACTAGGGGCTATATTTTGACTGAAGATCTGGAGACATGACAAACACTCACATATAAGAGCCTTAGTGTCTGAACTTTGGAGACATCATATGGCAACAAATGACCCCTTAAGTGCTAAGGGCATCCATGTTCCTGCTGAATTTCCATAAGAAATCATTGTAGCTTCGACCACTCCTGAAGTTAAGTGTTTTAATAAAGAATATTAGCAGAGATCGGTGGCTTCCCTCCCCCTCAACTATTCCTCATTAGGTGATAGCCATTTTGAAAACAACAGTGGTGATAACAAAAAGGTAGTGGAGTGATTGGGAAAAGATATTCGTAAAAGGTTTGGGGTATACTATTCTCAGCTCTGTAACATTAATGTGTATCCCATTTATTTAGAAGTGACAGCGCATAGCAGATAAAGAGCCTTATTGTGTGGATCAGGTTCATTTATTGTCCGTTGCTGCTGAATGGATCGATGATTCTTCTGCTTGTGTGGCAAGGGGCTCTAGGATATTTTATAATCTTCTGTTCATGTTATTGGAATTTTGAAGATGATGGCTCCTGCCCCTACTAACTGGTGCTCGTTGCACCAACTAAGGAGAGGGTGAAAAATAATTTTTTGACAAATACGACCTTGACACTTATATTTATGGCTTGCTGTTTTTCTCTTTTACTGATTCTTTGTATTAGTTTGCATTTGTTTATTATTTATTTCACGCACCAAACCGTGAGGTAACTGGGCGCTTGAAAAACTTAAAGGTTACATACATGGTAAAGTAAAGTACATTACAGTCAAGTCAGGAGACAGTGAATGGGACCCTAGTTACAGGTGGGTCAGACAGTGGAGATAGTGTACAATAACATAAATAAACAGGAGGCAATGAACAATCGCATAAATTAGCAATGGTCAGATAGACATAATGGTAACTTCTAAGTGAAGAGGCTTGTTGCTCAGCCAGTTTTCTATTCTGGCTTTGAAGGTGAGAAAGGAGGGTTCTTTTCTAAGAGGGATGGGAATAGAGTTCCAACATTTGGCCGCTTGGACTGGGAAGCTGCCTCCTCCAGCAGTTTTTAGATGAATCTTGGTACCACCAGGTTGTGGGATTGAGACAATCTAGTGGTACGTGCGGGATGGTGTTTACAAATGTTGTCGGACAGGTATTTCGGGGCTGTGTTTGTGGGGAATTTGTGCGCTATTGCCAAAGTGCGTAATGTGATTCTGTCATGGATAGGCAACCAGTTTACGTTGTGTCTGTGGATGGATATACGGCAGGATCTGGGAAGACTGAGTGCTGCTCTCACTGAGTTATTCTGGAGTGCCTTGAGTCTATTTAGGTTATGTTGAGAAGAGCCTAGGAATAGTGTGTTGCAGTAGTCTAGTTTAGACAGGGCAAGTGCTCTAGCTAACGTTAGGCAGCTCCTTGTAGATAAGTATGATTTGCAGCTATAGATCAGTTTATTTTTCTGGGCCGTGGAGGACGCCACACTGCTGACTTGTTTTTTGAGAGAGAGTGTTGAGTCGAGGTAGACCCCCAATGTTTTTATCTCTTTCGATACTTTGATTATGTTACCGTCAATGACGAAAGATGAGTACCTGGTGTCAAGTTAATTCAATCGTGCCTGAGTGCCCACTATCATTAACTCAGTCTTGTCGTCATTGAGGCATAGACTGTTGGTGGCCATCCATGCTTAGATTTGGAGATAACTATTGTTCAGTAATTTGGAATCATGGTTGTAACAACCAGTGTGGTGGGATGAGGACCTGAGTGTCATCTGCATAGTTGGTGTAGATGACACCCAGGTTGTCCAGACGGTTGAATGGTAGCTTCGTAAATATATTGTATAGGGTCGGTGACACATGATCCCTGAGGGACTCCACAGAGTATGGGTGTGGGGTCTGCTCTGGCTGAAGGTGAGAAGACTCTGGTGGTCCGATTTGAGAGGAAGGATTTAACCTAGTAAGAGGCGTTAGTGGAAAATGCTGCAGCTGTGCTAATTTGGTGGTCGACAAGGTCGAATGCCGCAGATAAGTCAAGTAGTAGGAGTATCGCTAGCTTACCTTTGTCCTTCGCCTTGTCCATTTGGATCTTGAGGTCTAGGAGGGCTGTCTCAGTTCAATGTCTGGGTCCGAAGCCCGATTGTCTGAGACCTAGGAGTTCATTCTCCTCTAGGTGCTTCTGAATTTGCAAGTAGGCCACCCGATCCAGGATTTTTAAAAGGAACGGGAACGTGGTGATGGGCCTATAGTTTCTGGGGATATTTGGATCAAGGTTTTATTTTTTAAGGGAGGCATAACCCAGGCTTCCTTGAGATTGTCAGGTACCTTGTTGGAAGACAAGGAAGAATTTATCAGTGTAGTGATGAAGGGGGCTAGGTTTTTAGCTCCCTCTTTAATGATGGTGGCTGGGCAGATATCCCCTTGGCAGTGGGAAGGTGTTAGGCTTTTTATGATTTCTTCAACTTCCTTTGATGTTACCTGTGAGAAGGTGAAGGGAGTGCAAGATTGAGGGGTTTTCGCTGGGACAGGAGCGGACTGGGAGCCGTTAGTGAGGCTTGCCTTTTTGGCTTCAATCTTATTTTGGAGTAGAGTGATTTTATCTGCGAGGGCTTGCTGGATTTTTGTGCACCATTCTGCGTCTTTGGTGCAGTCTTGTGTGGGCGATGCTGGGGATTCAAGCTCTTTTAGGATGCTGAAGAGCTTCTTAGTACTGTATTTGGCATTTTGGATTCTAGAATTATAGGCTTCTTTTTGAGCAGAAAGGATGACCGCTTTGTAAATAGCGGAGGCTGACGTAAATGCAGTTTTGTTGTTGATGGAGGGCGATTTATGCCAAGTGGATTCTGCTGATCTTTCGGTGTTTCTGAGGCTTTTTAGTTCAGGGTGAACCACTTACAAACGATGGGTTTGGCTTTCCTGGGTTTTGGTGGAGCTGCGATATCTAATGCTGATTTAAGGGTGTCATTGTATAAATCTACCAATTTGAGAGGGTCGAGGCTACTGAACTTGGTCTCATTAAGGATGTTGCTTATGAGGGGCTGGAGAATGTCCATGGTGATGTTGCGACACTTTCTAGATAATGGGGGGGGTGGCTGATGTGGCTTTGGAGGGAGAGGATCCGGGATGGAGAACAGGATGAGGTGATTATCTGACCAAGCTACTGGTTTGTTTTGGAGAATGGAGATGGAGCAGTTGAGGTCGGACACCCAATCCAGCGTATGGCCTTTGGCGTGGGTCGGTGTTGTGATTCTGTGTATGAAGCCCAGGTTTGTGATAGTGTTATCCGAGCTAAGGCATGAGGATTGTCAGGGTCCTGGAGGCCAAGGTTCAGGTCTCCTAAGAGGATAGTTTGGGATCCAAGTTTGGTGTTGGTGGATAGGAGGTTTGAGATATCATCCTCGAAGGCGGGAGAGGGGGCAGAGGGGCGGTAGACAAGATGCAGGAGAATTGTTTGGGTGGGTGAAATTGCTAGTTTCATGGATAGGAGCTCTGCAGAGGAGAAACTGGAAGGGGGTATGGCTCTGAGGGCTAGGTGGGTTTTGGCAATGAAGGCCACTCCTCCACCTTTGCCCGAGTTTCTGTCAACCCTGATAATGGTTTAACCTTCAGGTAGGGCTAGGTAGAGTGCAGGGCCTGCTGCCTGGTGTAGCCAGGTTTCTGTAATAGCCAGGAAGTCTAGGATGTTTAACATAATGAGGTCGGCAATCTCTGAAGCATGGCCAACAAGCGAGCAAGCATTGATAAGGGCTCCTTTAATATTAGTTAATGGTGGAGTGGAATTATGTTCTTTACAGGTCGTGCAAGGGGGGCTGGGTGGATTGAAAAGGTGTGGGAGTGTGGTCCAGGGTGAGCAGTGACACTTCTAATGTCATGACAAGTGTTATTAGACTTTCAGGTGACTTTGTGGTTTGGGAAGCGAGAGCCTAGTCTCTGGTTGCTGGTGTGGACTGAAAGTGGGATAAGTGGCGTGGGCGGTGCAGCAAACCGCTGTAACCATTCAAGGGGGCTGAGCAAGTTGCTGGATGCTATGTTAGGGAGTGCTTTGCTAGATGGACTGTGATTGAAGATGGGTTGAGAGAAGGTAGAAAAGGTGTTGGGGTGACAGAATGAACTAGAGGTAGGAGTGAGGTCATGGCCAGTGTAACTCTGTGGAATGAGGACCTAGTGGTTTGTCAATGGCTGGTACTAGCTAGTGCTAACAGGGAACAGTAGCCGGCTGAATCGAGGTTAATGCAGTAAGTACCTAACACAGTAATTTAACAGCAGTAGGCTTGTGCAAAGTTAATACAGTGGCCGACTAACACAGACAATTTATCGGCAGGCCAACTTAATGCGAGTGTAGCCAGTGCTAGAACATCAGCAGCAGGCTGAATTCGAAGTTTATACAGTGTAGAAGTTAGTACAGTGTTCAATTAAGGTGACAGTTTATATGCAATAGGCTAATTCAAGGTAGGTACAATGGACAACTAACACGCAACAATAACGGTGCCTCAAGCTAACAAACAGCAGCAGGCTGATTCAGGATTAGTACAGTGAACAAAATAGGGAAGTAATTTAGCAGCAATAGGCTAATTAAAGGTTAATACAGTTGACGATAGGTAGGGAAGGAGGGGCACTAGTGCTGGTGGGCTCTTGCACTTGGGCGTACAAAACACAGTAAAAAACACGGTGAAGCACATAGGACAAAGGTGCTAGCAAGGTGGAGCAGTAGGCGAATCACGAGGAGGCACAGGACATAAGCAGGTGAGGGCAGCGCTAGTGGGTTAAGGCACTCAAGTGAGACATGGGTGTTGGTGAGCTAGCACCCATGGGCAGAGCACAATGGAGGCAAGGGTTAACAGGTAGAAGTGGCAAAGGAGCCACAGTGCGCGAGCAGGTGGGGACGCTAGGGGGCTATAGCATTCGGGCGTAGCACACGTGTTGGCAGGCTAATAAATAGAGTTATGCAATGCATAACGGAGGCTTAGTAACAGCAAGTGGAGCCAACCAAGGAGCCAGGAGCTCAGTGCAGGTGCAGGTGCTAATGGGCTATGGAAGTAAAGTGGATCACACTTATTGTCGGGAAAAAGTAGTTAGGCGGAACACAATCACAGTACAGTTGATTAGACAGGTACGCATGCTAGCAGGCTACAGTGGTAAGACTAGGTGCTGTAGTGGCGGAATGCATGGGGGAGCATTATATGTTTTCCGGCCTCGGCCGTCAGGCAGTGCAGCAGGTGTTAGCGACTGCGGTATATGAGGAAAGCAGTATAATGGCTGCAGCAAATATAGTTCACTGGAGGCATATATAGAGAGCTTGTTTTGCAAAGTGACAGGAAGTATCCTATTTGCTAATGGGTGAAAGTTAGTCAATGTGACGCCGGCTGGCCAGATGGAAATCAATCATTTCATTTCAGTATTCATTTGAAAACAAAATGGAGAAAAGCCACAATGCATGTGTCTGGATGAGCTCTTCTTTCTGTCAATTATGTCATACGGGAAAATGGCTGTTCAAAGTAACACAGTGGCGGGGCTAGGAAAAGTGATGTACATTTCCCTTTGGAGTTTAGAGGGCTACAGAGATGTCCATTACGTCAGCAGAAGTAGCAGCTATTTATTTGGTAAGGTGAACATTGATCTTGGCTTGATCTGTAAGAACCGAGCGTTATAAGCTTCCTATTACAGGCATCCACGTGGTACATTCTTAATTTTAATAAATGTGGAATTGCAATAATTGCATCTTATTTTTTTACAGTACAAATAAAAATGGGGATAAATACAGTTAAAATTAAAAAGAATATATGGATAAAGACGGAAAGTTTGAAAAAATACATACCATAAAACCAGGAGCATTACTTAAATTACATTAGCACCCTGAAAAAGGACGCTAGCCAATCAGGGTGCTCGGCATGCGGGCTGTATTATATGGTACAAGTCCACGTTCGAAGCAGCCTGGGTAGCCAGCGCTCTCTTCCCTTCTCTGCTTCTCCTTCCCACGCGCCTCTATGCACCTGTGTAAATTCCTATGTGGGTGCTAAGTGTGTGTTTTTTTTTTAAAAGAAACTCACTTTTGCTGCGCGACCCGCCACTGCATATTGCCATGCGATGCCAAGCCGAGCAGCAAAGGAACATTTTTTAAAAAATCATCATTAGCACCTGTGTGGGGAGCTACATGGGTGCTGGCGGCAATATGCGCCTTGGCGGCGGTCTGACCCTGTCGGAAATGGCACTGTCACCCTCGTTAAAAGACCTAAATTGGGCGGCGGACCGTTACCGACATGGTCGGACCACAGCCTCGTGGCATATCACCTCATCAGCTCTTAGGACTCGAAAACAAATGTTTTAAATGATGATGCCCTGAAATAGATTGGTTCAGAACTACCTTCTTTTATGATAATTGTATGTCCTTTGCCTGTTGAGTTTATCTGCTTCTATTTTTATATGTATTTTATTGTTGACTGTTAGCAAAGGAGAAAAATAACGCTGCTAACCCGTTCTTCAATTTAGAATGATTGCCTTTTCCATCTATGTACTGCACTGCTGGACTGCAATGCTTGCTTTTCATTGTAGTGAGCCTGGTGGCATTTCTTGTACTTATGTATTATGTTAGGCACTTTAATGTTTCTTAAACTATGCCCTTTCAAATGCAATGCCACAATGTCTAACTTCCATAATAACGTCAGGGGCACGTAATGGAAACGGAAAAAATGAGGGAACTTGTAGGGGATGTGGCAGTGAAGTAGCATTGGAAACCACTCAACCCTTGCTTGCCAAATGCCCTTATTTTATGACATTGCATTTGAAAGCTTCCAACAAATGTACCCCTAATTTAGACTCAATAACGTCACATCATTTCTGGGAATTCGCTCTTTCTGGTAGGCCTGTCTCTTAAACCTGTGCGCTTTACATACTATGGGCAGCAATTATTGTTAAATTATATAACAAGGACTGATTTCCAATAACGAATTGCATGTAATGTATGAGCAAGCTATCTGAATTGTTTATAACGGTATTTGAGATGATACAAAAGTATGATTTTATGTATAATGTTTAGCACTAGTGTCGTTCACATTTGTGCACGTTCACTTGATATTGCAATATGATGATGTGTATAGTTTTACATTGAACTAATACACCACAACAAAAACAATCTGTATGCTTTATTGTGTCAGGGTGCAGCCTCTTCAGAGTGGAGAAGCTTTTAATATCTTTCTTTTGTATTATAGTGCTCTGTATGTATAGGTGGTATGGATATTTCATCTATCTGGAAGAAGCTTGACCTTGACTTGATTCACTAAGCCACCACACCACATTTACTAGTGATACTGTATCCTGATGGGCAGCGTAGATGTTGTAACTCGTCTCCTTTTCTAATGTTTGCAGCTGGTCCTGTTTGATGTGGGTGGCAGTGCTTACTGCATTTCTCAATACTTGACATATTTGCGGTGAAGAAGGGAGATATCCTCTTCGATCATTGTTTTGGTCGTGCATCACCATGTACTCAAGCTGCAAAGCGGTAGCAATGTCTCTTGTTGGAAAGAAGTAACCATGATGTTCCAGGCATTGTCAGCGATAGCCTAATGCCTTCTTTTTGAACCGCTTGTGTGCAGGCCTGGAGCTTCTGAATAATGCATTTCTCGCATCTCCTCATTATGCAAGCTTCTGAAGGCCCAGCACTAACTCATCAGATGGCTGGTGATTATATGCAATTGTATGTACGGAATTCTCATCAGCTGGCCGTGCAGTCAGCTGCTGGCACAGATTGGACGGCTGTTTGTGTTTCCTGCTGCTGCCTATAATCCCCAGAAGGGGATGGTTGAGCGGGAATTTCTTGGAGGCTCAGAGAGATTTAGTCCTGGCTTTGTTATGCAGCTCAGCATGTGGCAAATTGATTTCTGAAGTGAAATGGAAACATGGATATTACAATTCAGCTCAGATATTGTCACGCAGGGCTATGGTTTGCATTCCTTGCCCAGATTACCACACAAATCACATAGTGGCACTACAGCCATTTGTACGGCAGAGGCACAGCCTATTAGGGGGAAGGGTTAGGGTTGATTTCATCAAATGATATTGATTGACTGCATTACCTAGGGTTCACAGCTCAATATGAATGCAATTTAAGCAGGCCTCAATATTCTCTCAAAATCTCTAATCTACCCCGTGAAAGTCCCAAAATATATACTTAATTAATTATTTCAGTGCTTCTTTGAGCTGATAAAATTAAATACCAGTTTAATATGTATATAGTTCCCAAGTTGTTGAATTACTGCAACAATTGCAACCGTCATCACAGATAACAGAGGGCTCATGTAATGCATTGAACATCATTTTGACTTAACTAAGAATAATAGTTATAGGGTCGCACATAATCATGGCCCATATATTCCTGCTCTTAATCCAAGACCCGATCGCCTTGAGACTAAAATATATAACAGTGATTCCAGATGTTTGTCATATTTCCATCATGTCTGTAAATTCTGTAAGTAGAAAAGATGTGTGTTCATCTTAACAGATCTCTGAAATAGACTGAGCTCCCTGAGTAGTGGGAGGCCACAATTTTCCCTAACGTAAGCATGTAAGCCCTCCTCTCCCCTACCCACCCTCCCCTAAAGCCACTTACCTGAAGCTGGGTGGTCTTTTGCCGGTGCCTGGAACACGCTTTGTTTCAGCTCTTTCCCGCCACAGCAATGGCCGCCATGGCAAGGGAGATAGGCCCAGCCCACGTTGATATTCATGTAGCAGAAGGTACTGGGTGTCAGGGAATTGTCTTTGACCAGGAGCTTCTGCTTAGTACCAGGAGCTAGTAAAAGAAAGTCTCTGAGATGTGTTCTTGGGACTATGCATGCTCAATGGCAACAATTAAATAAAAATAGAGCACTAGAAGAGTTAAAAAAAACACAAATGATGAGAAACAATATTTTATATAACTGATATCTATTATTGACCTCAACTGTACCCTCATGCACCCAAGCTATCACACACATCTTCCTTTTCCCTTTCACCTGACAAGCCTATGTCTTCTATCCCTGCTCATCGATTTACCCTCATTGTCTCCCTTCTACACACATTGCTTTTACTTCCCATCCACAGAATATGGTCTGGAGACCCCTGGTTCAGAAGCACAACCATGTAGACCACTATTCAGACAATCACAGACACTCAAACGCTACCAGAGTGGTGATTTGGTGTAGTACAAACATTTCTTAGCATGACATACCCAAGCAATGTAACATTGAAACACTTGCGAAGTATAGAACAGTTAAATAGAAACCCATAAGTCTAAGCAGACATGGCATAATTGCTAAAACAACTTCAGGTATCGATGAAGAGAGTTAAATGAATTTACTGTAAATGTTAGTCATCAGAACTTAAACTTATGAGGGTTTTTCGACACCGAAAGAACATCCAAAAAATTTGTGGCACATTGTTCTCTCGCTTCGAAGTCTTGTTTTGGAATGATTCTACTCACTAGATGTTCTTTTCTACAACCTAGAAAAGGACCCACTTTGAATCATGCTACACTTTTAAAAGTTCCTGCACATGACAACTCACTTGTGTCACATTTTGGAAAATGTGTGCGTGTTAACAGTGAAAACCTGGGGTGTGGGAATGAGATAATTAGTGTGAGCACCAAAGAAAAACATGCTCAAGAAACCTGGTTCACATCAGTTGAGGCAGCAAGTAAAAACGTCCAAATCACAAATTGGTACTGCAGCGTGGAACATGGCGCTTGTGAGGCTGTTCCAACTCCATATCAAACAGTTCAAAAATGCATATTCAAAAATAACTGATCAGGGCAGACTTGGTGACGAGATACCTGCTGATGTTCCCCCGCAATTGTGATTTTTAGCAGCCCACTCCCCCTGTCCATTGGATGCTTTCACCAGGTGCTAAAGGTTATTACCGTTTAAATGACATTGGGGCTTCTTTGGAAGCTGAAGAACGGGTATTCATCCTTTATACTGGTAGCAGCCATGTCCAATGTCTGCTGCATTTGAAGCATAAAGGTATCAATTTGGAGCTATCCCAATGCGGTGCCTTTGTGGGGATGTCGTGTGAACTGCAGAGCATTTGATAGTTCTCAGAGTTCAAGGAATACTGGGTTCTGCTTACTTTTCACAAAATCATACTAATACTTTCAATCATTCTGCACTTGGTTCAGTTTTGGTTTCTTTGAAGCCCAGGCTGTTTAGGTGTCGCTCAAGCCAATCTATTTACCAACCTTTCTTAGAGGCACTAAAAGAGAGGGGATGTGTGCCTTCTGGAATTCTGATATGTACTTCTAGGTTGCAGACACCCACTGTCTCTTCTTTCCAGCCCCTTCTGATGTATTTTGCCATCCGGCTCCCATTCATATGGCCAGGACTTGGTGTGGGAAGGACTCTCTAGTAGTTTTGAGGTGCTTTAATTCCTTGAGAAGGTACACATCATCTGTCAACGGACATGTGTTAAAATCGGGTCTTTGTTTGATGGTGGATTTTGTGAGCGGGAAATACTTCAGATAAACTATTGGTAATGTTGGCTTTTGGAGCACTCTGAGTCCTACTCTAGATGTTGCAAGCATTTTTACACATTTGCAATTTACAAAAAAAATAAACAATGTATTTTACAGCGAATAATGCATAGTTGGTTATTGGTAGGAAAAGGGGGGTTCCCCAAATTGTATTTTAACATAAAGGTGCAACATGGTGCTTATGGAAAGTGCAGTGAGCGGCCCAGGGCAATGGACTATCTTGGCAATGTCCACGTGGCCCAAAACTGCAAAGAATGAAAGACGTTCTTGCTCCACACGTGCAGAATGCTACACCTCTCCATGTTTCTGAACCTATAAACAATGCCTCTAGGATAAGGGGAAGTAAACGGAGAGTTCATTTTGAGGCCAAGAAAGTGCAGCTTTTATGATGACCTGATTAGAAATCCTCTTAAAATGACCCTGACGACCACGAATTGTGGAAATCTATGTTTGAACACTACACTACAGTAACTTGTCCGCCATCAAAATGTTTCCTGACATGTTTGTTGTATGTTAGGATTCATTCACTGTGATGGAGAATGCCTCTACTGAAACACTGAAAGTGAAATCTGCTCACACGGACAGTAGATGTTCCTCTGACGTAGACTTACCTGACTGCATGACGTTGTTCGGAAAACACTCTGCTGTTTAAGGCCCATTTGCAAAAACTCACGGGTTATCATGATCCATGAGACACAGATAAGGCCTACTGATTTTGTTTGTCGGATGGACGGAAATGGCCACCTGTTCCATTAGGGAGTTGGAATGATGTGCATCATACAAAGTAATGTCAACACACTGCCCTGCCTGCAAGCCAGTTGCCAAAATGCAATCTATGAATGTTTCAAAGAAAACTTGAATGTACTCAACATTTTGCTACTTGAAGAGGGGCCCATAAGAATATAAAATCAGGGCTCAGCAGAATTCATGGCTTTCATATTAGAAAGCGTGCAACGTTGTGCCATTAGCACGCTGGAAGGGGGTGCTGGCCAAACAGGATGCTCGGAATGAGGGACCAATGTATGGTACAAGCCTGCGTTGCAAGCAGCCTGGGTGCTGCTGGCCAGTGGCCTCTTTCCTTCCGCGCTCCTTCTTCCTTTCCCCGCCTTCCCCCTCACCTCTTAACACCTGTGTAGTTATCTAGGTGTGTGCTAAGAGTCTGTTTATAAAAATAATAGTAATTAACGTATCATTTCTGAGAAGCACGGCGCTGTGCCGTAATTCCCAGAGTCTGCCTTCAATGTTGATGACATTACAGTCATCAACAATGAAAACGGACTGTGAAACATGATGTGGTGCCGGGCCGTGCAGAAAATGTACGGGTAATTCACCTCATTGGAAAATCCCTCTGTTTTCATGGTTTTGGAGTCTGCTGCTCTTAATTTTGAATCTACATCTGGCCTGCCCACCTCTTTCAGTCTCAGGGACGTTCTCACTCAGGAGCTGAGTGCACTCACTTGCTCTGGGATGCCTGCTGCATACAATTCAGCTAATCCAGAGGGTGCTCATAGATTCTATGTCAAGACACGGAGGATCATATTCTATGTCAAGAAATAAAGGATCGTATTATGCTTTCTCTCAACTATACATGCGAAAAATATGTTTATAGTCTTTTGTAGTTCATATGTTATTTGATCTTCAAACATGTGACTTTAACCACCAATCACCATAGTCCATCTCTATAAACCCAATCCACCATTTTGACTAATCCTCTTTCTTTACTGCTCAGGTAGCCAGTTAAGTACCTTTGTCGTTACTTATATGCTTTTTTGATTAGTGTGATTATTGAATTATGTGAAGTACAGTCAGTTTGAAGCAAGCAATATCACGCAGCATTTACAGATTGTGGCAGAACATATACAAGGGTATAGTATTAATTCTATAATAGGAGCGGGTTTGCGACGGAACCAACAGTTCCGGCGACCGCTGAATGTATGGTCTAAGGGGGCACTACAGGCATGGAAGTACGAGGTGCGCGACAGTGACTTGACAGGCTTCCGGCGCTCCTCAGACACACTACTGAGTCAGTGATTCAGTGTAAACAGAGCAAGAGAGAACAGAGCATTATATTGGAATGTTTCTATTGAATCAGCTGGATATTGACAAACGAGTGTGAGGGATAAGACAGCGCTCACCTAACAGAATAAAAGAACAGTGCCACCTCGTGGCCACAAAAGGCCAGTCAGCCTAAAAGAGGCTAACAGTGAGTATTCATAGCCTCTAGAGCACCAAATAAATTATATCTGCCCTAACAATATATAAAGTGGACGGGTGCAGGCCCAAGATACCTCTGGTTTGTCAAACAGCGGAACATCTGACTCCAGTCAAGTCCATTATGTCCAGCTCAAGTGAAGAGGGAAGAGCTCAAGTGAGCCAGAAAAGAATACAGCCCGGCATGGGGGAAATATTACACCAAGCTCTGGGACAGACTCTGGGGCACAGCTCGCAATAGCTGGCAATCATGGAAGACTGGATAAAGTTCTTCAAAGGTATAGAAGTTAGAGGGACATGTGGACAAGGATTAGAAAAAGGGGCAAGAAAAAAAGCCTGCAAGGCCAAAAAGTCCAAGACCCTCTCGGGCTCGCCACTGAAAGGAAAGGGCAAGAGAAAGGCAGTAAGCCAGAAAAATAAAGAGCGCAAATGGCGCGATGCAAACTCAGACAGTTCAGAGGGATACAATGAAGATGATTGGGGGTATCAATTATCAGAAGAAGAAGTTGACATAATATCCTCAGAGGAAGAGGAAAGTAATAGAGCTTCCAAGAAAAAGAAAGTGGAAGACAAGGAGGAAAAAGCTGGGGGCGAGTTTGTCCCAGACACCCTGATTCATCCACGTTCCTCAGAATGGGAACCACCAACTAAGATAGCGACATATATAAAGAAAAGACTCAGAATCCCGTTGACAAAAGAAATCAGAAATAAGCTGAGGGCGGAGTGCCCAAGACCACACCTGCCGGAAGGCATAGCGGAGACCCCAGACATTGACGACCCCATGGTCAAATTCATGGGGAGATACGTTAAAGACATTAAAAAATGTCTAGACTCATGCCAGGACAAAATTCTAGATGTGATTGGGCCCTATATGAAAATCCTGGAGATGGCAGATAAAGCAAAAGAAAAAAATGAGGCAATAGATCCAGCTATACTGTCTGGATGATCCCTGAGAGCAATATGTTTACTTGGCAATGCCAATAGTGCTATCATGGCAGAAAGAAGGAGATACATTTCAGTCAAGATCTATCCCAAACTCAGCAAGCTGGCCACATCATAGGGGGCTGCTTCCACCAAAGGGAAACTCTTCGGAGACACAATTATAAAAGAATTAACTAAATTTCATGTGCGGCAATTGATAAAGGCCAGGATTCCTTAAAAAGAGTATTCCACATACGGGTTTTTAGCAGGGCTGGAATAGACAGGGGCCGCTCCACCAGCCGATACACAAACAACAGGTTCCACACCGACAGATACCAATGGAAACAAGATGAAAGGTAACCCAACCCGTTCTTCCCTTCGAGAGGAAGAGGGCGAGGGTGAAGACACGCAGAAAATCAACATCAACCTAACGCAAGTGAGAATGAATGCGCAAGTGCAAAATGATTTCTACAGATGCTTGGGTGTTACACACCATACAGGGTTTTGACATAGATTGGCAAAGTACGCCATGGCAGCAGAGATGGCCACAGGAACTAGTTCTCACCATGGCAGAAAACGAGTTATTAGACACAGAAATAGGAGAACTAGCACAGAAAGGCACCATAAGACATATCAACATATATGAGGGACAGCTTTATAAGCAACATGTTCCTAGTGAGAGGTCGTCACAAGATGAGAATGATAATAAATCTAAGGGAACTGAACGTCTTTATAATATACAGACATTTCAAGATGGAGGGCATATACCTACTGAGGGACATATTACAGCAAGGAGATTGGCTAGCAAGGATAGATCTCAAAGATGCTTACCTGACCATACCTATGGCAGTAGAACAACTGACATTTCTGAGGTTTTCAGTGGCAGGGTCAAATTTGGGAGTTCACATGCCTACCATTCGGGCTAGTATTGGCACCATGTTGTTTCACAAAGGTGATGAAACCAGTAGTAACCTTCCTCAGGGAATGAGGAGTCAGACTGATCATTTATCTGGACGACATTTGTATAATGTGTCAGGACAAATTGCTGATCAAGGAACATGTCGACAACACTCTAGAACTGAACTCCTCCAGCAACTAGGGTTTATAATAAACTGGAGAAATCAAGCCTTCAGGCGGAACAGAACATGGAATTTCTGGGCTTCAGGTTAGACACAGTGCGGGGAACGTTAAACCTCCCTCTAAACAAGGAGCAGATTAGCGGCAGAGGCAATATCTCATCAATTCAGGTGATCTTCCCGGGTCCACTGCACTACAGGTCCCTTCAGAGATTAAAAATCCAACACCTCAGGATGGAGGCATCCTACAAACAAAGGATACCCCTCTCTATAGAAGGGAAGGAGGAACTGGAGTGGCGGTTACACCACCTGGATGCCTAGGATGGAAGGGCAATATTTGGCTCATCCCCGGACCTAGTGATAGCAGCCGATGCCAACAGGCGGGGATTGGGAGTCAGATGCAGAGATCTGTCGACAGGGGGCAGAGGGTCAGAAGAATCTTCACATAAACTCCCTAGAACTCCTAGCAGAATAGTTTGTGGTAGAATGCTAGACCCAGGAGAGGGCACGATGCTGCTTGCTCCTCAAGATGGACAACGTGTCAGGAGTCCGATATATAACCAGACTAGCAGGTACAAAGTGAAAAATGTTAGCGGTGCTAGCGAAAGAATGTTGGCACCTTTGCCTACAGAGAGAGATATCAGTGATGGCAGAATACTTACCAGGCCGTCAGAACGAGGTTGCCGACTGAGACTCCAGATTCCTCAGGGACGCCAACGATTGGAAGCTGGACGAAAGAGTCTTTCAGACACTGATGGAGAAATGGGATCTGTGCAGAACAGACCTCTTTGCATCGAGATTGAACAGGCAAATTGCTTGTTTCTTCAGTTGGAGACCAGACCCAGAGGTGGAAGCAATAGATGCATTCCGGCAACAGTGGGGTCCAAACAAGGAATATGCCTTTTCCTCCATTTGCGATGATCGGGAGCACTCTGGCGCAGGTGAGGAGACAGCAAGTATCCATGGTGCTGATTACGCCAGATTGGATGGGTCAAGCAGGGTTCCCCAACCTACTACAGTTGGCTTACGATAACCCAATAGCACTACCGAGGTTAGACCTAATAGTCAGGGACCAAAGCAGCGGGATCATCCTCTGGTGAAGACAGGCAGCCTCAGTTACATTGTGTGGGCAATTTCACGGGATCCTGGGCCAGGCAAGGATTATCAGATTAGGTTGAACAGATTATCGAAGAAGCCTGGGCACCTGGGTCCAGGAAGGCATACAGAACAGCCTGGTCAGGCTTGCACCATTGGTGTGTGGAAAGGAACGTACATTCCACTGGAATGGATGTGGTACACGTAATTTTCTGGCTCAGTTAGCAACGCAGGGAAAGGCATACAGGATGATCAACAAAGCCCCCTCAGCTTTTTCTGCGGGGCACCCGACACTAGAAGGGATAACAATGGGAGAGCATTTTCTAATTTGCAGACTTTTGAACAGGGTTACAATAATTAGACCCCCCCACAGCAAAAATATGATCAGGTATGGGACGTAGATAAAGTCCTGAGAATGTTCTAATCATGGGTAGATAATGAAGAGTTGACAAGGAAGCCGTTATCAGCCAAATTGTCTATGCTTCTAAGCTTATTGTCGTGAGAGAGGGTATTAGATGTCAGGGTACTAGAGATCAATAGGAAAACCTCATCCCCTCAGGGCATGACGTTTAATATTGTGAAGAGGAAATAACATTTGGTTGAGATCAATATCTTATCAAACATTCCCATATCAACCCAAACTATGTCCATGAAATGCATTTCAACCTACGAGTCCATGACTAGGGAATTGAGACCCCCGGGGGTAACTCAGTTATTTATAGACTTAAGGAAACCTTTTGGGGCAGTGGGTCAGCCACGCTAGCTAGATGGATTAGGTGGGTTATGTCCCAAGCAGGAGTAGATACAGATTGGTATAGAGCACACTCATTTAGAGGAGCAATGGCCTCTATGGCCTTTCAGGCAGGGGCCAGACTGGAAGACATTATGAAGGCAGCAGACTGGTCAAAAGAATCTATGTTTAAAACCTTTTATTTCATGTCAGTGGAAAAAGTGGCAATGTTGGTGGAAAGTAAGCTTTGAACAAGCATAATACCAGCCTCCGTGTCTTGACATAGAATTCAGATTTTCCATACATGTGTTACAGAAAGTCATCATTCTATTAAATACACAGAGGCAAAGGATTATCCGACCAGTAATCGATGTCATGATTTGTTAAGGAGATGTCTTCTGTGATGATAATGATGTTACAATGATATGTTTTCAAAAGTGAACATTGGATGGTCTTTTTCATGTCGTTTACCCTCCCTTGGGACAGAAGTCCGAAATATGTTTTGTGTTTCAGGTTCTATGGTGGATAACAAAGCAACAGGATCATGATGTTGTGTTAAGTGATCAGCTTACAGCGTCGACTGGTTGGGATGCTACAGTTCAGAAGAGACCCGATAAAGAAAGAGGAATAGTCAAAATGGTGGACTGAATTTATAGGAATGGACTATGGTAATTGGTGGTTAAAGTCTTATGTTTGAAGATCCAATAACATATGAACTACAAAAAACTATAAACATATTCGATATGTCGTTTTTTTGCATTTATAGTCATTGTTATTGTGTTTTTTGATGATGCTGCTCGAACAGTGAAGTTGAAAGAAAGCATAATCCTTCGCCTCTGTATCTTTAATAGAATTATGACTTTCTGTAACATATGTATGGAAAATATGAATTTTTGCGCAGCGAGCAATGTGACACGCCACAGCCGCAACAGTGTGTCTTGTTAAGAGGACGGTGCATTTCTCGTTCTTGCCACAAATCAGTTTACTGACTTGCTTTTCATTATGTAATTATTCAGAGGATTAATTTAACCCTGGAAGAGTTTAAATAACACAAAAAAAATAAACAAGAAACAGCTACTTTGATTCCCGAGATAAGCCTTCATTCCCCACTGAATGTTTTGCACAGGGAGAGCATAATTTGCGGCAGGATGTAATCGGGGTGAAGCCACCCGAAGGTATGCAGAATGCCCTCTACACAGAACCACAGCTGATCTCTAAATTCATAGCAGAATGCTAATAACAATAAACCCCTCTGGGTCGGAGGCTTTTCCAAGTCAGTTAATGCAGAGGGCTAGTTAAGGCCTTGCTTTGCTAGGGCCTGTAACATTCCTGACCAGGTAAAGCTAGCGCCGTTCGGGGTTTATTGCTTAGATAAAAATAAAAAAAACAAAAGACGTAATCACATTCAGTTAATTCCACCATATTGCACATAGTAAAGTTAGAATCTTTTCTGAAAACTGTCTTGCAACTCTCAAATATACATGTATATCATACAGCTACATCCTGTTCCTGTGAATACTTTAAATATTCACTAACAAATGCACTTTTAATAATAAAAATAATAATTGGCTTATTATTACCCACAGTGTGTGGTGGTCATTTATCGACCTCGAAAGGATGAGTTAGGCCCGCCGGGATTCGAACTACGTTAACAGGCTCTGCACGGGTGTCAAAGCGAGCGCTCTACTCGCTGTGCCACTTGACGGGCTTTTGATTCTTAGTCACCAAACACCTAGTTGTTTTGCTTTAGTGCAGTACAGGTCTTGCCCCATAGCGATTGGACATCTCTTCCCGAGTATATTAAAATAGAAAAGAATTGTCCAGATACGGAGGAGCTTTCAGCCCATATTGTGCACTGCACATCCATTCAGTTACTTGATCAGGCAGGAAGAATCGCCATTTTGGAAGCAGTAGCTTCAGCCAGAGACCGGCCATGTATAGTATCTTTCTGCGAGGAAGAGCCTGCCATCATCTACCCTGTTCTGAAGATGTATTTGCATTCACATTCGGACGGTTCATAGCTGTCCTCGCAGCCACCGTGTTGCCTTGTGCTTTATGCACTGATGCATTTATATTTGGGTGACATCACTTTTCCCAGATTGCAACTTTACCAAATTCGTTTTTGGCACATTTTATTGTTGCTGTTTTTTTTTTTTAACCACAAACAGGTATGGTAAATTGGGTTACGGTTTATACTGGGGAGTGAGAGGTAGCAGGGGGGTGGACAGAGTCTCGCCTGGCTGTTTGTGGTACCCAAAAAAGCACAATGGACCCCCAAAAATGCTGCGAGGTTGATATTTACAAAGAAAATGCGTCTAACATTCATAGAACCTTTATATTTAATTAGCATGGTTGCATTGACAATCCAGTAATTTGTGAAGTTGGTAATGTGGGGTGGAGGCTTTCCTGCCTCGCTTAGCCTCAATCGGGATTGATCTAGCTGTGCAGGAAGCTTATTCACTCAGGCAGAGCAAGAAATCATGCTCATAATGTATACATTTCAGCTAAGCAGTGTATGGAGGTTCTGTACTTCAGGGCAGAAGCAGCTTGCATTCTATGGTCCCTTTCATGATGCTGCGTCAATGATCAATATGTTAATGTTTTCTGAAAATGCGATTCACTGGGGCCATATACTGCCCCAGAGACCAATTTTGCCACTCTCTAGTGGTAGCCAATATCTTCCTCCACTTTGCGAGGCTAGACATTTAAATGGAAAAGTATAAGAGACGAAGCATTTAAGAAAACACTGACTGGTGAAATTGGGGAATTCTTTGCTAGGGAATGCTGCCCCAGCGGGCTCTAAGACTATCTTATGGGAGAATTTGAAAGGGTTCTCAAGAAGCTGTGATGTTGGGGACTTTGAGCAAACACTGTAAAAAAGGCTTAAAGGGTTGTATTTAGGGAGTTAAGGGAGACCGCAAACAGAGAGGACTTTCTTTAGGTTCTAGACAGGAAGTATGAAGAAGAGGAGCATCTAGTTAAATGTTTTTCATGGATCCTTAAATTTAAGCAGGGCTCCATGGATAAACAAGGGGTTGCGAAGAAGTGTTTTAGTAGCCACATGTACACAGACAACCGGATTAAGAAAGAGTTTCATTTAAGGTCTATATTCTTCAAAATTGAGTAAATCATCCGCGCAGATCTGGCCTTCCTTTGCAGAATTCCTATTTTATGGGGACTAATGAGAGAATTGCTGAATGAACCCATCTCTGAAAAGGACATCAAGACTTGCTGTCATCAGAGCTTTATTAAACTTTTTCTATTAATTGAATACCCCATTTGTTAGCAGTGGTTAATGGGACATTAGGTGTTGAAATTTACTTATTTATTATTTATTCATTTGTTTGTCTATATACTAGAGGAACAATGCTCTGTTGATCACAAAGGAACGTACAATAGATAGAAAATCACATTTAACAGGATCCAGTGAGCTTCTTACAATGGGGTGAGCTTGACAGACATTCTGACCAGGTTGTGAAGGGGAGTAAATGGAACAGTCACTGGGGACAATACACAAGTGGACATACACATATTAAGGACAACCAACATTGGCCATTTTTAAGTGCAGTTCTGCGGTACGGCCATATGCTTGGACTGTTACGGTAGCAGGTCAAATGCTAGAGTGGAGGCAGAGGAAGTGAGGGAAAGAGGCAAGCTAGAGGCGAGGGAAAAATGTTAGCTAGCAGGCATATGAGCGGTAGGCTAAGAGGGTAACTCTGAGGTGAGGAGGTAGGCTTTTAGTTTGGTGTTGAACAAATACATGTGGACTGTTTCTCGGATGTCTAAGGGCAGAGAATTCCATGCAAGTGGAGTAAGAATAGGAAAGAGCGGAAGCGAGAGGAAGCACAGGGAGCATGAGGAGACACTACGGTAGTCAAGGAGGCAGAGCAGAGATTACGGGAAGACTTGTAGATTTGGATAGAGGAGGATAGATACAGTGGTTTCTTACAGTGGATAGATTTGTGAATCTGCAGCCAGACTCCATCCAGAAGGTGCTGATTGCACTCTATAGGACTTCTTTCGAATTTGCAGACTCATTTAATTGAGAAACAAGGATAATTTAGCATTGTGTCCGATTTTGGAGTACAGACTGTTGCTTCTGATGTCGAGGTCCGCAGGCACTTCAGCTAAGTTGCTTTATTGTAGTTACATTCAGTTACATCAAGATGTTTCATAGGAAACCACTGGCCCCCATCACCCAAGCAAGCTCTCATCAACAGCCTGAGTGCGGAACCTTTATACCAAGCATTTTCTTACTCACACCACAGCATTCTCTCGTATGTCATCATCAGTCCTATGCATCCAAAGCACAATGCAACATATCTCCCTTCCTTTCCAGTTCTCACCATATCCCAAACAAGCCCATCATAACAAATCTCCTTTCCTTACCTAGTCCAAACCATCTCTCTCACAATGAGTAGCCACACATCACTCACTCACATCCAAACATGTCCCAGCCAAACATTGACAATACAAAGAGCTTGTGAATAGAGGTGGGGCAGTACAGACCCCTCTGCAGAAAGACTAGACAAGTGGAGGCCATATGTCTTTCCCATCATACAGATACTGAAAGCACCTTCCAACATCTAACACTCCTGCTTTGAACACATCACGTAATACCTCACACCACACCTTTTTGAAGGGAGGTGTAACTCTAGAACATCACAGAGGGCGTACTCCCCTTTCTACTCTCTCCAATTACCACCTCACACTCCTCTGAGAGGAGGCAGTTATAACAGCACACCTTTTTATTGAGCAGTGTCACTCCAAGGATGACTACACGCATTGCAGTCCCATCTTGTCCCTTAACTTCCAACTAAGCAAGCACACCTATTTATAGAGCAGTGTCGCTCTCATTGCAGATCAACGCCCATGACTACTTCACACACCTGAGATGTATTCCCATGCTCATCACATACATCCATGTGGAATTCTAAGAGCGCTGGGTTCCCCGGCCATTCTACACACAGATGCCCGGTGAAGCCACTCATACTCTAACAAACAAGCCAGTATTAGCAAACGTTTGGGCAGTTCTTCAAAGTTTGCAAAACATTATGACGATTAACATTTTTGAAAATACATTGCTAAAAGTCCATAGCTGTCAAAGCAGCTTTACACCTGCACATCCGCAAGCAGGTTCATTCACATTAAAGACTTGCCCACATTCTCAGGTTCTCAAACACACAACATTTTAAGTTCTGCAGTTTTAGCTTAAAAGTACATTGTTGCCTTTGAAGCAATGAAGTACTATAGCTGCCTAAAAGTCCATAGCTGACATTGCAGCCCCTCAAAATCTTCAAAGGTTATTGCTAATAACATTGAACCTCCTGCGATTCTATATCTATCTTCATAATAACCATACCATGTCACCAAATAACATTGAACTTCCTGCAATGTTATAATAGACCTTATACTAACCAAACAGTGTCACCATTTCTCACACACACAATGCAGCATTTAGCTGGTAACCATGTGTTGTCACCATTTACTGCTAATAGCATTGAACCTCCTGCAATGCTATAAGAATCACAGCATATCACCCATTACTGCAAATCACACTGCACCTCCTGCAGTGGTATAGCACTCATCATAGCAAGCATACCATGTCACTATTACACACACACATTAGCATTTTCACTGTTGCTAAAGCATGTCTCATTGTGTGCATTCCGTACGCAACCCTTCTTTACAAAACACTGTTAACATCCTAAACCCAATACACATTTTACCTTTACTCTCTCTAATGTCAACTTACAAGATGACATATTTCAACACTCTTGTATTAAATGTTGAAAATTTCAATGACATCAATGATAGCTTTGTTCTCACCAGTTATTTCTCCTGTGATGCCTCTTGCCAGCAGGATAGTACAGGAAACTATTCAAAGCGCCCATTGCTAGGAAACAGCTGCAGTCATCCACAGCTGAACAACTTTCTGTAGGCAAGCCCCACTGCTACCATCCTCCTTGTTGCACTTCTTATATAAATATCAGCACAATCAAACTGCAACCACGAGTGCCCAACCTTAATTCATAGGCATCCTCCTTAACTTCAAACGCAGCACTTTTCATGGCAGCATTTTTCTTCCCACTGTAATTTAAGCACCTGTTACTAAGCTAGAGTCTTCCTCACTGTGCTCCATATACCTTTCGCTGGGTCCTCTTTCCCAGCCTTTGGCACTGGCTCTTATGCCCTGGAGACACACTGCTTATTTGCCCTGGTTACAGGACACTGGCACAATCCACTTGTACTTCACCTACCCTAGGCCTTCTTACTGTGCCTTGGGAAGCCCTTCTTCAGCTCTGGGCAGCCCTACTTCAGCCCTGGGTGCTGCTTAATGAGGATGAACACCCCTCTTTCTTTGCCCTGGGCCTTCCGTCTTCTTTTTCTGGCTTGCTCGGGCACCCCTTCCTTCACTGGTCACTTCATTCTGCCTCTTTGTGACCTGGGTCCAAGCTGCCTCTGTTGCCCTTGGTCTTCTATTGGGGACATAGTAACATTTTCTTCACCCTGGGCCTTCTACTGGGGACACAGCAACCCCCTTCTTCAACCTGGGTCTACTACTGGGGACACAGCAACCCCCTTCTTCAACCTGGGTCTTCTAGTGGGGACATATTACCCCTTTCTTCGCCTATTTCTTAGGGACAGTAGTTCCTCTCTCTTCTTTCTGGACCCCCTGCAGCAGACTTCTCAGCGTAAACTTCTTTTTCTGCCACTTTCACGTTCATTTCCAGGTCCCTCCAAGTGACCGACTCTTTGCCATTGATGTAAAGCAGGCACACAGGCAATTCAGGTAAGTTGCTTTAATGTAGTTACATTCGGGTACATCAAGATGTTTCATAGGAAACCATTGGCTCCCATCACACAGGCAAGCTCACTTCAACACCCTGAGTGTGGAACCTTTACAACAAGCTCACTCATACCACAGCATTCTCTCAGAATTCTCGCCTGCAACACCATCAGTCTTATGCTTCCATCCAAAGCACTATACAACATATCTCCCTTCCTTTCCAGTTCTCACAATATCACAAACAGAGCACATCTCAACACATTCCAAGACCTGCTGTATTTATTCAGGATCTCTCAACCTCATATAATTTACAAAGGTGGTTTACGATCATTTACCACTTTAAATTGAAGGCAATTGCAGTGACATTAGATGCCCAGAAGACCTTCCGCTTTGTTGAGGAGCTTATCTCGCTTGCGGTTCAGTGGAGGATGGATATGGGCACAATCTTTCACTGCTGGAGATGCCGCTGTACTCCACACGGTTAGTTTTTCACAAATGGTTTGGTATCCAGGTCGTTGTTGATAGAGATAAGGGAACAATCATGGTGAACTCTCTCGCCATTGCTGTTCACTATTGCAGTGAACCTCTTGAGACTCTCCTCAGAGAGCAACAATTGGACAAGGTTATAGCTAACTACTCACATAAAATACTTTGGTCATTATATACAGGTGAAATTCTGTTTTTTATTTGGCAAAGAATGTGACAGAAATATGGTGGTAATTGGTGTGTTTGGAACATATTAGGGTCCTCGATGACAGAAATGAATCTGAAGTCTTTCTGGTCAATGTGTTGGCTGAGAAAGGGCTTGTGGAGTTTGGTCTCAGATGGCAGGAGAACAGCTCCAGATATTTTACGAAGGAGGATTACAACCTGAATATTGGTGAAGCAATCTGGAGGGTAGAAATGCAAATCAAGATGTGGGTGAAATTACATTTCTCAGCGATAGGCAGGATTTGGTTAATTAAGGTGGTGGGGCAAGATCGTTTTCTCTATCTTTTCCTCAATATTTCAACTAGACTTCCTTCATCGCTCTTCTTATGGTTATATAGTTTATTCAGTTTGCATGTAGGGGCTAGGAAGCAGCCTACAGTATGGTGGGAGACTTTATTGCAATGCACTCTAAAGTGATACTGGTGATTCCTGACCTCAAAACCTGTGCGCAATAAGCATCCTTCTGGATTGGCTGTGTTCTGAGAGGCTGCATGTATGCCTTGAGAGGCCAATGGTTGCATTTGATGCTGCATCAGTCAGGTCTTGCCACCTCCATGGCTATTGCCATTGTTGCATTCGGTCAGGCTTCCGCGACAGGGTAGGCAGAGGATTCAATATTCCCCTCATTGCATGATGATAACATACCAGTTGTAGCACTTACATTCAAGTCCCTGTTTCTTAGGGTGAAAGGAGATATTTGCTACAGAGTGATCGAAGTGACATTTAGACAACTTCTTGAATGAGGAACAGTGTATTTATGTGTATCGATGGTTCAAAGCTGTATAAATGAACTGTAAACATAAGCTAGTTCATTTTAAATTACATAATTGTGTTTATCATACTTCCCATAGATTGCACCATAATATTCTGGATCTTTTAAACTCGCAGTGTGTTTGAAGAGTGGCAGACTTGGCCCACTTCAAGTCTTATTGGAAAACATTGTTCATCACGGCAAGTGGTACCGCAAATAATCTGATTCATCCCTCCACCCCTGCTCAGCCTGTTGTGCTTTAACAAGAACCTATTGAAGTCCTAGTGTTACACGATTGGATGACGTATATTGCTTTTTGCAATTTGATGAAGGGCACATATTGCCAGCTAGTCTCAGCTTCTTTCAGCCCTGAAGACATTTGCAGTGCCTGTAAAAAGACCCTCCATGCTGGAACCTGAAGGCAGACTTCCTAGCACCTTTGAGAATGAGACTGAAAGGAGAGACCCAGCATTCTGGACCTTGAAGTCCAATTCCTACAAGCCAATAAGCAAGTGAATGACCAGAGGAACATTGAACCTTTAGGTTAATGTTTCCAAGGATATTCTACATAGGACCGAGAAGGAAACACTCTGGCCACCGAACGAACAGAGATTAAAGTTCTGAACTACCGGACAAAGTGTAAAACTCATAATTGTGAATTCTATTCTATTGTCTGCCGTAATTAATTGAAGAGACTGCAAGTCTCCATTCCAAGAATGGGCCCCTTTACAAATCGTATTAGGTGGGAGTCAAAGTGTAAGCTTCCAGCACTTCTGTTTGTTTGCCCCACTCTTGGGTCAAGGAAAAGGGAAATATTAATCGCCAATCGCCAATCAATAGAGCTGCGCTGTTCTGATAAAAACCAGGGGAGGGGTCCCTTTTAAAGTGAATAGAGAATTGTCACATGGAACATGGGTCTAGTGACATCAATACTTGACAATGAAGTATATGATTTGGCAGTGAGGTTTCTCACAACTAATAAGACGTTCAGAAGTAGCACAGCAGGTAGAGTTGGTACTACTAAAATGATAAGAAATGTATACAGCTGTAAACGAATGCTGTCTCTGAGAGGGTTCAATCAAGAGCTTTTTGACATTTGCTATGCAGAATATTGCTTGTTGTCTCTCTTAGAAAGTGAGCTCCGATAAACAAGCTTCTCTTTGAAAATGTTCCAGGCTAAAATATGTGAGTGCATACACGCCTACCATGCTGAGCTTTTCTACTGACACGCCAACAGTTGTAATTAAATTTGGCAACATGGCAGACCCAGAGTAACCCCAGTGCATTACTGAGACAGCCTGATGGAATCAAATTAATTCCAACAGCCTTGGACCACCCTTAACAGAGTGCACCCATGATTCAAACATTTTATATTTGTGTATTCCCATGACTTGGAAGGATTTATTTACTTATTTTGAATTGGATGCAGTCCGAATTGGGAGCCAGCGTACACTTCTTCTGGCTGTTGATATGTGGTCTTTCTTAGGGATGGTTAAGGCTGCTCTCAAGGCATTATTTTGAATCACCTGATGTTTTTAATGTTGGCTGAGGCGTTACCTGCAAAAAGGGCATTGCAATGGAGTAATCCGGAGATAATGAGAGCTCTTGCTAGAGTGGTTCAGCTGTCCGAAGATAGAAAGGTCTTCCAGAAGTGATAAGTTTAGTTGTGCAAGCTGAAGATGAGGCAATAGCACTAACCTGTCAGGTTATTGTTATTGTTATTGTTATTTTGCACTTATATAGCGCCTTATATACCATTGGTATGGTCTGAAGGCGCTGGTAGGTTGAACGCCCTTGGGAACCGAAGTTCAGATCAGTAGAGAGAGAACGGAGAGTCAAAAAGGTGCGTGTGAGCACCGGGTATGTGTGCAGCTCGTGCGGTACTCGTGTAATAGCTGCTTCTTAGCGGTAGATGTGGTGGTTTAGAGATCAGGAGAATGTGTTCGTTCTGGCAGGATTTATCCGGAACGGATGTGGCTGCGTTAGGCCTGAGGAAAACGCCTGGCTGGGGGTGTGATACCAGCAGTGTTTACATAGAATGATGTGGAGTAAGCGGCGGATGTTGGTATGAGAACAGATATACCGAATGGTGTCATAGTATCTCTGTGTTCTAGTTGAGTGGTGATGTAAGGAGAGAGTAAGCGTGGTGGTGTGATATGATGGGTTATATGCTCTTTCAATGAGCACACTTCTAAATGCAACTTTCCCAGAGAGGGTACTGGGCGAACTTCTAGATTCAATTTTCCATAGCAAAGCTACTGGGCGAACTTCTAAATACACTTTTCCACAGAGAGGTTTATTGGGCACACTTCTAAATTCAATTTACCAGAGAGGCTATTGGGCACACTTCTAAATTCAATTTTCTGGAGAGGCTATTGGGCACACTTCTAAATGCAGCTTTCCAGAGTGTCTATTGGGAACACTTCTATAATCAACTTTCACCGATGCTATTGGGAACATTTCTAAATGCAACTTTCACAGAGTGGCTATTGGGAACACTACTAAATTCACAGCGAGGTTATTGGGCATACTTCTAAATGCAACTTTCACAGAGGGTCTTGGGCACACTTCTAAATTCGATTTACCAGCGTGGATGTTGGGCACATTTCTAAATTCACGGAGAGGCTATAGGGCACACTTTCTAATGCAACTTTCACGTGCTAACAATCACATTTCTATCTAGATGCGACGCAGGCCAATATTCACAATTCCATCTAAGAGTGGACATGCTAACATTCATAATTCCATCTAAGTGTGGACATGCTAACATTCACAATTCCATCTAAGTGTGGACATGCTGACATTCACAATTCCATCTGAGTGTGGACATGCTAACATTCACAATTCTATCAAAGAGTGGACATGCTGACATTCACAATTCTATCTAAGTGGGGACATGCTAACATTCACAATTCCATCTAAGAGTGGACATGCTAACATTCATAATTCCATCTAAGTGTGGACATTCTAACATTCACAATTCCATCTAAGTGTGGACATGCTGACATTCACAATTCTATCTAAGTGGGGACATGCTAACATTCACAATTCCATCTAAGAGTGGACATGCTAACATTCGTAATTCGAATGTTAGCATGTCCATGTGAGCGAGAGGGAAGAGACCAAGTAGACCCCAAGGGTTTTGACTTCTTTAGAGACGGGGATGGTATTGCCGTAGATGATGAAGGAGGAGTAAGCTCGATCCAGTTTGTTTCGGAGGTTTTGGGATCCGAGGATGAGTAACTCAGTCTTGTCATTCTTAAAACATAGCAAGTGCAAGGCCATCCAGGCTTGGATGCTCTGATAGATTTTGTTCAAGGAGTTAGAGTCGGTGCCATGGTCGCCTAATAGAGAAAGGAGGATTTGGGTATCGTTGGCATAGTTGGCGTAGACGATAGCCATGGTGTCAAGGAGGTCAAAGAGGGGTTTGTGAATATGTTGTATAGTGTGGGATAAATGCAGGATCATTGCAGGACTCTGCAGAGGACTGGGGCTGGTGAAGCAGATGCACAGGGGGAAAAAGCTCCCATTGATCTATTGGAAAGGAAGGATTCAATTCAGTTTATTGCTTTAAGGGAGAAGTGTGCAGCTGAAGACAAGTGTTGGCAGAGGATCTTGTGATCCACCAAGTCAAAGGCAGCTGAGAGATCTAGCAGGAGGAGAAAGGCTAAGTTGCTGTTATCTCTAAGTTCATCCATTTGTATTTTTAGGTCTAGGAGTGCGGATTCCATTCCATGGCCTGGGCGGAAGCTGGATTTGCGTATACCTAGAAGATTATTAATTATGAGATACTTTTGGATCTGAAGATAAGCAGCTGTGTCCAGTATTTTGAGTAGGAATGGGACAGTTGTGATTGGGCGGTAGTTGGGAGGGATGTTAGGGTCAAGTGTTGGCTTTTTCAAAAGTGGGAAGACCCAGGCATTTTTTAGGTTGGTCAGCACACTTCCAGTGGAGAAGGAGGTGTTGATAAGTGTTGCAATGAAAGGTGACAGCTCTACTGCACAGTCTTTGATAACATTGGCTGGACAGACATCTCCTTGACATCTCGATGGCTTAAGACCTTTGATGATTTTGATTACTTCTTGGTCGGTGACTGAGGAGAACTGAAAAAGGTTGGTGTCAAAGATTAGTGGAGCTAGGGTTTGGGCAGGGGATGCACCCAAGGTCAAGAGTTGTTTTTATAGCCAGGATTCTAGCTTGGAATAGAGAGATTTTGTCCAATAGAGCCTTTTGGGTGTTGTCACACAAGCTGATGTCTTTGTGGCAGTTGTAAAAAGAAACAGGATTCAACTTGGGAACCCTCCTGTCCCCTGCACACTTTCAAATGTTTGGATTAATCCAATACAGTTGTTCAAATTGAGTTATAGGCATTGTACATATTTTTGTTTCTAACAAATATGGTCAGACACAGAGGTGTAAGATAAACACATATATATATATATATATATATATATATATATATATATATATATATATATATATATATATACAGCCAAGCTATATTATTTTCAGCAAGAATTATAGTTCAGAGAGAAATTATTTATAGTGCATAGAAACAAAATGGAATCAATAGATGAAGCTCAAATTGATGAAAAATGGAGTCCAAATTAAATAGCAACGTGTTTCGAGGAAGTTCTCCTCTTCTTCATGAGGCCAAACCTGGACTCTTAATGTAAAAGGAAAAACACACATTCAGTAAAGAAAATATTGTAAGCACAATTCATAGATTTTTCATAACATATTCAATTTTACAATTTAGAAAATTTGGTGACGTTAGTTGTTACATTTCATAATATGCGTTGTAATACATGCAACATTATAAGGTGAATTATGTGGTCCATGTTTGAGAGAGAAACTGAAGGTCAATTAATACACCCCTTCCTGTAAAATAGACAGTAAAACGTACAACATGTTATAGTTCAGTGGAATGATCCCTCTAATGGGACCTATGAAGTGGATGGTGAAACATAAGCTAAAGTGAATATATAGGGAAAAAAAGCTAGTAGTTCCTAAGCTCTATCGATCTAGTGGGGAAGAAATGCGAAAGTCGTTACCTTTGTGTGTAGAAAGTGTCAGAAACAAAGAATCCGATGAAGCAGGAAAAATAAGTAAACAGACTGTCTTCGTGTATCAGTTAGTTCCTAGAGACACGACCAATTCCCAAAAAGATACTAGAAATCTGTAAATAACAGAGCCTGATCAATGTCAAGCTCATTGTTTAAAAGTAACGGACATTAGTATGAAATATATAAAAATCGAATAACATACCTAGCCAGAATGTGGATGGCGGTAACATATCAATAGAAGAGCCCACGTAAAGTGTGGACCTCAAATATCCCGCTGTCGCTGCAGGAGTGCCTCAGAATGTAGGAGTTCTGTCACGCAAATAAACAAGCTGAACAGTCCTGATTAGGATAAAAAACTCAGCAATCTAAAATGGAGTAGTGAAAACCTAATGTGATGTTTAATAAAGGCAAACTGAAATGTTAAAAATTACCATGATTAGGATGTGCACAAGGCACAATTCTTGAAGCTGATGTGAAACTGATGTCAAGATTGTGCGGCTGGTCTACAGCTGAAGAATCCGGCAGTAATGGATTAGGTAGAGTAGCAACTAAAGAAAGTGTAAGGAAAAAAGAATAATGAGACTAAGGAACTTTATCCCTGGTCCCTAGAAAGTCAAATGCTAATGCATTAGCGCTTACCTGGAGCGTAGGGGGACAATCCTGAACAGGGTCTGTTCAGCCGAGCAGTTTGTTGTTCACAAACCATGGAAACAGCATGTGACCATGGAGATAAATAGAGGACTAGAGTTATAGATAAAGAAGAAGGACTAAGGAGTAATCAGGCCGAAAGATCGGCCATCTTGAAACATGGTTATATGTTGTGATAGAGTATGGACCTCTAGATATTCAATAAACTAGAAGTCATTTGAATCAAGAAGCGCAAAAGTGCGAAAAAAGATTGATTGATACGAAAAATTCATGCGGTGCAGATACCTAGTGTAAAATGTAAATCGAGCATAACAAATACTAGTCCACACATAGTAGAACGGGGAAAGGAAAGCTAACAAAAATAGTTTGCCGTGTGAAATAGAATTGAAATAAGCAATGAGAAAAAGGTCGTAAATTGGACAGAACGCTCTGATCTAAGAGGTGGAAAAAATTAATATAATTATCAAATCATCAGGGCAAGGTCACTGAATGACTGTGTGTAACCTCTCAGTCTATGATAGGTGGAGAAACTAACCCTAGATCTCTCTTCTTTTTTGCATGGAAGACATAGTACAAAGTGACAGTCTCAGTTGGGTAAACGCATTTAATTTATAGAAGATCAAAATTAAATGTAATAAGTTTAACAAAAATGACATAAATAAGAGTAAACAATAAGAACAATTTTTACATTGAATTTACAGGCAATGATTTTTATGGCAACCATCTATTAGTCTCAACAAAGTAGTGCCTTAGATCACAGTCAGACACTGGAATAGTAATGTAACTTTCAAGTTTATGTTGTTGTGGCAGTTGTCTGGTGGGGTGAGTGGTGACTCTAGTTCTAGCAGTATTGCGAAAAGCTCTTGAGTCCCAGACTGCTCTTTATCAATTCTTTTATTACACGATGCGCCTTGGCTTGATTTATGGCTTGTTTGTATGATTTCTAAATGGTAACAAAGTGGCTTTTGTTCGTGTCGGAGGGGTCTCTTTTCCATGAGGCTTCAGCAGCTGGTTTAGTTGAGCGTAAAGTTTTCAGATTAGGGGTGAACCAAGTGTGCTGAAGGCTTAGGCTTATGCTTGGTTGGGGGGTCACTTTATCTAGTGCTCTGAGGACTGCATGGTTTTAGAGGTCAACCATAGCTGCTGGGTCCTATCTAGGGGATTGATAATTAGTAAGGGGATCCAGCAATGAGAGGATGTTGGATGATGTGATGTTTTGGGAGTTTCTCGTGAGGGCGGCTGGGTGAGGTGGTTCAGTCAGTGTGGAGCGGTGAATCACCGGGATGGTGAAGGAGATCACATTGTGGTCTGGCCAAGGGCAAGGTGTGTTGGACAGTAGTTTAATGTTACAGTTGTAGTCAATTAGCCAGTCTAAGGTGCTGCCTTTGTCATTTGTAGAGCCTGAGATGTGTTTGGTGAAGCCCAGTGCTTCCCCGGATCTTGCTAGGGAGAGTGCATGGGTGTCTGCCGGGTCATTGAATCCTATGTTTAAATTGCCCAATAGTGCAATTCTAGACGACGGCTTGGTCTCTAGTGAGAGCAGATGGATGGTGTCATCTTTGAATCTTAGTACTGGACCTGGGGGCCTACAAATGAGATTCAGGGTCAAGGTGGCTCTATGTGAGAAGGTCAATTTGATAGACACAAGTTCTCCACGTTGGAAGGTCTGGTTGTTCTGGTCTCTGATAAATATGGAGTTTTTAGCAATGATATCCACTACTCCCACTCCCTTGGCTACTGTTCTGTCCTTCCTGAGGATTGTGTAGTTGTCTGGGATGGCCAGGGAAAGAGCGGGGCCTGCTGCAGGCTGCAGCCAGGTTTGCGTGACGGCCGGGAGGTCAAGATTGTTAGCGGTGATGTATGTATGTATGTATGTATGTATGTATGTATGTATGTATGTATTTATACTTGTATAGCGCCGGTAGCCCGCAGGCATCAGGGTGCTTTAGACAATACAAACACATAGAGTGAGAGACAGGGTCTCACCCATTCCTAACCCTGTGCTGACATGAAAACCTAAAAGAATGCATTTCTTACTGAAAAATGTGTGTCTTGATTGTTTTCTATTCTCAAGGCCTCTGGCAGGTTATTCCATTGTTGTGGGGCCAGGACCACAAAGGACCTGCCCAAACCGGATTTCAGTCTGAATTTGGGAACGACCAGAAGGCCCTTACCTTCCCATCGCAGACGTCTGTGAGGAGCATATGGGACTATGCTTTTCTTTAGATAACCTGGGGCTTTGCCATATAGGTACTTGTGCACTAGAGTGAGAGTTTTAAATTGTATCCGCTCCTCAACTTGATGAGGTCAGAACCATCTAAGGCATGTGCTATTAGAGATCTAGCTATGATTAGAGCTCCATTGAGTAGTGCCAGGGTGCCTGGGGGTGAGAGTGGCAATCCGTTATCCTAGGTCATTGCATACAACACAATATCACTAGCAGAAGAGACCTATAAGGTGGTTGGTATAGTTCAGGTTGTGGGTGGGTAATCTATTGCCAGATCACTGGATGCCATATCTAGAGGCGGCATGAGCTCATAGGTACAACTAAATAGTTTGTTTCCAAGTTTTGGGTAGTGGTGGCAGTCGGTGCCTTTCGCTACTAGGAATGGTAGCATGCTCTGAATCCTTGGAGGGCTTGCGTGATTTGTTAGCTAACGTGACAGTGGAGGTGATACTAACTATTGGTTTAGTTGTTGTAAAGGAGATGGTAGAGTAAGTGTGATCGACCTTTTTATGAAGTAGAGCATTGGTTACCATATTATTGGGTTAGTTCCAGGCACGGGCCCTGTCATTGGTAAACAATGTTATGCATGGCTAGTTTAGAGTTGGCAGTGCAGGCAACAGACATTTGTGTAGCGAGAGACATCAATGCAGGCATCAGAAGCATTTGTGTAGGTATTAATAACATTTCCAAGTGTGGTTAGACTGGAATTGGCAGTGCAGGGAGCATGATGAGCGGATGAATGGATCTGTCGCCGATTGGTAGGTGTTTGCCTTGTGGATATGGCAGTAATCCGTGAGCATAATTGTGCATTTCTCAGGAGGGTTGGAGTTGGTTTAGTATGGGACCAGGCATCAGTGGTAATGCACACTGAGGGCCCGATTCCCATCATGGCGCAGTGAGGGTGCTAAATATCACGACTTACTGCACCATTTCTTGACGCCCAGGTACCACTGCTGTTCTCATGTGGACCTGGGCGTCTTCGCAAAGCACGACAGTGCTTTCCCTGTAATCCGCCTGTTTCTAAAGGAACCAGGCAGATTGCAGAATCTTGGCAGCATTTTCGTTAAATAACGAGTGAATCGTTACTTAACGAAAATGCTGCCGAGATGAAAACAAAATAGCACATGCTGTTTGGGTGTGCAGATCGTGACAGGTGAGTCCTGCACTGCATTTATTTATCTTTGTTTGCAGACGAGTGCATACTGCCATCCATAGGAGAACCATGGATGGCAGTATGCACTCGTCTGCAAACTAAGATGCAGTGCAGGACCCACCTGTCACCATCTGCACACCCAAATAGTTGTGTGCTTCTTGTGGCACTACTCCTGTGCATGTGCTTCTTGTGGCACTCCTCCTGTACGACACCAATTTCGTACCGTACTTCAGTGCCAATTTCAGGCAGCTCCAAAATTGTAGGAGTGCCACAAGAATACCAATGCAAAAGGAGAGATAACGAAAGTGCCGGTTGCTAGGTCGGTTTTCAGCCCTTCCTAGCAACCGGCACCCATATCTCGAAAGTGGCACAATCAGTCCGACTTCGGAAGATTGTGCCTCCTTCAGAATAGGTCGTAATTACCGAAAAAGTCGTTAGCACTTTTTACGACATTTTCGGTAATTAACACCAACTTGAGAATCGGGACCTGAGAGGCGTTTGTTACGATCCAAGTAGTTGCAAGATTTCGTGGCGTGCATATCATGCTGCATCTGACCCAACCTCAGTGGATTATTCAGGTGAGTCATTTTCATTTCAGAAACCTATTGAAAGGTAGTGGCTCATATTTGTGAAACTGATGACACTGAGGAGTGGGCTGCCAAGGCAGAACATGTTCACTGTCATACACGTGAAAATGGAATTGCTTTCACTCACAGTAGAAATTGTGTTTTGATGGTGATTATTAGTGACTATTAATGTGGCAGCTGTTTGTTTACAATTAACTGAATATGAAAAATAGAGTATTGGTGCAGTGGAGGTGCATGGTTTGCACGATGGTGCATGTTATGTACAGGGTTTGACTAACCCATTGCTACTAGGAAAAAGACATAGATTGTGTGCTACATTAGAGGAAGGGATCTTCTTATCTTGCAACATTGAACGTTGCTTTCTGCTGAGGTTTTCTTTATAGTCCTTATGGCGGCTTGTGCCATAATTCTTTGCTTCTTTGAGGTTTCTGATGTAAGAGAGCTCTTTCAGAGGCGAGGCAGTTCAGAGTCTGTGTGGGGGATGATTGCCAGTCACCCAGTTCCAAGATCCACAAGTGCACCATAGGTGAAAGTACCCCTCTAAGCCCCCACACCCCCAGACTACAAACGGGTAGGCTCTTTGTGTTTTTATTATTTCAGTCATCTTTAGAATATCATTGCTTTTTTATTTTACTTGTGTGTAATCAAAGAAAATGATTTTTACAAGAAGTATACAGTTACAGTGAATGAAAATCAAGAGAAATCAAAAGAAGAAAGGTTCGCCAAGTTAAGACCCAGTGACTCAGCTACACAGTAGATTTTAGAAGTGGCAGAAAAACCGTCAGTTAGGCATCCACGGTCTGCAGGCCACTAGTTATGCCGCCAATTTTGGAGAAGGCTGCTTCTAATATTTTGGCCGTGACAACCGCCCAACGAGACTTCTCGCCAGATATTAAACGGCACCACCATGTGTGCTCCTCGATCAAGACCGAGTCTGACCGAAGTGAAGACAGAAATGGGGCACGAATGTCGTCCAAAGCCGGGCAGATTAGGAGCAGGTGGCGAATGTTCTCCACAGAGTCAGGGTCTTCACACAGTCTACAAGTAGTTGAGGTGGTCTGCAGTCTTCTTCTCAAGGTTTCGCGGGTGTGGAGCAGGTTTAAACGAGCCCTTAGAAAAGTTGAGCGTAGTTTTTTATCTGGAAATCGCAGACAGTACGTCATAGGAGATTTCAGTTTATTGTAGGTTGGAGGAAGATGGTTTAGGCACTTGATGGAAGCTGCTTTGTCCACAGTGGTGATCCAGTCCTGTAGTTTTAGTTTTTCACTTACTCTTTGTGGGTTTGTTATCAGGTCGTTAAGTGAACATTGCAGGCCTTCCAGTTTGATTTTTTGAAGATCCACCCACTTTTGGACCGACTTGGTCGTGGTTGATTCAAGTTCCTGCCCAATTATTTTGAAAATTGGGAGACTATCTTTAATTAAGGTTTTCCTGAATAGGGCAAGAGCAGCCCCACTGACAGTGGCGCCTAGAGACAAAAGGCCCAGATCACGTCTGATTGCTTCTATAGGAATGGCGTTTGGCAGACCTAAAAGGGACTTCCATATGTAGGCCTCTAGTTTACGCCATAGTTGGGGCGGTATGGTGAACATGGCGTCCATGCCGTAGGTCAGAGAGGGTACCATTTTACCCTTATAGAAATTGATGGCCGGGATTAGTGAAAATTTGCCAAACTTCCTGTCGAGTGCTCGTAATTGGGAAGTCAATTGCCTTGTTTTGGTCCAGAGGTGTTGCTGCATTTTGCTTTCATGTGGCGACCCATCTAAGAGCACACCTAGATATTTAAATTGTTGAACCACTTCGATTCTGGTTTTGCAAACTGACCAAAATCCGGTGGTTTTAGGCGGGTGGCGTGAAGATGACAAGATCATGATTTTAGTTTTGGTCTGGTTTATTTGAAGATTGTTGGTGGTCATGTAGGTTGCCAGATTGTCCAGCTGCCTTTGGAGGCCGATCGGAGTTTGGTCAAACAGGATCATATCGTCGGCGTATAGGAGGCGAGACAGGGGGAGATTGCCAAACTTTGGGGGGAAGCAGCGCACCAACGCTTCCGAATCTTTGAAGTCCCCCAAAAAAGCCACAAAAAGTGCCGGAGCTAGAGGACAGCCTTGTTTGACACCTCTGAACGTCTGGATATTTCTAGACAGGGCCCCCTGTTTGTTTAGACGGACGTGAAGAGAAGTATTGGTGTGGAGGGCTATTATAGGGTGTAATATGGCCGGTGGGCAGTTCCAGTTTGCCAGCTTTCTCCATAGTCTAGGTCGGTCCACTTTGTCGAACGCCTGAGAGAGGTCGATAAAAGCCACGTACACCGCAGGAGATCCTTGTTTTATTTTGGCTTTTAGAAGTGAAAGTATGAAGATGTTCAGTGTGGTGCTGCCGTTTTTCTTGAAGCCTAGTTGGTAGGGATCGCTGCAGGGAGCTGTTTTCTCCCAGCGGTGGAAATGATCTAAAAGAAGGGAGGCAAATATTTTTCCCATTATGTCCAATAGGGCAATCGGACGGTAGTTTTCCGGTGCTTCTCTGGATCCACGTTTGAAAATAGGGATGATGATTGCTTTGCACCATGATGATGGGATCTGTCTGGTAGATCTGCAATGGTCGAACAGAATGCTCATAAAGGCAGCCCATTCCGCGTGGTGCTTTTTTAAATCTATGTTCGACAAGCCGTCCGGGCCTGGGGCTCTGGAAGATTTTAACTTTTGGATGGCAGTACTTATGGTTGATGTTAGGGAGAGGTCGATCCAGGGTGCACCGGTGGTGACAAAGAACGGATTCGTCTCTCGCGCTAAGCTGGCAAAAAGATCCGTGTAGAACGTGGCCCAAACTTGTTCTGGGACTGAATTACTCATGTTATAGGTTGTGGATCCTTGCGAGGCGTTTACCAAGTCCCAGAAATCTGCCGTTTTTTTTGCGTGTAGTACTTTCATCATAGCTTCTGCGTCCTGTTGGTATAAAACAGCACGACGTGCCCTGATCCATGATTTATAGGCTTTTTTTTCAGTTCTCCAGCGGTCCCATGCCTCTTCGGTATTGGTGGTCTTTGCACGTCTTCTGAGATTTCTCAGGCTATTTTTTTTCCCCGCTGTTTCCCGGTCATACTTGTGAGTACAAGATTTGGGGGTGGTTAGGCCCACTGCCGGGTGACTCGTATATTTTAAGAGCAGGGGATAGTAGTCCGGCCTGGACGATGGCACGGAAGGTTGGTCGATCTCAAATTCAGCCACGTACTGATCGGTGATAGCTCTAATGTTGGTCCGGGTCAGTCGCAGGCGTGATTGTTTGGGATTTGTTTCAATCGATGGTAAATAGGAAGTTGAATTCCTCGCTAGGGAGCTCCAAGACGTGATGAGCATGTTATGGTCGCTGGCGGTCGTTTTAACCACCTTAAAGTCTTGAATTGCAGCACACAAGGCTTGAGACGCAAAAATATAGTCCAATGTGGCTGTCAGTCGGCCCCTCTCCCAGGTCGGTAGGAGCGTCTGTCCTTCACGGATCCAGGCAACGTTGTGTAGGTTCCGGGATGCCATGAGGGTCATCCATGCTTGTCCTCTATGCTCTGCTTCAGTTGCGTCGGATGATTTTTTTCGGTCTGTCTTCTGCTGGCTGCACTTCGCATTGAGATCACCGCATACCAGTATGAAGGGAGTATTCCATTCAATAAGGATCTCATCCAGGACCTCTGCCATATTTTGGCAGAAAAGTTGCGTTGTGGTTCTTTGCGGGTTCCAGTACGTGGTGATCACAGCGAGTGGTGGGGATGAGGGTTGCTTTGGCCGGCGATTTGGTGGTCCCGAAGCAGGGTTCCAATCAATTAGGACTGCCAATATCCCGTATGAACTAGCTGTGGTCCTGAGCATTTTTAGATTTTGGTCTGACCGTACACCGATGAGCAGACCCGCTGAGGGACGGCCTAGTAGCCCTTTTGTCGCCGGCGAAATCACAATGTCATACCCATCCATGGAGGGTGTATCTTGGAGCCAGGTTTCTTGTAGACAAAAGTGTCAAAATGGCCCAGGTCAGAGGTGTTAGGGTCAGTCAGATGGGCGTGCCCTCTCGTATTCCAGGAGGCCAGTGACAAGAGTTTGTCGCATAGGTGGTCATCGGCTTCCTTGGGTAATTGCTATCTGAGGCGGTAGGATGATAGAGCCCCTTTTATCCAGTCCCACGGACCAGGTTGAGGGACAGACTTTTTTGGAGCTGGCGACGATGGTGGTTTGGGTTGCCCACCCGATCTGTGGGGTGCGCGAGCTCTTCGTGGAGATTGCTCTCTCCAGCTTAGTTTCCTTTGCGCCCTGCGTGGTCGCTGATAAGGGGAGTGCCGCAGACGTTGTCTGGCTTGGTCCTGAGTGTCGATAGACCGCTTGGAAAGCTGTGATGGCCGAAGAGGTGGATCTGGAGATCCCCCGGCGGGTCTTATGGGGCGTTCAGGTGAGTCTTGTCTTGACTTCCGGGTTGTTGATGGATAAAAAAAGTGCAACTTCAGTGTCTCTCTTCGATCGGTATGCCGTTGGGATGGACTAGGGGCAACAGGTCTTTCGTATGGGGGTTGCTGGTCCTGTGTGATGTTCTTAAGGACAGGAGACTTTAATTCTGACAGTAGAAGACCTTCTTGTGCTTTGAGTTCATCGCTAGCAAGGGGGCCTATATCTTGAGTTGCAGACGAGTAGATGTGTAGGTAGGCTTTCGCTTTATTACCTCTATGATAAGGCTCCACCCTTTTGAAATCATCCGAAGTTAATTTGCGTAGCGAGGGTGTATTCGATGTGATTTTTAGCACCGTTTTTCTATTCAAGATGATGTACTTATCTTTGTCAGAAAGTTGCTCTATTTTAAAAACGCGAGTAGAATTGTCCCTTGTGCGGAGAGTGTGGTTGTCTGTTGCACTTCTGGATGTCCGCAGCTTCTGCGGGGACGATCTGACTGAGTGGGTTCTCATCCTGGGTCTGCTTTGGGCATCTGACAAGTATCTTGATGGAGCATCAATATGTCGGGTCTTCGTCGTTCTGTTCAGCTCGGGGGTCTCCCTCCGGGTGGAGTGGTGAGGCGCACTGCAATTCAGGTTAGTCTCACAAGGAGTAGGGTCGTTCGCAGGGGCAGAATGCCCCTTGTCAGGCGGCGTAGATGATTGTATGTCTGAGGTCACACATTCTGTTGTCGGTCTAGGGGAATGGGTGAGATCCATCACGGAGCCTGCACGTGTGATGTTTACAGCCGTGCTTCCAGGGTCTCTTGAAGTGGAGGGGAGGTCCTCTCGTGGGGGGGTACAATCGTTTAGTTTGTCCACTAGTGGGATTGAAATATCGATCCCGCTTAATTTCAGGATGTTCTTTCCTTTAGGCAGGGGTTGAATCGGACGTAGGCAGGTTCCCGAAGCGAGGTTTGGGATCAGTGTAGGCAGGTTGGGTGTTTGTAACACTTTTGCTTTGTGTAGGAACACTGGAGCATTTTCGTTTGAAAATTTTGCCTGGGACGTCTGTGTAGATTTGTGCTTTAACGTTGGAGGCAAAGGGCCGTGTGTTGATGATGATGCCACGGACCGCTCCAGATCTGAGGCTATCGCCTCTTTTGTTAGGGCCTGGGATTCGTACTTTAAGTCAATAGCTGTTATGTAGCCTTCTAAGAAGGTTAGCTTCGACTGTATACTTGCTAGGATGGCTGTGTTATCTTTTGAAACATCACTTAGCGTTTCGTACAATTTGCAGAACGGGGCCATAGAGATGGTGATTGCCGACATTATTGTTGTCAGGTCTTTTCTGGTGTTGGGTGAGTCTTTCTGCGATGATGAGGACAGATCAAATCTGCCGTTTGCTGACGAGGCCTTTGGTCCTGGAGCCGTCGGGTTTGCCAGTGAGTGCCTGCGCCTGGTATTGGGCTCTCCAGGGTCAGACGTATTAGAAGGCCTCAGATTTAGGTCCATTGTTTGAGGAATCTGAGTCAAGGCGTCTTGGTGACTGGCAGCGGGCAGCGCGGTGAACAGGTGATTCGTTGTCCAGGGTTGAGGCGACGTTTCTCTTTGTGGCCCCCCTTTGGGGTGCTGTAAGTCAAAGATTTCTAAAAGGGGCTGATAGGAGGTCCTTTTGTTGGTTAGTGGATCGGTCGCTGTGGTAACCGCCGGCTTTGGAAGCGGTGGTGATGGAGCCTTCGCCTGACCAAGCTCTGGTGGACTTGAAGCTGAGACTTGCCATCTTGGCGTGGCTGGCGCTGGTACAGTTGGTCGAACAGCTTCGGATGCGGTTTGAGCCAGGGTGACCAAATGGACGGATCCTAAATCAGACTGCGGGAAAGGCTTTTCTAATGGCCTGCAGGATAATGGCGTTGGAGCCGGGACTTGCCCGGGAAACGTGCCCTGGGGATTGGCAAAAGTGGAGATTTTCCTTGACTTAGACGTCTGAGGCGTCTCATCCAGGGCTTGAAGGATTTCTGCATCTGAAAGTTCTGAGTCATTGGACAGTTTCCGTTTGCCTTGCGTCTGGAAGAAATTCAGCAACGCATTCGACAAAAGTGGAATAGGTAGAGTAGTTTTTGTGTGGGGCTTCTTCTTCTGGCCTTGTTGCGAAACAGCCTTTTTAGGCTGTCTGGAGGCGAGTGTAGGTTTGGCTGTAAACATTGGGTCGGTGGACTTAGAAGCCGTATTGCCTTTTTTTTTTAAGATAGGTCTTTTTTTCTTTTGGTGGGTTGTCAGTTTGCGGCTGCCCCTTTCTGAAGTTTCAGAACAGGGATCGGAGTCTGCCTCACTAGGATCCTCCGGAAGGGGATTCGAGGAAGTTGGGAGGTTATGCAAAACTGGGGACAGGATATCAGACGTCCTTGATGCCCCGGTGCCGGGGATGTTGCCGGGCGAGGCTGGCGCTATGCCCGTCTCTGGTGGTTTAAACGCGTCCGATGCGGGGTGCTGGGCTATCTTAGCTGGGATGGGAGAGGCCGTTGGATTCTCTAGGCGTCCTTCACCACCGCAGTAGGAGGGGACCCGGCTGCCCGGCGTAGCGGGATGAATTAGCGCCGTGGTGGTTGTCTGAGCAGCCGGAATGACATGTGAAATGAAGAGCAGGTCCTGAGCGGGAAGGTTGGTGGTCAAGTGGAGTGACCGCTGGGCGTCTTGAGGCTGTTGAGACGAGTCGGAAACACTTGAACTTTCTTGGAGGTTGGTGGCCGGCCGAACCGGCGGATTTAGAGGAGGTTGTGTTTCGCATGTCGCTTCATTTAGAACTGGGCCCGCCCCCAGACCCCCTGACAGGGGCCCTCCGGTCCCCGCACAGGGGTGGTCTCTCGCCAAAGCGGTGCGGGGGGGGGCCGTGAAGGGTTCGATGTCCCAAGACTGTCGCTGGCTCAAGCGGCCTCCAAGTGCTCTGTCTTTGTGAGCCTGAGGAGACAGAGAGGACCGTGGTTCTAAAGGCGGGCAAAGTGTAGGTAGTACAGATGCGTTGCTTGGTCCCACCATATGGAAGGGTGGGTTCAGTCCGTGCTCATTGTCTCTACCAGGGAGAGAAAGTTCTTTGGTGGACCCAGGGTGAGCGTGATCCAGGTTTTCTCGCGAAAGCGGGTTGCTGGCCGCTAACGCTCTTGACGAATGCAGAGACGGGACAGAGCCTGCGGCGCTGCTGGGCGCTAACGTTAAGGTTTTCTTTGTGCGGCTCCTTAGGAGACGCTGGTCCAGGTCTTCCTCCATCACGGGCAAGAGAGGGGAAGGGGAAGGGGGGAAAGGGAAGGGGAGGAGAGGGAAGAGGAGCGACAGTGGGGAAAAAGGGGGAAGAGAGAAAGGCGGAAGAGGAGGGGGCGGGGGGGACAAAGGAAACTTGCCAGAGATAGGGGAGGGATAAGGACAGAGAGGGAGCGAGAGACGGACAGAAGAAAAGGTGGGGAGGGGAAGGGGGAAAAGAGAAAATGGATGGGTGGGGGGGAGGGAGGGACCAAGTCAGTAGCTTACCGCCAATTGTGAACCGGCGGTAGCGGTAACTCTTGGGAGGCAGCCGGACGTTGAGCTAAAGCCGCTTATGGTTCGTGGGGTCGGAGCCAGCGCCAACAGACACAAGAAAACAGGAGGGATCCTACCTCTTTATCCTTGTAGCACTGCAGCACGTCAGTCCCTCAGATCGTGAGTCCTTGGAGTCCTTGGAGAGCGTCCAGCTGCCAGCCCGCCAGCCCGCTACTCCCGCTGGTCCCGGGGCGGACTGGGGCAGACTGGAACTCTGCTCGGAACTCCGCGCGCGCTCCGCGCGGCCACGGGGTTTTTGAAGGTAGGTTGGGCTGGTTTTTTTTTTTTTTTTCTCTTTCTCTTAAAGGTGAAACGCGATGAATCGCAGCAAAAGTGAAGCACTGGAGCAAAAGCACGTCCTCTCACAGCAAGGCTCTGGGGCAGACTGGAACTCTGCTCGGAACTCCGCGCGCGCTCCGCGCGGCCACGGGGTTTTTGAAGGTAGGTTGGGCTGGTTTTTTTTTTTTTTTTCTCTTTCTCTTAAAGGTGAAACGCGATGAATCGCAGCAAAAGTGAAGCACTGGAGCAAAAGCACGTCCTCTCACAGCAAGGCTCTGGGGCAGACTGGAACTCTGCTCGGAACTCCGCGCGCGCTCCGCGCGGCCACGGGGTTTTTGAAGGTAGGTTGGGCTGGTTTTTTTTTTTTTTTTCTCTTTCTCTTAAAGGTGAAACGCGATGAATCGCAGCAAAAGTGAAGCACTGGAGCAAAAGCACGTCCTCTCACAGCAAGGCTCTGGGGCAGACTGGAACTCTGCTCGGAACTCCGCGTTCATTGCTTTTTAGTTTGTTTTCCAGGAAGACCCATGGCAGCTCCCCATTCATTTAAGTGTATGCTCAGGAACAGGACCAGATTTTACAAAGCAGCCTTTTAATAGATATGTACAGCAATACCGGTGCACCCAGTGACTTATACAATATTGGCTTTTGCATTCAAGGAAATTTATTATTAAGCCCTGGGCTTCTGATGGGGTGTGTAGTGGATTACCTCCATGTCCCTCTTGATCATCCCAGCATTTACCTCTGAGGCCCCACCTTCCTTAGAGGAACGCTTTTCCTCTTTCTTACTAGAGTTATAAACCCACTAGTACCCACGATCCCTGAGGTAAAAATTAACAGCCTCGGGTGTTGTTACAAGAACTGGTTCCCCAGTGGTGAGGGCCTTTCTGATGTGGAACAGGATTGGTGGAGACTGTTCGCTGATGTGTAGTCAGAGTTTATTTAAGAGACATGGCCCAGTTGTCATTGGTACTGGTTGCCGGGTATTGCTTGTTTTTGCAGTATTATAATCTGAATCCCATGGAGAGTAGTAGAGGGTGTGTCAGTCCCCTAAGCACAATGGGAAAGCATAAGGAGAACAAGAGACATTTGGAGTCTGGGAATTCTTCCTGTCCTAAAAAGAAGACCAGCAAAAAAAATGCATCTAAAAAGAAAATGGAATTAAAATGTTCCCTCTCACAAAGAAAAATTAAGAACATTAAGAAACAATTCAAGAACATGGAGGAAGGCAGAAAAGGAGAAGGTCCCTGTTGAGCACCTCTACATCATCTTCTTCTACAGAAGTGGCTTCCACCTCCTCATCTGTGATTTCAATCTCTGAGGATGAGGCTGAGGCTGAGGGGAAATACGTGGATGCAGAGGAGGTTGAGGCAGTACTCTCCCTGGTATGAGAAATCATGGGGGTTTCGGAACCTGCTATGCAGGGAGGATCAATTGAACCTAAGATCAGGCATTATAAGCATAGACCTAAAATGGGTCTGCCAGTGATTCCTGATATAAAGAAAACAATCCCAAAGGAGTGCAAGGATACAGGGCACAACACTATGCCTTGGTTTATGGCAATATTATACCCTCAGAATCCTTTCTTCCAGAAACAGTGGAGGTCGATGACATCCTGGCCAGGCTGGTGTAGAGGTCATCAATGGCTGCTGAAGAGGCAGCAGTCCAAGACCTAGTCGACCTTAAGGTCAATGCAGCACTCGAGAAGGTCCATTCAGGTGCGCACCTGGCCCATAGACCTAATATCTGTGGGTCCTATATGGATTAAACTGTTTTGTAGGATTTAAGAAACTATGTAAAGCCATGGAGAATGGTTCTGAGTGTGCACACCTCCCTGCGGAGATGCAAAAGCATGTGAAACTGTTGTCGGATTTATCATATGATGGAGTTTAAGGAACAACCATGGTGATGGGAGCAGGCGTTATGACTACAAGCCATATTCACATACGGGATTGAAAGACCAAAGGCTCCCAGAAATCCACTGCCCTGATGACTCCCTTCAAGGAATCATGATTTTTGAGGACTCCTTGAAAGACTAAGTTTATATGGTCGTTTGGACAGATAAACATGCTGGAAAATTAAGGAGTAAAGCTCCTTCCCCCTCTCTGTGCAAATCATTGTGATCCAAGACCCAGGATCATTCGGCTACTAACAGAACCATGTCCTTTTGACAATCCCAGGGAACTAAGCCTAGATCTTTTTTCCAGTTTGGGCAAGGTGCTCGTCAGGTGTCTGGGCTCTGCTGGCTTTCCAGGGAGGCCATCTCAATAGTCATCTGTGAGTTACTAAACAAGATGGTGATTGCCAGGTTTCCTCCAGGTCAACGGGTTCAGGAGTTCTATTCCAGAGTATTCTTTGTACCCACACCCCCAGGGAAATGCAGGCTCATCCTGGATTTAAAGAACACCTATGTAAGAGGGAAATGGTTCAAGGTGGAAACCCTTCAAAGGATAATTCCCCTGGTCAAGAAAGGGGATTGGTTGGTATTCTTGGATCCCCAAATACCTACTACCATGTGGCCAATGACCACCCCATAGGAGGTATTGCAGGTTTGCCATAGGCGGCAGCCATTTCCACTTGTTGGTTCTCCCATTTGGGTTAATGACAGCTCCAAGGGTCTTAACAAAGGTGATAGTTCATCCCGTGGCTCACATTCATCTGCATGGGATTCAAATATTCTCTTATATCGGTGATTGGTTAATCAATAAAGAAATCAGGGAATCAGTGCAATCTCCTGTGCTTCTGGTCTCTCAGGCCATGGGTGTTCCAGATCAATTGGCAGAAATCCCAGTTGACCCCCTTCCAGAACCTCATCTCAGAACCTCAGTTTAGTAGGATCCCAGATCTGTACCAAGCAGGGCAAGGTCTTTATCCCCTGGTAAAGAGTGAATCCCCTCCAGATCTCTTAACCTAGAGTCATCTGAAGGAATTGATTTTATGTGAGGGATCTGCTTTGGGTTCAGGGTCATATGGCTTCTTGTGTTTTTCTGGTCCCTTGATCTCCTCTCCATCTCAACCTCCCTGGTTTCTCATCTTCTAGGTCACTAGATCCCAGCCACCCAATGCTTTGGGTCCCAAATTCCTGTGTCCCAGGACTTAATGAGGGACTTGGTCTGGTGGTTGCTCAGCAGCAACTTCCGAAACGGCATTGGTTTGGATTAACCCTTAAGGACCATTATTATTACAGATGTCATCAGCTTCAGATCTAGTACCACTCTGTGGTCTCTGTTTGTAGAGGATATGATGATATGATACGATATGGCATTTGTAACGCACTTATACACAAGTGTTTCAAGGCGCGATGAGGCGAGGGAGGGGAACAAAGGGAGGACAGACAACAATCCTACTAGGCCAGGTGTGATTCAGTTCGCGCAAGTGCGTGGGAAGGGGGTAGGGGCAGTGCAGTACATGGGAATAGATAAAACAATTAAGAATAGATAAAACAAGAAGGTAATGGCCAGCAAGTGGCAAGTGCATGGGTAAGTGCAGACAGCAGGTGTCAAGGGCTGGTAGGGGGACTGTAGGGATACAGAAACAGTCCCCAAGTGCAGGGATTGCCAGGTGGGTAGTGTAGGTGTGTAACGCTGGCTGGGGAGGGACCTGGGCCTGAGATCAGAGGGTGTCCAGGTAGCCAGTGCAGTTCTGGTTACAGCCAGGAGGTCAGCAGAGCAGAGGAGGAGAAAAAGAAGCAAAGAGAAAGGTTTTGAGGTGCTTCCGGAACTGGAGATGGTTCTCCTCAAGTTTAAAGGAGGATTTGCTCAGATGCTCATATTGGAGAGAATTGCCAGCCATAGAATTGCTCCTGAAGAGGCTTGCTTGGTTGATCAAGGGCAGGGCATTATTAGTCCGGAAGGACAACACTACTGCCATGGATTACATAAAGTGCCAAGGGAGTTCTGGATCTTGATCATTGAATACGCTGGCAGGCAAATAGTGTCCTGGGCAGAGGTCCACCTTCTGTCTTTGGCGGCACCCCATAACAGAGGGGAGGAAATTTCGAGGCATGTCACCTCAGCAGAAGGTTTCCAGTCACTTAGGAGTTGGTCCTGTCCCACAGGACCTTCTCAGGGATCTGCCTCAGGTTTTGGTGCCCAGTAGTGGATCTATTTCCCCCCTCATCTGCAAAGTATCCCCTCTTCTGCTACAAGTTCCAGGTAGCATGGGAATTAATGCTTTGAATCTAGAATGACCTCAGGGGTTCCTTTATGCCTTTACTTCTATCCCCCTGATTCCCAGGGTACTACAAAAGATCAAATAGAAGATCAAACAGAGCAGGGCAATGGTCATTCTTCTAGTTCTCTTTTCACCTTAGACGGAGTGGTCCCTTCCATTCTGGATATGCATTTACAGGCAAATTGAAACATCTTTCAGGGACCCTGTCTTCTAGAAGCAGGCCAGGGCTCAGGGACTGTGGGAATACAACGATTAGGCTGGAAATTGAAAGGGAGAGTCTGTGGGTGGAGGGCCTTTCGAATAAGCTGGTTAACAATATCCTCCATTTTAAGCACTCTATCACTATGTGATGTCTATGAGAGGAATTGGGGTATATTTGTGAAGACGTGTGAAGGATTAAATAGTTCACTGCTTCTTTGTGATATCCCGACTGTGCTACAATTCCTTCATGAGGGGTGTAACAAGGGTTTGTCTTTTTCTACTTTTTGCTCTCAGTGGGCAGCTCTCAGAGCTCTCAAAGGGGGCCCAGAGAAGTAGCTGGAAGATGAAACACTGGTCAACCTCTCCCCTACAAGGGCTTACCTGCTTGGCATCTCCCTTTGGTCCTAAATTTCTCCAGGCTCCACCTTGTTTTGAGCCTATTGGGATTATTGATGTAAAACATCTTACCCTCAAAACAGCCTTTTTGATTGGTATCACCTCTTTCCAAAGGTTGGGTGAACATAGGGCATTATTGTGCAGGCCTCCCTTTTCGTTGAGTCCTTCCTGAAACTGTGGTATTTCACACTTCTCAAGATGTGGTTCTCCTTTTATTCAGGAACACAAACTCCAGAGATAGAGGCATGGCATTCTATCAACATGAGGACGATGTTCCTGAAGTATTTCTCTAGAGCAGAAATATTTCAGAAAACTGATAGCCTTTTGGTGTCTTTTGGCCCAATAGGGGAGGGCAGGAAAGTCTTAGTGGTGTCTGTCAGTTATTGGATAAGGACTGTTATCTACATGGCCTACATGGCGGCTTACCAATCCATTTCCGAACATGTGCAGGGTTGCTCACTAGGGGAATGGCGCCCTCCTGGGTGGACGCTCAGGTTGTTTCACTACAAGAGATATGTAGAGCAGCCATATGGGTTGATCAGAACATGTTAACATGTCACTTTAGAGTGAAGGTGGATAGCCCCAGTGATGGTTTCTTTGGAGAGGGGTAGATTTCTCTGTGCAAGGTCTTAATAATTTGGTTGCATAATACAACTGGTGTTGGGATACAGCAGCAGCTGTTTGTTGTGTCTCATTGGAAACTTTCCATATTCCTCTCCTTGGGTACTGGGCAAGGAAGAGGGACATGTAGGTAATGATCTGATTAATTATCAGTAATCTTTATTATTGCTAGTCCTACTCTTCCTCGTCCCAGTACTGGAGATAACATCCCACCCTCCCAGCCACCCTTCCCTCACTCATGGGGTGTTGACAGTCCCATGATCTGGCTTAGTAAATTGGTAACTAAGGGATTGTGAGTACGTAGGGGGTTTGTAAATCCAATAATAGGAAAAGGGTTCCTGTGAGGGAGACAGGGTCTCAAAGGTAGATACTGTGATGAGGAAGAGTAGGACTAGAAGTAACGATGATTACCAGAATCAATCAGCGCTTTATGCACAGTCTTTTAGGCATATTTCTGACATGGGAATGTGGAATTCAGACTGGACAAAAAAGGGTCATTAAAAAAACCAGGAGTCTAGGTTTGCTAGGAAAATGAGTATTTCTGGATGACTTTTAAACGATTTTCTTCTGGGAAAAACGTCATACAGTTGCAAGTGAAGTTTTGGTATGACATTTCCCACTATGAGACTTTTAGGGGGACCATTCCCAAAAGACAAAATCTTCGAGCAGTGGTTTTACAATCTTAAACTGACAAAAGAAGATATTATACCACCTTTGCTTATGTAACAATAGCTGAGGACAGACTATACTTTTCAGAGAGGTAAGTCAGCAGTGTGGTCGCTCAAACAACCACAAATCTGTAAGTACTAAATATTCGACATTTTCAAAGAAGTCTATCCAAACATACCTCTCTCTACTAGAGTACAGTATAAACTAAAAAGACTAACAACCTGACAATACCAGGGAAAAGTACAATATAGACAGTATTAATATCACAATATTCAGACTAGCCAGCTGGGAATTACAATGATAATGCAAAAAGCATGTAAAGAATATGATATTAATTAGATTAAAAAAACACATGCATCACCTTTAGATAACATTCTTTGGGTTAAGGTAATGCCAAATGATTTAGCCAGTTTCTAGGGTCCAGATTAAGTCTGGTGGTCAGGGGACTTTGTGTGCAGCAAAACAAATGTGTATGATGGCTGGAAGTTTAGAATTCATTTTAACCTCGGGCATCGATCTGGACAACCCTTCAGATCATCATTTTCACATGCCAAGCCATTCCAGCCCGAACTGCTTGGTCACATCCCATGAGTCTACAAGCAACCTCTTTTGTTGCGTCAGGTTACTTTGTTTGCTTGGGACTGGCACCTAATCCATTATATTGCTCTTTGATGACCCTACAAATGCAAGCTGCTTTGCTTGGTGTTGTACACAGGTTCGAGCTGTGGTTCGATGTCTGAGTCAGTTCAGAGGTACTTGGTTTCTGCAGTCCTGTACATTGAGGTGGGTGGCTCCATGAGCTTGGTGGTACTCGGGCACAGTGATGGCGTCTTTGAGTGTACACCTTATTGGGTTCAATCAATTGCTTGACAGTGCAAGGCTGGATTTAATCAAGTTGTTTGAAGTTTGCAAGTCAGGGTGATGGTTTTCTGTCTCAGTGGTAATGTCCTCAAAATGACTGGCTTCAATAGCTCTATAAGTGGATATAAACAGAACTCATTGTTTCTGACATCAGATCATGGCTTGTGATGTTCTGGCTTGACTAGCCATCTATGGTAGCTCAACGGCTTGATGCTGACTTCCATGTCTTTTGGCGTCTGCTGGGCAACAGTATCAGCTAGAAGAAGCACTTCCTGGATTTTGGGTGGTGTGGGCTTTTCCTTAGCCTCCAGAACTGCTGCTCATTTCTGCCTTATCTCCTAAGGCCGAGTTTTTCTGAGGCAACTCCAGGCAACTCCAGGCACATTGCCACCTTATGGGTATCCGGTGCTCTATGTCTCTGGTCCTCATCAGCAGGCATGATCCTTAGTTCTCCCGGAATGTGGATTTTTGTTTCTCTGTGACATTAAGTAAAGGGTCTTTCTCTCTTTTGAACTATCTGATAAACTCTTAAAAGTAACCATCACAGTGAGTTTTTATCATTCTTTTTATTTGTAAATCCTAGTAGGGGATTGGCGATTCCAAATGGGAAAGAAAAAAAAATATGTGTCCCAGTATTCAAACGGAAACAACAGGACTGGATGGCCTACTTACGCCACTTGAAACTTGAATGATCAGGAATCAGAGGGCTAAAAAATAGCGCAATAATGAGATAAAAGTCTTCAAGTATTATTCTCCAACTCTTTCGAAGTTTTGGCAATTAGGTGTGCTTTAAATGCTGACTATAGGCCACAACTAATGGCATGGGAAGTGATGCTGGATGAGAGCTGGTATTTGAGGGGGGCACATGCTGTGGTTATTGTTTAGATTTGTATACACTCATGGACCATCTATGGCCATGCAAGACCCTGTGACCATTCCAACCCACTACATGCTCTCCGCACAACACCCTTCCCCCTAGATCTATTTGCAGCAACTCTGCACTTTTAAGGGGAAGTCTATGTTACTTCTAAGCAGTCTTCTGTAAGGTAATGATGTATTTGTAACAATACACCAGTTCCTTGAGTAATAACGATGTCTGAAACACGTGTGCCTCCAGGCACTTGATTTATAATTAATATGTGTGTCTTTTCAGCTGTTCCTTAAACTGAGTCCCTATTAATAATAAACATTGGCAAAACCAATAGTTTTGCCACTTGTATAGGCATTATATAGTCATTTGTATTTATTAGCATTTACAGAGCACCTTCGCCAAAGTGCTTTACATAGTAACATAACGATACAATTAAGTGATCATGTAGACAGGCAATAGTTTAGGAAGAGGAGAAAAGTAAGAGATGAGCCTTGAGGTCGAAAGCAAACATTTGAAGAGAGGTGAAAGCACAGATATCAGGAGGAAGGGCATTGCAGAGTTTCAGTGACAAGAGGGAGAAAGAATAAAAGCAGGAGAGAGCAAAACAGGTTTGGGAGTAGAGAGGAGATGAAGGTCCTGGGACCAGAGGGTGTGAGTCGGGTTGTGAGAGGATATAGCAGAACAAAGATAGGGAAAAGCAAGACCGACCATGGTACCATATAATACAATAGTAAAAAAGTGAAAATGAAGTCTGGAATCGAAAGGCGAAGTGGATTTTTTATGGAAGAGCATGGAGGTAATTGAAGAGAAGGTGGATAGTGAGGCTAGGCTGGGAGGCTAGATCAGGGGCAACGCATTTGTCTTGGAATCAAGACAACGCACAGCAACACAGGTTCGAATCCTGGACTCATGCTTAGGAACTGGTCCCGGTATTAAGCACACTATAAACATTATAGTGGAATTGAATATAGAACAGAGAGGGACCATGTTAGAGAGCGGAAGACCAACCAGAAGAGCAGAACGGTAATCTAGATGTGGGTTAGTGGGAGTAAAGAATTTCAGTGTTGGAGGGGTGTAAGGATAGGTAATAAGAAGACTTCCAGGATTTAATTTCTGAAAATCGGAGACCGACTCAGAAAAGGTGGAAAAAGATTGGAACATTTGCAAGTCATGCGCATAGAAGTGATGGTATAGTTTAAAGGAGTGAATGAGAGAGGCAAGAGGCATAGTGTATATAGAAAATAGAAGGGGACCCAAAACAGAACCGTAAGGAACACAGTAGAGAAATGGAAGGGGAGGAAGGGTTACCTGACCAAGAGACAGAATAGGTCCAGGAAAAAAGGTTAGAGTGACACCATTTAAGAACTGACCCAGAAAAGCCAAGAGAGGAGAAGGCAGAGATAAACGTAAGATGATCAACCATGTCAAAAGCCATGGAACAGTCCAGAAGAATCAGAATAGAGCACACTTTTTTTGTACGAGCAGAAGGAAGAGAGTCAGATACATGAAGAAGAGCAGTCTCAGTAGAATGAGTAGGTCGGAAACCAGATTGAATTGTGGGAAGTAGAGAATGATGTTGATTATGACAGGAAATTTGAGGATAGACCACATGTTCCAAAGGTTTTGAGACAAACAGCAAAAGAGATGTAGGGTGGAAATTTGATGGAGTAGAAGAGTCTAGGGAGAGTTTCTTAAGACTGAGAATACAAGTGGCATGTTTGAATGCTGCAGGAAAAGTAGAAGTAAGAAAGGAAGCATTAATAAGCATAGTAAGACATGGTCTGAGGGACAGATAGAACTGAGGAACGAGGGAGGCAGAGATAGAGTCAAGAGGAGAAGCAGTCTGTATTTGCCGGGCAGTGTTATGATATACTGAGGTGCTAACACCATTTGTAAGCTGTTGTCATCTGATGACCAGATAGTACCATTATGGCAGTGCCTGGTGGAAAATGCAGTTCCTATGCCTACATGACAGGCAAAACTGTTGGCTTTGCCACGGCTTGGTTTCCTTTGACCATCATGTGTTTGCACATATACCATTGAGACCAGCCATTTAAAACAAACCTCTGCCTACTAAGCTTGACAGATGTATTTTCACTGTAATAGCATTGGATAAACTACCTACATTGCACAGCTTCTGATCCTTGGACAGATATAAGTGGAGCAAATTTATAATTCAGCTTTAAAAACTAAATAGCTCCAAGGAAAATAAATGTGTGTTTTACCTGCTCAGAACACAAACATCATATGTTTCCCGACAGTGGTTACTTGAATACATTACCAGAAGGATCGTATAAAAAGCAGTCACATCTTCATATGAAAACAGACTTCCCAATAGTACTCGGCACACGCAACTGCTTTGAAAATACAAGCGTCGATACAATATTCCTTCAGCACAGTCATCATTTGGAGGTCCATTCTTTTACTCTTAGACTGTTTCAAGTATAAGTTACTCACAATAGGGCCCAGCATGACCCAGGAGTTAAGTCACTTTGCAATCAACGGCCTCACATTGTTGAAACACTGGTTTTAGGCAACATTACGATACACTTTAAAAGAGATAGAAGACATGACAACGTTCGAACTTTACTTGTTATTGTGCATTCAGCTATGCACTGCGCACAGTTGTGCCTTGTTCCATGAAATATCGAGGATTGCATTTCCTAAAATGGCATTCTTATTTTAAAGCCTCTAGGTGGCATCTACTATGGAACGACTATGATGTTTACATTTCTGATTGCTATTCAAGCATGAGATTTACAGGTAAAGCCCTGAGATTGACGTTATTTGTAAGACTTTATTTGCACATTAAAAAGGGAGATTTACAGTCCTTGTAATCGAGAATTGTATGCATGAACTTTGGTTTAAAGTTCATAACTTCACACATACAATCAGAAGGTTTACACATCACCACATTTTTGACTCACTTCAAAGAGTTTCACAATTCATGTGTGCTTTATTTTCGCAATTGTCAAGCTACGTGGAATTTACACAACACTTAAACTGTCCCTTCTGTGGCCTCGAAGTTCTAGGTTTCTGGAACAGCATAGTCCAACACTAAATAAATCAGTACATGACACATATTGCACAATTAGAAGTTCGTAAGCCTGTATTTACATATGTAGTAATGAATTTCAACGGCCTGCATAGTGGTTGTGGCCAGTGCTCAAAGTGGCATGTGAAATCGAGGGGGGCTCTGTAAGGGGGCATGGCCTCAAATGGGATGTGGCCTAATGGGCGGCAGGTGGCTTAGGTAAGTGCCACCGACCTTCAGAAGGAAAACCTTTGCAGCAATCATCACACTCTCACCCGTGGTGCACTGCCCGGATACCTCTGGCCGGCTTAAAGCCCTAGTTGTGGCATCCAATAGTGCACATGGGCATTAGGGTTACTGGCTTATTCCTTGTCTCCAAGGATGTTGATGCAGAGCGAGGTGGCCTGGGTACCTAAGTGGTGTGGGTTTGATGTCTATCGGACACCCTAAGGCTGTGCACCTACATACAATAAACACAATATTCAATAATACACTGAGACATCTCGATATATCCATATTTTTAAAAGAGGGACATTGGAATTACCTGTTTTCTTGCCATTAAGCCAGTCAGAGGCCTCTATCCGAAAATTGGTTCACCTGTGCCTTATTCAACAAGCATTGTCAAAACCAATACTTTTGGCACTTGAAGTTGTTTATTGCCTTATATATTTAGCATGGGGGAAGGAATGAGGAATGCTAGCACAAGGGGGTGAAAGGAATGACAGAGCAAGTGGGAACGAATTTCAGCATAAGAGGGAAGAATGACAGTGCAAGGTGGGGGAAGGATGACAGCGCAAGGAGGAAGGAATGGCAGAGCAAGTGGTAGAATGACAGCGCACGGGGGAATGAATGACAGCAAAAGGGGGAAGGAATGACAGTGCAAGGTGGGGGAAGGATGATAGCAAAGGGGGAAGGAATACAGTGCAAGGGAAATAAGGTACAAAAGTGAAAAAGGGGGAACTAATGTGGTTTATCAATGATGCCATGTAAAAAATGTCATGTCACATTACGAAAGTATATGCAGACTGGCACTAATAGTAGTGCTAATCTGCATATACTTTCGTAATGTGACATGGATTTTTATAGTTTTAGTATTTTAGCATTTATTTTGTACCATTAGTAGTGCCAATCTGCATAGTGCCAATCTGCATATACTTTCTTAATGTGACATAGACATATTTACTTGTCGTCAAGGGTAAAGCAAACTTAAGTGTTATGTATAACTATTTATTTTTGGTATTCATTTACAGGTTCGGGTAGTGCAATATGTTCAGTCTCATATCCCCTCATATACAGTCCCACCCTACAATTCCAGGCAATACACAGTCAGGGTTTTCTCAAAATTAGAATAATTATTTAAAAGAATAGAGTAATTTCAACTAAACTGGTCTCCGACTTTACACCAAGGAAATCGCTACAATACAATTGACTCATCAATAATCAAAAAGCAATACACATTTTCCCTGCCTGTATGCATATCTCTTCTGATAGCCATGCCGGGATTCAAAGCAACTTCATATAGATATATAATTTCTAAAAGATACAAGGCATTCTAAGCATTTCAATTGCTTCTATGTAAGCAATACAATTTACTTCACTGATAACATTGCCACTTTCCGGAAAGTGCAGGCATTTTACTGATATAAAACAATTGGAAAGAACATGATTTTCTCAGGTATCAAAACAAGTATGATATCAGAGAAATTATTTGAACAATCAACATTTAAAAACAAATATCCATTCATTTCGGCTCCCCTGTATAAATGTGGGGTTGTGAATATATTGGCTTTGTGCAGGTTATTTAAATATAGAGAATGGCCAACTTAAATATGAGTCGTGCAGGTTTGCATTCAGAAAATAATATTCTCAGAAAAGTGCAATCCTCTCTGAACAGATATGTGTGCATTCTTTACAGAATATATTTGTGTAGCTTTAAATGTACCTGTATCGATAACTTTCAATGTATGTGTGTGTGTGTGTGTGTTGCTTTAAATATACCTTTGTGTGCAGATTTTCACTAAACAAGTGTATTTTGCTTTAACTCTCTGTATATATGCACAGCTTTTAATGTGCGTGTGTGTAGTTTTCAGTCTCTGTGTGATTATAGGCTGGAGATATTCTATTCCCTAGTAACAGAAGCCTGTTTAAAACACCCCAGCCCTTTCACATTACACATGAGGCTGCCTGTGTATTCAAAGATAAGGGACTGCAGGGGCTTAACATTTGTCATAATTCTTTGTAAATATAATAAATTCCCTATACTCATTTCTGTTGCACAAACATCTAATTTATAGCTAGGCCTTCCCTGGTGACAAGTATGCTTTATCTCACCTTAGACAATAGTGTGCCATTAGAACAATATCGTTCAAATGATTCTACACCAGCTTTATCCATGGATTCTGTTTTAAATGGTGCTTGATTTTGCTAAATCAATTCTGCATTTAAGTGTCACTAAAGTTGCATTCAGTTTTAGATCTTGCATCTAAATATAAAATGTATTGGGCTTGAAGGAAATAACATGTCACTTTATGTTCAATGTAAATGGGAGACATAGGGCACCATAATTATGACTCCATCTGTATATTTGTCACTTTAGCAATTCCCTTTTAATTGCCAGTCCCTTTATTCCCGGAATTTATGATGCACAGTTTATGAGGACATTTTGAAGTTATACTGGGTTTTATTTACCTTTTTAATTGTTGCTTCTCAATTTGTGACAAATCACATGTAAATCAGTCATTAAGGAATCACTCCATCAGCAATCTCTCCATTAAGCAGGCAATATAGAAGCCAATATCCAAGCTCAGCCGGTCATCCCTCTCTCAATGGATTCTGTCTCCAATCTGCATGGAGATCCATCATTCAAACAGATTCAGCTCTCTCTCTGGCCAACTCTCTCTGTTTGTTTCCTAGATCGTTCAGAATTCATCTCCCCAAATGAATTGCCAGTTCTCCTCCCATCCTGTGTGCCTGCAATTTTAAATCTTTGACTCCTCCTCTTAGCTTGTGAAAGAGGTGTGGCTTCCCTAGTCCCATGATCTGCAAAGGGAGGGATAAACAACTCCTACTGTAAACATTGCTATTTCATTTGTATGCCTAAACTTCTGATGTGCATGTGTGAGATTGATAAACTCATTATCACAGTAATCTGTAGATCAGTGTGCACAATTACATGAGCCTCCTGTTTGTGTGTGATAAATATAAGCAAATTAATCTATTTTTCCATTTATCACCATATGTTTTCATTACACACCAGGCATAATTTAAATAATTCAAAAGAGTACTTTCTACTAATCATTTGAAATTGGCCCCAATTTGATATTACGTTAGATAACAGACTTATGTTTTTTTCAAATACTTAAATAGGTTATTTAAAATGGCACATGTTATTTTCTGTTTATTTTACAAGTGCAAAGTTTCGACTTTGGCCACTATAGGTCACTGTTGATACATCCCCAGCATCTTCTGGTTCTTAATATCAATAACATCTCAATGCAATGTTTCTTTTGCTGTGCAAAGAAATAGGAAAACTCCCTCTTGACCGGAGCTTATATGAGGCCTTGAATGTTGGATTGTATCATCTGCTAGTGTTCCTGTGCTGGCCTTAAACTGGTTTGGATACAAAGGATTTGAATTGAATGGCCTTATCTTGTGTCTCCACACCTGAACTGGGACTAGGCCTCAGAAATGTTTATCTTCAAACTGTTTCAAGTTACTCCTAAGCAATAACAGGAATATATTCAAACACGTATTTTGGATTAATGTAAATCACAGGCTTATTGAAAGTGAATTAAAAACATGGTAAAATACATGAGTTCTAAGCATACACACATGCTTCGTTCTTTTCTGCTTTTTATAGGCCTGAATCAATGTTCTTGAGGCATTTCCTCTGCAGTTGTGTCCATATACTGGTATATTGATCAGGCAATGTTATGATATGATATTTGTAAGGTGCCTGTAGACAAGTGTTTCTATGCACAACAAGACAAAGGGGCAAAACAGAGGCAGGACAAGACAAATGATCTTACTAGGCATAGTGTTATTCAGATCGTGCAATTGCGACAAACTAAAAATGCAGGGCGAAGGGAGAGGGGGAAGTGCCAGGGAGAGGGAAGGGGGAAAGGCAATCAGGGCAGTATTGCTCTGAGTAAGTGCAGTCATGGAAGTGCAGCCCTGGGCAAGTGCAAAGAGGCAGGGGACTGTAAAGGTTACAGTTACAGCCCCTAATGCGCGGTAGGCCAGGAGGCAATGCAAGGGAGACTGATCATGGAGGAGACTGGTACCAAGTTCTTTGGTGTAAGGCGCTTTATAAATCAATAAATACAAATACAAATAAATACAAAGTGAGACTCTGAGGGTAGCTAAGCAACCAAACGGCATGGCATACAGGAAGGTTAGCAGGAGAGGGGGAGAGAGAGAAAGCAGAGGAGAAAATGAAGGTCTTGAGCCGCTTCTGGAATTTCAGGTGGTCCGGCTCAAGTTTGAGAGGGGCAGTGAGGTCATTCCAGAGGGACATTACAGAGGGAGGCACCTGCAGAGGAGAGAGATCTACCCCCACTCTCTGCCTGGAGAAGAGTCTGGCCCTCAGAAAGTTGGAGGCAGCTGAGCGAAGGGCTCAAGAAGGAAGGCATTTTGGAAGAGAGAGTTGGATGTAGTGTGGGCCCCGTCCCAAGAAAGCCTTGTGGTAGATTCAGAGGGTCTTCAACCTGATCCTTGCGACTACTGGGAGCCAGTGGAGAGATTTCAGGGCTGGAGAGATATGGGCCCTGGGCTTGAGGCAGAGAGTAGAGGAAGGCAGATTGAGAAAGAGGTTGTTGCAGTAGTCCAGCCTGGAGAGAACCAGGGCTCTGGAGATAGTGAGCTTCTGGAGGATAGTGAGAAATTGTAGAATACCTCTGCGGAGGTGCAGCTGGTAGTGGGCCTTCTTAGCAAGGTCTGTGATGTGAGGAGAGAAGGGCAGAGTGGAGTCAAAGATGACACCAAGGTTTTTTCCCTCACGGGAAGGTGAAGGAAGATGGACAAAGGAGGTTGGCAAGTGCGAGAGATGGAAAGAGGGAGCAGGGGTCCCAATGAGAAGGATCTCTGTCTTACGGGCATTAAGGCAGAGATAGTTGGAGGCGCACCAGTCCTGAATCACAGATAGACAGTCTGGATTGAGCAAGAGAGGAGAGGAGGCTGAGGAGAGCCTGAAAGAAAGCTGAGCGTAATTTGCATAACAATTAAAGTTAGAGGAGAAGGTAGAGATCAAACCTAACCTCGACCCTAATACACCTACGAACTACAGGCCCATCACGACTGTCCCCTTTCTCCTACAAATAATAGACAGAGTATCATATCTCCAAATACAACAACATTTGGAAGACAGCAACATTCTAGGTCTGTGACAATCTGACTTTAGACCCAGGCATGGGACTGAAACAGCCCTCATGGGCCTAAAAATCCAAATGGATGAAGCCAAAGACAAGGGAAATCTGGCCCTCCTGCTCTTGTTGGATTTGTCCGCAGCCTTCGACCTAGTCGACCACTAAATACTCATCAAACACCTCTCTTCGGCTGCTGCATTCTCCCAGGATGCCACCAATTGGATTTGGTCTTTCCTATTGGACAAAACAACCAGGGTCTTCGTCCCTTCAGGCGGTGCCGCGGCGGACCCCATTCCTATCCAATGTGGAGTCCCCCAAGTTTCTTGCATCTCTCCTATGCTTTACAATGTCTTCACCAAGCTCCTCTTCGACCGCCTTGATGACCTGGGAGTTACATATACAAACTATGCCGACGACACCCAGGTCCTCATCGTGCTCACGGGGAGCTATGAGGAGGATGTTGCAAAACTAAACGAGATCTACTTTGATATCCAAGCATAGATGGCCACCCTTAGCCTCTGCTTAAAAGATGATAAGACGGAACTGTTGATCATCGGGTCACAGGCCCAGCTTAACAAACTTGACCCTAGATACCAATCCTTCACCATTGATGGCAATATTATAAAAGTGTCAAAAGAAGTCAAAACACTGGGCGTGTATCTTGACTCAACTATCTCTCTCAAAAAACAAATTAATACCACCATCTCATCTACAGCCTAGACCAATAAACGTATTAATACCTGCAAACCTTTTTTATCCACCGACAGTTGCCTTACACTAGCTAGGGCCCTCATATTGTCCAAACTGGACTACTGTAACACACTCTTCCCAGCTCCATTAACTACAACCTGAATAGACTACAGATACTCCAAAACAACGATCCTTAGATGCACCGTTAATCTCCCCTGCAAGGCCCACATTTCCACTGCTAGAAAGGAATTTCACTGGCTCCCTATCCGTGAGAGAATCAAATTACGAGCACTGGTCATTACACACAAATCCTCTATATGACAGCACCACGTTACTTATCTGACAAATTTACGAGACAGAACTCTACCAGACCAACTAGATCCCCATACCTACACCAACTTAACCTCCCAAGGTTCAACCTGAAAACAGCTGGGGGAGCTAGCTTTCCTGTGCTAGCAGATAAATCCTGGAATGCACTGCCAATGACAATCAGAGCTGACACGTAGTTCTGGTCATTCCGAGCCAAGGTAATGGAACTACTCACAACTCAGCAATAGACTGTTAACTGCACTTAGCTAAATCCTGCTTCCTGTTTTCTTTGTATCAAATATATCCTTGTATCAAAGGCATGATTCCAGGTATGCCACTTTTCCACTTGTATCCTTGTTTCCAACATATGCCCCTCTACGGCGGACCAACCTGTAGCCTGGTTCTCTATAACGCCACTATTCCCACCATCACGGACCACCTTGTAACCCGGTCCCTCACACTATCTATTGTACTGTATCATCCTCTGCTGTAGTCTGTATGTGCAACCTTCTGTAACCATTGCTGTTCCTAAGGATAAAGCGCCCAATTACCCTAGGGTTCGGCTGTGCTATACAAATAAACAAACTAAACTAAACTAAACTAAACTAAACTAAGCAGGCCAAAGGGGCCAAGTAGACATTGAAAAGCCAGGGTGAGAGTATAAAACCCTGGAGAACACCACATGTGGAGAGACAGGTGGTGGAGAGGAAGGACCCAGGTGGGACCTGTCAGGGTCGTTCCAGGAGGAAGGAGGTGAACCACTCCAGGGTCCGATCCATGATGCCCAGGGTCTCATGGAGTCGATTGAACAGGATGCCCTGATGGACCGTGTCAAAAGCAGAGGAAAGGTCAAGGAGGATGAGGACAGAGGGAAGGCTGTAGCCAGGTTTAGAGAGCAGATCATCACAGGTGTTCAAGAGAGCAGTTTCCGTGCCTCTGTCTGCTCTGAAGTCAGACTAATGGTCATAGAGACAACAGATTTGATGTGGAGAGTAAGCTGAGAGATGGCCAGAATTTCCAGGAGTTTGCCCTGGAAAGGAGTGATAGAGATCGTGTGATAGTTTGCCAGACTGCTAGGATCAGCAGAAGGCTTTTTAAGGAGGGGGTGCACAAGGGAGTAATTGAAGAGAGAGAGGAAAGATCCAGTGGTGAAATAGTGATTGCAGAAATAGGCCAAGGTTGGAGCAAGGGTGTCAATCTGGTACTTAATGGTTCTGGAGGAGCAGGGGAGCACTTGATTTGGACGACACTTTCATAGATCAGACTTGTCTAGAAACAAAGTCAGGTGTTACAAGGGAGAAAATGAACAGAGGGGGAGAGGGAGAGGTAGACAGAGGGGGGTCGAGAGAGACAGAGGGAGAGGAAGAGGAGAGTGAGGACCGGATGCCCTGAGTTTTAGTGGTGAAGTGAGAAGCCAGAGCCGTACGTATGGCCTGGGAGGGAACAGGTGATGTGGAGACTGCAGAAGGACTGGCCAGCTTCTTGCAGATTTTAAAGAGTTTGGCCATGTTGTTAGAGGCCACAGAGATGCAGGCTTCGATGTGGACTATCTTCTTGGAGAGGACAGAGTCTGTATTGCCTTTGGAGCAGGCGGCAGTCCAGTTTGTCAGAGGAGGCGCCAAAGGGCCTCCACTTCCTCATGGCCTTCCTGCACCTTTGTTTCAGAACGGAGAGGTCAGAGTCATACCAAGAGTTGCACTTGGATGTAGGCTTCAGATGGATTCTCATAACAGGGGCAAGGATGTCTAGAATGTTGGAGATAGAAAGGTGCTTGTTAGAGAGAGCTGTGTCAAAGTGTGAGTCAGCCGCAGAGGTAGGAGGAGCAGAGAAAGTAGAGGCAAGGGCATCCACTGTCACACACTTCATGGACCGAATGATCGAGAAGGTGGGTGGCAGTGCTGGGTTCGGCTTTGCCTGCGGACAAAGAGTTTCAGGTGAGGGGAAAGCAGAAAGGGGTCAGTCCAAGAGAGAGGAGTGGTGAGAGGGTTAGAGAGGGAGATGTCTGGGGAGATGAGAGCACCCAAGGTGTGTCCGGCAGAGTGTTTCAGACCAGAGGGTAGAATGGAGAGAGACAGTGCATCACAGAGGTTGCAGAAGAGCCCAGAGGAGGGATTCAAAGCATCCAGGTGGAGGCGAAATTGAGAGGTAGAGGCAAGTAGAGAGGCAAAGAGGTCAGCCCACTCTCAGAGGAATGGGGTAACCTGGCCAGCTGGCCTGTAGACGGCGGCCATAGTCAGAGAGAGGCCGGGAGAGATAGAGAGCATGCAGACCACACATTCAAAGGAGGAGTAGGCCTGGGGCAAACAAGTGTGTTCACAGTGCACAGTAAAGGCTGTGAGGTACTGCGACCCGGGGATAAGGGATACTTAGAAAAATGCATTTTCAAATCTACCACAGTGAAATAGGTCACTTCCTTGAGGATGCTGTACAAGTTGGACGCTGGGTTAGGGACAAGTGATAACTCCTTCTGTACTACGTCATTGACGGGGCGGAGATCTTGGATCATCCACTAAAGCGACCGAGTCAAGAATAGCAGCAGTTTGGGCTGAAGGAGGACAAAGGCAGTGGGGAGGAAACAAGCAATTTATGGGACTCCAGTTGCAAGAAGGACAACAACAAGCACAAGGTGGGTTCTGAGGGCCTAGAGGAGGGGGCATTGGAGGCTCAGGACCCAGAAGTGGGGGACCTGGGCAGTGCTGGACATGCGGGAGCTGGGGTCATTTTTCTAGAGAGTGTCACAGCAGGCAGGCAGGGAACTACAACTACAACCAGAATAGCAGCAGTAGACCCCGAGGGCCCACCCCCCAAATTACTTTGATACCCTACAAGATTCATCAGGCCTACACACAGTTACCCCCTCAAATCCCTGCCCCCTAACACCCACCACGCCAGCAACAAGCAGTGCAGCCATACCAGCCGTGCCCTAAACAACAGCCAGCAGAGAAAAGACACACTTTCGGCATTGGCCCCATTTCAAGGCTCTACAGTCATAGGGGGAAACCCTTTTTTTGTTCCCTGGAACAGACACCTACCCCAACTAGGACATCCCACAGAGAGCACTTGCGTGTCCAGTCCTGTCAATGGCCCTAAATCCAGAAGAGGAAACGTTGATGGGGCAGAGTTAGGGAACAAACAATTAATCTTTATGGTAGACTCAGGAGCAGAGAGGTCGTGCATTAGCGAAGGAGACTTCCTACTTTCAGGAAAGCCTCTCGACACACAGGGATTCTCTGGGACTGTTTTAACAGTTCCTCTTCTCCCATCTGCTCTGGTGGCAGCCCCATTGACACTGCAGCCACTTTCACCAGTTTATTTTGAACTAGTTTTGCTTCCTCTGCCTGTTGCCTTTGTATAGTTTCCTTTTCTCTCTCTTTCATTCTCCTATAGTGATGAACTATAATGCTTTGGATCTTGGGCCACCTCTTTGCTTCCACACCAGCTATCTTATCAAGCACTATCTACACTTCTTTGGGGAGCCCACTTTTTACTATAAAATAAAATAGTGATGTTGATTGATGCCAGGCGCTGCCCGTTTCTGCTCTCCACATCTCTTGAACCCTAAGAATATACTGTGCAGCATCTTCCTCATCCCCCATTGTGTGTTCTGAGACGCAGGGACATAACTATAATGACATTGTTGGCTTTTTGCATATTTGTTAGGGTACACAATCAACTTTCTGCAACTTGCTGACTTCTTTCAGTGACAAACACACTAAAGGTCTGGGCCTTGTCTTTTACATGGGGCACATTTATATTTATTTTAATATATGTACTTGTATAGCAGCTTAAGGCCATGGGCAAACAGGCACTGAGAAACAAAATACAAACAAAACAACAAAGATCAAGAGGAACAGACACAAGACACAATCTCACAGAAAAAGGAGAATAGGAAATGTCTCCTCAAAGCTTCAAGCAGTTATCGAACAAAGGATTGGCAAATTGGAAAAGCAAAAACAAATCAATCTAGTATAATCCTTAGATTTGACATTAGATGACGTATTATCTAAGATCTTACATCTGCCTAAAAACAGATGAAGGGTGCTATGGCCACAGCCAATCTCAATACAGTCAGTATCACGAACAGTACTCCATTCCATGATTTGAGTCCCCCTAAGGAGTCTCACCTCCCGTGTTCTAATAGAACCTTTACAAGGTCTCATGCACAGCCAAGCCAGAACCTTGTTCTGGAGTGCTTCTCTCGTCTCTTTATTCTCAGGCTTCTCAACATCAGTGATAATGATATTTCTAGGATCCGTGACGAGCGCTCTAAGATTTACATTAGAGACTTTTGGGATACAGCTATTTCAAATGTGGAAATCTGTTCCATTGTGAGAACTACTCACACTACTCATGAGGGCTGACCCATCACAGTCTTTTGAAGGGACGAGGAAAGGCCACAAGGTGCTTCTGCAGAAGCAGTCACAGAATTTGGGCAGCCACTAATCCCAAAGAGCCAGACTGGCCTTCCATAACGTCCTCAATGACAATTGGCCCAATACTGGCTGGCTTCAAATCCATTTTGCAATCTTCGGCCATCCTACTAAGATGAGCCTGTATCTAGTTCAAGTCCGTTTGACTATATTTATCTTTCCTACCCATGGTATATCTGCATTGTGCACTTATGGCCCAGGTGGGCCCTACTGATAGATGTCTGACTTATTTCCGGATCAGATCGGCAACATTTGTCAACCATATCAGGGTGTGCATGCAATGCCACCTCGTCAATAATGTCAACCCATGAGCAATAGTCCAGGAAGCTCTCACACTGAGTGAGATCCCAGATGATCTTTTCCTTGATTTGAAGCCAACTTACAGGATTCTTAGGGCAATCCACCATCCCCTTATTCCCTGACTGAACCTGCGAAAGGGCCTCTGCAATGAGAGTTTCCATACTCCCTGTCGGCGATTGCATAGCACTAGACATAGCCAGAGATAGTCTGTCAGTATTTCCAGAATGGTTATCAACCCCGGTAAGTTCTTTACCAGGACGGTGTGGATTGTCCCCCAAATCAACAGTTCTAATTGGGCTGGCAAATAAGACAATAGAAGATCTAACCACAGAAGCTGGTATATCCAACTTGGGATAACAGAAGTTTTAGCTGGACACATTTCCTGAAAGTAGTAGTTAGGTAATATATACACCAGCTTACTGGGAAATGTCAGGTCCTCCAAATTTCTGAACCTGCAGACACTGTTAGAGCCAGCACCTCTGATAGACGACTCCCTTTAGGCAGGAATCCTTTATATTGGGTAATACCAGAAAAGAACCCACGTCATGCAGCTTCGGCTGAGAAATAGATTTTCCCAAGATCTCAATGCCAGGCCCACAGGTTGAGGGATACTTTTCAATCTGAGACTTTGTTAAAGGCATTCTAAATACAATTAGAACAGCTATAGGCAAAAACATGTGCAGCTGTAACTACGGTTTTGGGATCCAAATATATGATCAGATCTTATCCGAAAAACGCCCCACATGAATAGCCAGGGAGATATGAGCGGAGCTGCTATTACACAGCTATGATAAAGTCAGCACTCACGGTACCAGACCTAATGAACAGAAGACAACATGGTATGCCCAATGCCTGAAACAGGTAGTACCTCTCAAAATGAGCTCTGTCACAAGTCAGCAATCCCCACTGACAATAAAGAACAAACAGCAGCGGCCGAGCCAGCCAACGGCATATGGGAACACCAATGCACTCAAGAAAAGGGCTGCGATGGATGGAAAAACGCCCATCATGTCAGGACCGAGAACGGGACCAGACAACTGCAGCCCAAGCAGCCAGCAAGCCGCACCATGAGCAAACGTGCGTGCTGCCTCTACACGGCATACACAACTCTTCAGCTTCAGCCATCATGCTAGTTGCAGTGTGGGGCACAGTTCAAACTTCTCTACAATGGTGTGCATGTCCTTAGCATCACCAAGCCAGTCTCTGTATTCCAGGTTAAGGCCTTGGAGTAGTTGCACAATTTTACACTGTTGGAGAATGTTCTTAAGCACACACTCATTTCCATTTTTCAGAGGCATGTTTTTCATCATAAAAGTGGGCAAAGGGCTGATATTTCCACAGAATGGCATACTTTGTGAATAGTGCCTCTCTCTCTCTTTCAAAAAGGCCTTTCTCGATTCACTTTGTTGGAGGCCATTATATTTTATTGTAAAGTTTCTCACAGTTATTGTGTGGTTAGACTGACCTACATTCAAACATAAGTATTATTACATGGCTAGACTTACCTAAATTGAATGTAGGCCAGTCTAGCCACGTAATGTCACTTATTTTGCGTTACAGAACAGTGCATCAGGGGTAACTAAAGCATGGTGTGTTTACGTGAACAGACTGACCAACTTTTCCATTGATGCTCATACTTTTACTTTACTATGCATTAAGGGTAAAGCAAAAAAGGAATGGCGTGACCCCAGCACCCAGCAATGGGTGAGGGCTGCTAGGGGCATAGCAGGGACGCCCTACATTTAGAGACCCGGTGCCCCTTCACACACACTCACACATAAAGCACTTTTTCCTGCTCATTCATACATCAAACAACTCCTTGCAGGCATGCTTACACACACACACACACGCACGCACGCACGCACACGCGCACACACACACACACACACACACACACACACACACACACACTAAAAATATCGTACCTGCTTGCACCCTCGCCATACACTCCCACAAAGTTTCTCTACGTAACATGGACACATTGGCTGACCCTAACTAGGAATTTGGCAGTGCTGAAAAAGTGGTGGTATTTATGTTACAGCTAAAAAAATGTAATTGACAGAATTCCCATAATAAAAGGATTGGCAAAGTCATAAAGAGTAACATTTCCTTCCCCTGTCCTAGATGCACACTAACTGTGCTCCCATACCAGAGACAGCCCATTGCTAGCATTCTGACTAACATGGCAATGCCATCTGGAAAAGAAGTCTGTGAGACCTCGAAAGCATGTGAATTCTTCCACATTGGCATATACTGTTTGGTTAGACCAAAAATGGCCTTAAAAGTTGCAGTTTGGGGATTTTATGACCATTGTAACATTCTGCCAAATCTTCCCTTTTACAATGTGTGGTAAATGTTACAACCAAAATGATCTAAGCGCCATAAACCACACATTGCTATTATTATTATTGTTATTATTATTGTTTATTTCCTATAATGGCCAACACACCCATAGGCCTCAGTACACAACATAAAAACATACAGACAAAAACAACAATGACAACATCATGAATAGAACACCCAATAGAAAGAGAAAAAAAACACTGGGATAAAAAGAAATAACCATCAACTCCACAAGTCCCGAAGGTATACAAAAATGTTCAAAATAATCCTCCTGTTGGTGGGAGATGACATATTATCCAGATTTGTACATATACTAAGGAAAAATAGAAGATTAGTTTGACCGCATCCTCTGATAATACAGTCTGCATGACACTTGGTACAAAAGGTGTTGATTTGTACCCTATGCAAAAACTTCAAGTCCTGAGTTCTAATGTAGTTATGCCCCATTCTTTGGTTCAACGGACCAGGACTTTATTTCTAAACTCCTCGCTTGGCTCAGGACCCCGCAATTTCTCCACAATGGTGATAGTGATATTTCATTTGTCCGTGAGAAGTCCCCTCATGTTTTTATCAATATCCTTAGGCAATAGGGATTTCCTGACACGAATATCTTTTGACAGTGAGACATCTTGGGTAGATTTTAAGATAGCCACTGACCCTGCCAGTTTCAAGGTAGATGGACTAGCATCATGAAAAGATCCAACCACAGACCTCTGGATGAGTGGCTTAACTCTATCTGGGATTCCTCTGTTTCCAGAATTTTAGTATACAAGATTCCCAGACATGGAATATCAGTTGTACTTGTCTGGCTGCATTGATTAACCTTGACAGAGCTATGGTCTGTTTGAGAGCAGTTATCCACGCTTTCAATATGTGAAAGTGGTACCCTCATATTCAATGAGTCGACCCAACAGCAGAAATCTTCAACATTTGTGCATAAACTGAGATCGTGGATGATTCGCTCTTTTAAATGTTGCCATCTTTTGACATTAATTACTTCATTATCCGCCCTCATCCTGTTCAGAGAGGATAGCATCAGTGCTTCCGATATGGCACCCTCCATCATTTTTGTTGGAGACTACATAGTCACATCCAATGCGGAAACAAAGATGTTAATATTACCGGCGGCATATTCCCTGATTTACCCAAATGTTTCTTCACCAATGATTTAGTGGGAGGGGGTTGTAAATCTTTCCCCACCTCTGTGTTTGAACTTCCTAGACTAGAGCCTTTGCTTCCTCTGAGCACTTCATCCCATAACCTCTGCCAATTGACTCCTGTTTGCATTAGCGGCTAAAAATTCAGTGGGAGAGCCGGGCTGCCTAATACCATTTCCAACTTGGCAGAACTCATTCCTAACATCTGATCTGTAAGGTGTGAACCTGGAAGAGGTCTCAGTTGCAGATTCGGGCATCATTTTTAAGACAGGGAGATGAGCATGCGCTCTACTAACAGGCATTATATAAATCACAGTTGTTAAATTGATAGAAAAGCCCAAAAAATAAATCAACCCTACCCACACATGGCAAGTAATGGCCATGTGTGGACAGGTGGGCATAAAACTGAGCTGTTTATAAACAAACAGGATCTGCCGAAAAAGTATGAAGTAAGCAAAGGAACAGCTGGAGATGAGGAACAGTCTGATAGTAAAGCAAAGCAGGGAAATTGACAGATTGGATGCAGGTCTTCCTAGTGAATATGTACATGTTATGTTATGTTATTTTATTTTGCATTTATATAGCGCCTTATGTACCATTGGTATGATCTCAAGGCGCGGGTCAGGTTGAACGCCCTCGGGAACTGAAGTTCAAGTCAGTAGAGAGAGAGTCATAAGGTGCTTGTGAGCACTGGATATGTGTGCAGCAGGTGTTGCATTCCTGTGATAGCTGCTTCTTAGCGGTAGGTGTGGTGGTTGGGAGATCAAGAGTATGTGTTCGTTCTGGCAGGTTGTTATCCAGACCGATTCTGGCTGCGTTAGGCCTGAGGAGAACGCCTAGGCTGAAGGGTCTGCAACCAGCTGTGTTTAGTAAGGATGATGGGGAGTATGAGGCAAGTGATGGCATGCGAACAGCTATACCGAATGGTGTCATAGTATCGCTGTGTTTTAGTTTCATCCACTCCGCCCGTTCCAGCCACTCCACCTGTTCCATCCACTCCACCTGTTCCACCCACATACTTCACCCGTTCCATCCATATACTTCACCCGTTCCATCCACAGACTTCATCCATTTCATCCATCCATTTCTCCCGATTCATCCACATATTTCACCCGTCCTTCCACATACTTCACCCATTCTATCTATCCACATACTTGACCCGTTCCATCCACATACTCTTCATCCACTCCACACTCTTCATCCGCTAGCCGCTCCATCCGCTCCACACTCTTCATCTGTACCACAATCTTCATCCATACCACAATCTTCATCCGTACCACAATCTTCGTCCTTTCTACAGTCTTCATCCACTCCACATACTCCACACATTTCATCCGTTCCATCCGCTCCATTCCTTGGAGGTGATTATTAACTAATTTATTTATGTATTTAATGCGATTTAGTTTACATAAGAAACTTTACACATATTATAAGAGAAACATACAAAATATATCATAATATCCATAAAATAAAGCAAGTAAAAACCATCAAAACCATACATACTTCGTTTCCCATAAGGAGCCATAAAAATACATTCAATATAAAATTCATACCTTCTAATGTCCCCAATACAGCTATCTAGCATATGGGTCATTGTTCTCTTATCATTTGCAATCCAATGTAGTTCAACATCTAGATATTATTTTTCCGTTTTTCACTAATGTACAACATTCCATATTCTGAAGGATAATGTGAATAATGTCAGGTGGTCTTAAAGGTATGCTACCCCAATGGAGATCTACCCCCAGACCATAGAACCTAACCAATATGTAATTTGCCTACTTCCTATATTGTTATATTTAGCATGGCTTCAATCTTTAGCCAGATGTTATATAGGGCAGTTAGCAGGCGCATACTATTAGTATTAGTGCAATGCAGCCAAAACAGCATTTCCTGAATGCTTTCCCAATTGTGCACATACATACCAATATAGTTCTTAATTATACTGCCCATTGCATAGCATTCAGTCAGCAGATGTTTTGCTGTTTCCAATGTCTCCTGTACTTTACATATACGGCAGGGACGTAATTCGATAGGGATCTTATCTCTCCTCCCTGTTACGCTCAGTGTTGGGAGCTGTTCCATTCTAAACAATAGGATGAATCGTCTCAGCCTTTTGGATGGACATGAATTCAAATAGGTCTGAGGCTTCTTAAAGGAATATAATCTATACTGCACAAATTGGTAGCTCTTTAATCTATCAAGATGGGCATGGTTTTTCAACCAATCCCAAAGATCTATACATTTCCCCAATGCATTCTGCACTTCCTCGGAGTAGCACACTCCTCTACAGGTCCAGCCTATTTCAGCTAGCAATTTTGTCATGGAGTTATTCAATGCACAGGTAGATGACTATTTACTGATTTCCTGGTGGACTGCTGCTAATAGTGGGTTATTTGTCCCACTGATCATCTTCACGTAGAGCCATGCCCTCTTTTTCAGAACTATGGCTTTGAGGGAGATCAACCCTAGCTCTAATCTTATCAAAGCCATGGGTATGCAGGGAGGTAGGCCCAGGATCTGTTGCCAAAATGTCCCCTCAATGACCTGAGCCATTTCAGGTCTAGATGTATAAGTGCTTCTAGACCATATGTCATCATTGGGGAAAATACTTGTATTTATAATTGGCGAGTGCCCTGTTGAGTATTTTGTATAGATCTGGGGCCTAGCAGTATTTTCTTACCGCCAAAATGAAAATAATTCAGTAATAATCACTCTTTGCATTCAGATTAGATTTGGTAAATAGTACTATAGTATACATACATTATTTCAGCACACTGATACATTTAGTGGTATACATTATGTTGGTATGCGTTATTGGTGGTATTTATGGGTGAGCATAAATCTTTTGTTTTATATATGTGACCACAGTATCCAGAACCCCTTATTTTTGTTTAGTTTGTTCGTGTGCTCATTTCAGAAACACCACATTTCCAATTGGAGTGCCACCATGGGCTGTTCTCACTGATTTATCTACGACAGCAAGCTATATGTGGTATTTATCACCAACTTATTTACGTTTGGTGAGCTATGTCCAGGGCCTCTCTTTCTGCCGACTCATAGACCTTCGGCAGCAGGCTATTTAATTTTGTTATTATTATGTTCCATTCAGAAAACACACACACACTCATATACTGAATGGATTCATGCACACAGCTACCGCCATGTCTTATCTTTTAGCAACTTTTAAAAATGACAATTGCTCTGTGCAAAGATCTTCCCATATTACCAGTGTTATAATGATAGATGCACAAAGGACAAGATAAAAATGAAACACACTTCCCGCCTGCTTTCAGATAATTTTTTTTTGTATTATAAAACTTGCATTTCAACACGAGCTTACTCTTTTTTTACAGAAATAAATGGAAAACTCACAGTAACAACATTATCTGTAACAAAATGAAAAGAGAGTGGCGAAGAACAAGAATTCAATTTGCAACATTAAACATGTGGTTAAAACACAGGAATCTCCTCTCCTACTCTGACTGAATATTTTCGCACACATATGCACAGCCCCCACACTTCAGAGAGATAATTACCAGGCTTGTTCAGCATGTAACTTCTTTGGCTGGTCGCCTTCTGGAGGGGTTCACCCAGCAAGGGCAAGCATTTGCTGTCACTCAAACTGGGACTTGTTGACTGGAAATCCCAGCCTCTGTAGCAGTATTGAATCTGCTTTAGGAATCAGGCATCCCCAGCTATCAACCCAGTCCTTCTCCGAGCTGTGTCAAGATGTTGTCTCCTAGCTTCTTCCCTGAGATTATACATGAAAACCCTGGTTACCTCCGACCAAAGGATCCTAACCAATACAATTCTATCATGTCCTATCCACCCTCTGCACACAATAGAAATCTTTTACAGTAAGCAACTGTAACAAAACTGATTTCCTGCTATTCGAATCCTTGCTTCCTGCAAATACTGTGGACAAAGCAGCACAGAAAAACAAGAAGAAGAAGAAAAAAAAAATCTGCACACAGTCTGAAATGAGTTTCAGCCTACCTCATTAAGAGGTTAGGATCATGTTAGTACGGTTAATTATATTAGTTCATTAATCTTCAAATCTGTCTCTTGCAACATAGGCATTTCAGATGAAAAGAAAAAAAAAATGTGTGCATTTTGAATATGAAAAATAAAATGCGCTTTTAAATGAGAAAATGGTTTGTTTTTAACCTGTGTAGCCTGTCTTCATTTACATATCCATATGTTGCACTGGCAACACATACCTTGAAGCAATTACTTCAAACCCATACAGTGGCGCTGCATAAAAAAAAATGCTCAATAACACATGTCTTGCTGTACCACATTGTAGCAATGCACCAAACCCATGCAGTGGTGCTGCATGAAAAGAATGCTATACATTGATCCTGTGTAGTGGCGCTGTACTCCAAAAACACACCAAACAATCCTACAGCCCCATAACTTAAATCCTCCTTGCTTAATCATAAAGCTATGTAGTAAAGAAGCCACCTGCACTGCTCTAGTGGTACAGGTTTGCTTGCATATAACATAATCACTGCTGGGCTCGAAGTCAATTCCCAAGTAGTGATAATGTGGGGCATACAAGATTTTATCATTGCCCACTATAAGGTTAACTCGTGCTGTTCTTTTACCCGTAAATCTCATGACCTTGGTCTTTTCCAGGTTAATGGTAAGGCCATTACTATCAGCATATTCCCAAAGGACTGAGGCAGATCGTTGTAGCCCGCTGATGGTATGGTCAAAGATTACCAGGTCATCTTCATATGCTAGGACAGGGCATATGGCCCCACCAATTTTGGGAGGACAATTTTTAGCTGCAGATATTGCCACTGGTATGTTGGACACATATAGATTGTAAATAAGTGGTGCAGTGACACAATCCTGCTTAACCGCCCTGTTCTGATAGACCTTTTGAGTCACACGCCCTTCCTGGTCTGATTTAAGCACAACAGAAGTATATTGATGTAGTAATCTAAGATAATACAATAACCCTGCTTGGCAGCACATGGCTTCCAATTTCTGCCATAGTCGAACGCAGCCTTGAAATCTATGTTCAATGCGTACAAGGGGGGCTGACTCCCTACATGCACCCTAATATGGAGGATGTTCATCACCGTGAGGTTATGGGCGGTGGAATAACCCTGTTGAAACCCACTTTGGAATTTGCAAAAGATGTTGGTTTGGTCCACCCACATCTGCAACTCTGTGAGTATTAATGAAGCAAATAATTTTCCTGAGGTATCTAACATTGATAGAAGTCGATAGTTGTTTGGGTCCATATGGTCTCCCTTTTTAAATACAGGTATCAAGATCGCCGTTTGCCACGAACAAGTTATTTTACCTTCCGTTAGAATCTTCTTAAATAAAATGGCTAACAAGCTGGCCCAGAACTCTTGATGGCTTTTAATTACTATATTGGCCAGTTTATTGGGGCCGGGGGCCCTCAAAGAGTTTAATTGTTGGATCTTGTTAAATATTGTACCATAGGAAGCTACATTGGGCGGTGTCAATTGAACATCACTCAGTGGGAATGGGTACTCTGTCTCTAAAGAGGCGTTCCGATCTTCAAGGAACCTTACCCACTCCGCACCACCAATTGGGTTCACTAATTGCCCTTTCATAGTCCCCCTTGCCTCACTTAATAGTGTCCAAATACTCTGGGTATTTCTAGAGCAGATCATCTGCACTAATCTTTCCCAAGCTGAGTTTCTCTCAGCATTTCTTTTTGCCTTAATGGTTTCTCTGTACTTATTCTTGAGTCTCCTCACATTAGTATAACATAGTTCTGTTGGACGATTCATTTTCTTAGCATAGCGGAGCTCAGCTCTAAGATTCCTCTTACCGTCTCTAATTACCTTATCAAAAGGTAGCTTACTGCCCTCAGTTCTCACCATCAAGCCCATTGGTGCTGCTGCATGCTTACCAGAGAATGCGTGGATCCAGTCCTCTATTGAATTAATGGACATAGGGCCTCATTACACGGTAGGCGGTGAGCCATGGCGCTATTAGCGCCATGGCTCATGCCGGTAAAATACCGGCACCGCCTTGGCGGAAAGGGGATTTACCGCCCCATTCCAAGGTTGGAGGGGCGGTAAATCCCCTTTCGGCCATTGCCCTTCCCCATTCCCATTTCTGCCCCATAGGGCTCTATGGAAATGGGGAAGGCGCTAATTACGCCACCGCAATTTTGCGGTGCCATAATTAGCTCTGAGGTCCCTTAACGGGTTGGATTTTAACGCCTGCAAGAAGAAGGCGTTAAATCCTCCAACCCGCAAAGGGACCTCGTAGTACGGCGGTAAGGGTTAACGGTCACCGTTGCCATTAACGGTGACCGTTAACCCTTACCGCCGTCCATGTAATGAGGCCCATAGAATTGAAATCGGGTAGATTAAAAAATCTATCGGAGGATAAAGCTTCCATTGCCTGTTTCACGTTCTTGTCAGAACATCTAATTCTTATACCCGCTTTATCCACATTTACTTTGCCCATACTCTTCGTCACTGGACCACCAATAGGGACATTCAGGGGGCACAACACAATGGCATGGTCACTCCATAGATTAGGGATAACTTCCATGTCTTCAAGATACAACTGCAATTTAGGCCATACAAATATGTAGTCTAAAGTGCTACAGGAGACACCATTTGTCCATGTGTGCTTATCAGGATGAACACTCAATGTTCTGCCATTGATTATTTCTAATCCCAGTAATCAAAAATGTGTAACCATCCTCGTCCCTCCAACTCATTTGTAGTATGTTGCTTTATGCATTTCTCTTTTAGCTTAGGGTTCAGGGATTTCTCCCCCCCCCGGCCCCGCCATGTAGCAGTTAAAATCGGCCATCACCATTACAGATGAGTTTTCAGACTGTGTAACCCAAGAGGCCAACAGTTCATGCCAGGCCTCTTGCATTTGTTCCCTTATAACAGCACCAGGGGGATTATATATACTAACAAGTAAGCATCTTTCGAGGCTTCCCTCACTTTCATATTCTATTTCAACTGCCATCAAATGAGTTGTTTACAGTTGATCCACCTTGAGACGATTGTATTCACCACCCCAATAAGCAGACCCCCAAATGGTCTACCTCTTTCTCACCTCCTAGCATAGGAGTGGTGAGTAACATAGCCATCTAATATCAGAGGATCCATAGCCAGTGTTTCTTGCAGGCAGATACAACTATATTTTGCAATAAATTAAACTGATCCTTCATCTGATAGTAGATAGGTGAAGCCACTACAGTTCCATGTAAGGATAGTGAGTTCTCAGGAAGTGAATCCACCAACCATTTTAAGACTTGCTGTACATCTACAACATCCACCTTCTTTCCTTTGGGCAGGATAGGGCCTTCTATAACCTTTTAGTCTCTTTCTCTTCAGATATGCAACTCTTCGTTCAGGTCAACATCAATCTCAACGTCCACTGCTTTCAATTTAACTTTGATCTGCGCTGTTGACAAGAACTTGCAGTGCAGGGCAGATACATTGGGATTGGGTCCTTTCAGTGGCTCCACAAAATGGAAATCGTCAGATTTGAGTACCCGCAATTGTGGTACCGAGTACAATCTGACCAGAAATTCAGATCGGGATAACCATTTGTGGTCACCACTTTGATAAAGGTTCTTAATCAAACAGATACGGTTTTCTGACAGTACACTCTGATCTTCACCCAATGTTATTGGTACAGTGACTGCACTATTCTGCTCAGTAGGTGATCGTTGGGGTTTGTCGGGACTAGCCATAATCATTTCTTCTTCCGCCTGGGAATCTGCCTCTAACATCTACGCATCCTCCACCAACTCTTTTGCCTTTACTTGCTCCCGCAGCAGCCAGCTCGTCATGTGGCCTTCTCCTTTGGTGTTTTTTTTCTTAGCTATAGCTGCTCTTTTCTTGGCTTTCTTAGTACTTATACCAGACTGTAACTCAGCTATCTCAGTTGCCCCGGGATAAGGGCAGCCCAAGCTCTCCGCCTCCATATCAGGAACATCCTTCATTGATGCCTTTGCTAAATTGGGAAACGCTGATAATCTACCTTAACCCCCAGAAAGGTTGGATAGTCCATGAGGAGTGGTAGTATGCCTGTCATCCTGCATCTCTCTACCACTTCCCGCAGTGATAGATATGTGTGGAGTCATCCCCCTCTGGATATTTAAACATAATTGAAAGTCAATATCCCCGCCTTCTGTCTGCTCTTTGCTTGTGACTGTAAATACTAAGGAACAAACTTCTATTGCCTTTCCTTGTCACCACAGGCATAGGTGCCCTTCTCCCCCATGTACCCCAGCTCTGATTAGTCACAAAGCTGCCCCTATCTTTCAGTCCTCTGGTCTTAGCCTATGAGGCAGTTAAAAGAGCAGCTGTGGCTGTTTTATAGGCTGCTGACCAGTGCCACTGGGCGCTATGGGGAACCGCGTTTTACGGCGCTGCTGTAGAGAGCAGTATACTCTGTATACTAATTTAAAGAGCAACTGAGACTCAAATCACCAATGGGAGGGTTGCAGGTGGGTGTTACTGTATACTGAAGTTAGCAGCAGATGGTAAAAATGCTGGGCGGAGCCGCGGGGTCTGTGTGGCAAATAAGGGGAACTGCTGTAATTATAGTCATGCTATAAATGACGGGCCCTCTCCCGCTCCCGCTCTCCCACTCTCCAGCAGCCCGCTCACCCTGGGATGCCAGTGGCTAAACGGCCACTAGCATGACTTAACTGTCTATCAGGCTTACCCCTTTAGGCTCAGCCAGAATATTGACAGTCACACACTCATCGCTTTCTCGCAACCGTCTCCGCAGCAGAGGACGTGCAGGGGAGGATCCACCTTCGTATCACAACCCGGCACACTGGTTCATTCACTTACTCCCAGCTGGGCCGGCGCCTCGAGCCTCCCACTGCCTCGCAACCTTGTTGCCTCGCCTGACTGCCTCGTTGCCTCTCGCTGCCGTCTGCCGCCTGGTATCGAGTCGGGATCGAGTCAGAGGAAAGGACCTCTGTATGCAGAACGGCGTGTCAAGCTGCACCTCACCCTTGGCTTACAGCCTGCAGTCTGTCAGTAACCTGAAGGGGCCGCTTCTGACGCAAGACCAAAAAAACACAAACAATTAAAATGCTATTCTCGCTATTATTAACTACAGTTTATCATGGGACATGTACCAGGGGACAGCAATGGAGCTGAACCCCTAAATGAACCCTTAAGAAAAACTATTAAGGGCACTGCTCCAATTATTTACAGAATGAAGGTGATTTACTCACTGATTGAATTACTAACATCCCAAGTCAGAAAGGGATTTATTTACAGAGAGCAGTTTATCTGGAAATTGAACCAGAGGCACTTTAATTTAGAGTATGCAGACTACATGTAAAGCCGACCGGTTTGACTGTGCTGGGCGGCCCAAAGTACATGTTTGCAGGCAGGGCCATCTTAAGCACTTTTGGGGCCTGGGTCATGGACACCTTTGGTGTTAAGGTATTCTTACTATCTGGTTGTGCACCTCTCATTGCGATCAGAACTCATTGCTTGACATCTTGCCTCACAGCAATTAAAATAGCCAATGGTACTTCCTTTCAGTCCCCTTACCCTCTTCATTCTTGCTGTAATGAGAATGAGAAATAATCAACATTTTAAGGCCAACATCAGCAGTGCACGACTAGGCTAAATGCATTCTTGCATAGGTACAGGACACTCTTCATCATTAGCAGCCCAGAGGAAGGTACACCAGTCATAGAATACATCTAGGACACAGGTCGTATGTAAAGTAGTCCAGAATAGACAGACGACTCAGAGTAGCTCCCTCACAGATTGCAAAAATGCTCAAGCAGAGAAAGATGCACCTACCATAGTAAAGATAGTGGATGAAGATTAGAAGCTACCAGGAAGGTGCACACATCCAGACAGATTGAGATTAGAAGAGGGACATGGTTTTCAAGTATTGTTGCCATTATAGAGCAAATAAACAAGTGGCTGTTGTGTACAATATATGAATGTTCCCTATTTTATTAGAGGAAGCAACACTATAGCCAGTGAAACCATGAGTGAAGCTGTTGGGAAGATCATACCCTGAGAACAAAATCACTCTGAAGGGCGACTATTGGGAATGGTTTAGGGATTGGCAATTTTGACAGATTAAATGATATGACCAGGATAACACATTGGTTAAAAGGTTAAACTGGGATTTGCGTCCACTCTGCAATTTCTGCACTTTGCCATTTGCTTTTCTTGTATGTACTATGAACTAAAATAATCCCATTTTATAGATCTGACTAGGAAAGAAGACAAATTACCGAACCTAACATAACTATTTTAAACACAACATGTTATAGAAGCATATTATTCACAATGGGAATGATTCTAGCTTCATTGTCTCCATCATCAAGGGAAGTATAGAGGTACCAATATACTAATTGATGTGATCCTAAACGATTACATCTGGGTTTGTCTTTTGTATTTTAATGCTTTACATTGGCTCAAAATACAGGATTGTGGAATTGTTATTCTTAAACATGTACAAAAACCTTTCAGTTGTACAAAAAAGCTATGTGTTTTTTTGTGCCAAAAGAGCAGACCTTAAAATATGCTTGCCAAAGGCCTGCTATATCTGATCTGCTCTTTTCTGTCCAGGACCCCTTCTGCTGAAATGACCTAAAAAAGGTCAGATGAGGTCATGAATAAGCTAAACAATACACCCAGCATGTGAGAAGCCAACCTTTTCAAGGAATACAGTAAAGTAGAGTCAGTGAAATAAGGTGATTTGTCCAGGATCACTGAATCCTCTGCTGGGGAAGCCAGAATAGAAGCATGAACACTTTGGTTTCACAGTCTTGAATTTGCATACCGTATCACTTCTCAGACTAACACTTTATAGTCTTCATTTGAGATGGCTGTGTAGGTTTTACAAGTCGCCATCTGAAGAAACTAATTTCTAGACCTTTACCATACTGGTGCTATATTTATTTTTTATAGCAACCACAGGTACAGGTACACTGCTGATAAAAGCACCTGTTGTGCTACAAAACAAAGTACACATACCTGCAGATTTATCAACTTTAAACATAGCAAAGGCTGTGTTGGCGTTGCTGGAATGCAGTACTATAATCCTGCAAATTAACACAAATCTCTGCAATTAGTGGTTAACACACTGAGCTATCTTCTAAACCAGTGAGGCACTCACATGTATCAATATGCATTTCAACTTTGGCTATTGCACATGATCAATCTAAGTCCAATAGAAAGGTGAGAATGCTACAGGAATTGTAGTGAAGGCACAAACTATGTGTAGGACAGTGAACACAGAAAGCATTACAGGATGAATTGATCAGAGCAGAACCGTTTGTTACAACAGACAGGCAATAGGTTCAGAGCCTCAGCAACACACCATAACATATCTTGATGTGTGCTATTTACGTTTTTTGATTAATGATCACTAACTTCTTCAGATTAGGTAGCCTTGTGGGGGCCCCCCTCCAAGGTGGGGGCCTGGGGCAAGTGCCACTTTTGCCCTGCCATAAATACGTCACTGTTTGCAGGGCCTCATGATGCATTATTTGTTTGGGGCAGGTGGCCCTTGCCTAGGTCACCTGCCCTCCTTTAGCCCATGCCCAGCACAATTTGGCAACTCTCATTTCCTTAGCGACCCCTTCAATTTTGCATCCCACTTAAAGCACTGGCAGACATCATTCAGCAAATTATTGCAGTGGTTTGTGTTCTGTCTATTTAAATCAAGCGTTCAATTGACAGATATTATGATGAGCATTACTTGGGGATTGCTCAGCCTTTTTTGTCATCGGTGTGTGACCCTTCCCATCCCCCACCTCCCTCATTCGCCTATAGTATGAAGATTCTCAAGTTCCCCCACTGTATAACTTATCAGAGGAAGAGGAAGCTGGAGGAGAATTATCCCCTTTGGGAGCCTGGATCCCCATGATCAGTAAGGCCCAGTACCAGGGTAATAAAGCTCCTAGTTTCAAACTGATTTTTCAGAGGTAGTAGCGGTTATAAGGGATCAGGCTAGTTTGTTCGACCCAGAGCAGGCTTTGACAACGTGATCAAATCTGGAGTGAGCGGTGTTCAAAGCCCTGGTATCGAGCACCCCCGCTGACAGGAGTCATTCGCCCTTCTGGGGAATCTGGGGTGAGCGGTGTTCAAGGACCTGGTATCGAGCAACCCCTCTTACAGGAGTCATTCACCCTTCTGGGGGAATTCTATAGTCTCATACAACCCCCCAACTCCCTTTGATTTGGAGGAATCTCTAAACCAATCTATTGAGGATGTCTCCGACATACTAAATCACTTGGCCTCTATAGAATCTTCATTGGTGGAGTTTAAGAATGTGCTACAGTCCATTATTACAGAAAAGACCATATAAGGAACCTCAAATGGCGGTACTATCCACATTTTGTACAGTATGCACCCCTCCCTGGAGCTTGCTGTTTAGCCAGGGAATTCAAAGCCTTGCAACCCCTTTGAGGCCTTGCTGGCTCATTTACTGAACCACATAGTATTAAGACTGCCATGGACAATAAGAAGATGAAGGCAATGCAAGGGAACCTCCCCCAAGATCATCCAAGGGGAAGCAGGAACCATGAAGACACAACAAAGGGGGAAGGATTTGATAAAAGTGACCAGTGCCCTGAACTTGAAAGGCCCACTTACAACAGAAGCATCTCCCCCTTATTTTATTTATTGGGTATTTATATAGGCATTGGAACATTCAGAGTGGCCAAGTGTTATGCATTTTGATGTACATCATAGACCAAAGAGGAATACAATAAAAGTGAATACAACATATGACATAATTATTGTACATGCCTGACGGTCGTTACAATAATGCAAGAGCTATACATAAAAAAGGAGAAAGGGGATGGGGGAGGATAGGGTAAGACAAACAAGACAAAGAATCCATCATACATGCCTGACAGCATTTTTGATACAGATAAGTGCAGGAGATATGTAGTAAGAGAGGAGGGGGTAGCAGGGAGAGGTACACTAGGCCCAAAGAGCAGAGAGTCTGTAGATGGAAGAGGAAAGTAGGAAAGGGGGGTGTAGAGGAGGAGCCAAATGCCTCTGCCGGAAATCCCTCCCTTATTTTACTTATATGTTGGAAGTCGGAAATTGCGACATGCACAACGCCAGTAATGGTACCTATCCCACGAAGAATCCTCAAAACAAGGTATCGATGGAGAAAGCCCTACATAATGTACCTGCGGAGAAATGACGGTCTCTTAAAGGAGGTTCCTGAAGAAGTGTAAAGATGAATGAAAGAGGAGGTTGGCGACGTCACATGAAGCAAAGATGATGCGCCAAGAAGAGATGTCACGAGAGAAGGCGAATGGACCTTATAGAATCTGATGACAAAATAAAGAGTCGAGTAATATTTCATGTGTAGAATAAAGATTGCACGTGCGTAGAACAATGAGGAAAATGTAAGTTGCTTTATAACTTTACAGATGCTGAAACGCAAGTAGACTAAGTAACCATGAAGGCTGGCTATATGTAGTGAAAAGATTGCAGGCGGTGCCTCCACTATATATATGTGTATAGAATCTGGATGTTCCACATCACATTTTAGCAAACTGGGACCTCAGTGGCAAAAGGGCTGAAAGTGTGGCACAGCAGAGAAAAGCATCTGAAGATGGAGGAAGAATCGAGCAGGCTTGTCTGGCCGAGTGTCAAGGGTTGAGGCAGTCAAGAAACTGGTTATCTATTCGAGAAGATACAATGAACGTGAAAAGCGAGGCAAGATCTTGTTGAGGTGCAATGGAAAAACACTATAAGTGGCAGGTTTATTCATTTAATAGAATTAAATATGAAGGAGCTAAAACACGGTCTTGTGTCACATGGGGTAGATGGAAATAGACTTTGGGCAAGCTACATCGAGACTGAAGATGAGAACGTGCTCGCACTCCCTTCTATTCTCTGGCACAGGGACGAGTGTACTTTGCAAGGCCAAGTTCAAAGACAATTCAAATGGCAGACAGCAGGGGTAATGATGGATGATGGGCTAATTGGCTGGAGGGGCATGGTCAAGTCCACCCACAAGCACCGTGGGTACCAGCTTGAGTGCTGCTAGCTTGTGGAATATTCCAGAAGGGTACAAGCATTCCAACCAATTATAGAAGGGCACATAGCAAAGAGCCTTATAGTTTGAGAGCCAATGAAACGTGTATTTGATGACAATGAAGATGACATGCACTAGGGATGGGCATAGTTATCCACCTGACTATGGAGACCTAATCATAATCCTATCCCCCATAGAAAGTATACCTAGGTGTTCCCCGGAGATCAACCAAAATACCAGATAAGTTTTCTTAGTATGCCACATAGTATGATGTCAGTGATGATGGGGTTTTGCTATAAAAGTGTATTTATTTCATGTAAAAGATTGAGCGATATGCTATGAGACCTCTGTTGATGTCTGTTGCACTCTCTTTTTTTAGACAATTGACAATAAAACAGCTATGGTTTGCCAACTTCTTGAGTCAGTGTTATTATTGGTGTAAGAGTAAATTCTGTATCCCCATCGATCCAATGAAGAGTTACCTCATTAAAGGGGCTGCGGCTTAAGGGGGCTGAGCTACACCGTCCTGGTCAGTAACTAGGAGGACTACTAAATAAGGAGGCTACAACTGCAAAGACATAGATTGGGGTGCCAGGAATGAATACAAAAAAGGATCAGAAAGAGTGCAGTGCATGAAAAAGGGTGCAAGATGTAAAAAAAAGCATCATAAAACGATTTTAAACAGAGTAAGCAATGCAAAATGGATGCAGTGATGTAAAAGGCACAACCACCAAGATTCGAATTTAATTACAGCACAATGCAATGCAACGTTCAGGTGTTAGCGGACGAGGCAGTAGCAAAATAAATTCAGCCAACAATCACATGATCCACAGGGTGTGTGGAGCCAAGTGCTTTCTGGAGCAGGGTGTACCAAGCGGTCACTGCATGGTGTGATGGAGCACGATGAATGGGGGTCAAGAAGAACACAATATGAGTTACAGATGAATGGAGGGTGCAGAGATCTAAAAACACCATGATGCGAAATCTCAATGAGAAAGGGGGACCGAGGAATGTGGAACAGCCACCAGAATATCAGAGCAGAATGGTACAGGGAAACCAGCCAGCGGCCTGGGCGAAGATCACACCAGTGCTCTTACCTTAGACAGTACTTGAAGAGATGGAAATACGCTAAGGAGTGCAACAGAGTCGCTGATAGAGGCCAGATCAGGAAATTATTTTACCAGCAGGAATAAGGGATCACAGTCCTCCCAGACAAGACCAGACAGGGAGAGCTGTGGCCCGTAGAAGGAGGCCCTTTGATGGGCCGGCGATCACCTGCCGGTGAAGGTCCCGGAGAAATATTATGGCACGCAGCCAGTCAGGGCGGAAGTTGGGAGTCACGCGGGCTGAGAAGCTCAGCTGATGTTATTCCCCACACAGGGCGGCCATCCTGGAATAGGCCCAGGCAGTGCAGGAAATCTCCCATCCTGGGGGAGGTGTACGGGTGGGAGGGTGGTGTTGCTTTTAGCAGCCTTGAGAGGAAAAAGGAAAAGGTACAGGAGCAACACGCCTTGAATATATCGCCCTTGATGGGGCCGGTGATCTCCTGCCGTGAAGGTCCCGGAGAAATATTGTGGCACCCAACCAATCAGGGCACAAGTCAGGAGTCACACGGGCTGAGAAGCTAAGCTGATGTTGTTCGCCGTGCGGGATGGCCATTATGGAATAGGCCCAGGCAGTACAGGAAATCTCTCTTCCTGGGGGGAGGAGTGAGGCTGGGGACATGCTGTTGCTCTCAGCAGCCTAGAGAGGAAAAATAAATGTATAAACCTGCAATGGGAAGGAAGGAACTTCGAGGATGGCTGAAACTGTACCCCTAGTAAACTTGGATGGGGGAATACAGTCTTAAAAAACATAGCGCACAAAATCTGGAAGGGGAGGCAAAATGTTAAATCAAACAGAGGTGTGCCCCATATGTCCCCTCCACGGTTGGCTCCAAGGTGGGGTTTGGTTGGTCCAGCAGACCCATGGGTGGCTGGAGAAGGACATATTTAATTTGCACCTTTAAAAGGCTATTACATCAAAATAAACGTTCATATAAGAGGGCTCTTTTAAATGCTTTACATAAGATTTTATGGGTCAGTGAAATCTCCTTTAAGATATTTTCTTCTGTTTGAATTTTATCTGATTGTTATACTGTGGGGGATATGATATGATATGTCATTTAGCAATCAATCAATGAAACAAACAGACTTTTATTCGGTGTAGAAAACCTTCAAGTTATACAGCAATAAAACACATTACAATTTTCTTGGTCAAATTCATAGATGTACAAGTGACTAAAATGTTTTTTTTTTAAAATGGAACATCATCAAATAAAAGCCTTAATTTATGAAATGGCAACAATAATGAAATGCAAGGAAACCAACGAAGTAAATAGACTCACAAAGTAAAACCTTGTTATGTATGGGCCATAGCTCATAAAGCACCACTGATGTTCAGTTGTATAGATACTGGTGGGGAGAGTAAACTCACCTGTACACAAGTGTTTCTGGGCACGACAAGATAAGGAGGGAAGACAGAGGGAGTACAAGACAAACGATCTTGCTAGGCCTTGTGTCATTCAGATTGTGCAAGTGCGCCAACACAATGTGCAGGGGAAGCGAGAGGCGGAACTGCCAGGGAGAGGGAACAGGAAGTGCAATCAGGGCAGAATGCTCAGAGTAAGTGTAGCCAGGGCATCACGGCTCTGGGGAAGTGCAAGGAGGCAGGGGACTGAGGAAGTTACAGTTACATCCCCTAATTGTGCGGTAGGCTCAGAGGAAGTGCAGGGGAGACTGATCATGGAGAAGCCTGGTACACAGTGAGACTCTGAGGGTAGCCATTCAACCAGTTGGTGCAGCAGATAGGTAGGTCAGAAGGTGAGAGAGAGATAGAAAGCAGAGGAGAAAAGGAAGGTCTTGAGCTGCTTCTGGAACTTCAGGTGGTCCGGGTCAGGTTTGAAGGTGGCAGGTAGGCCATTCCAGATTGAGGCACCTGCAGAGAGAGATCTACCCCCACTCTCTGCCTGGAGAAGTGTCTGTGCCTCAGAGAGTTGGAGATGGTTGAACGAAGGGCTCGAGAAGGAAGGTATTTTGGAAGAGAGAGTTGGATGTAGTGCAGGCCCCAACCCCAGAAAGCCTTGTGGATGATACAGAGGGTATTGAACTTGATCCTTGCAGCCACCGGGAGCTAGTGGAGAGATTTCAGGGCTGAGAAGATACAAGCCAAGTCCCTGGGCTTGAGGCCAAGGATAGGTCTTGCAGTCATGTTCTGGATTAGTAACATAGGGTGAAGGCAGATTGAGAAAGAGGCTGTTGCAGAATCAGGCATCTGGAGACACTGAGCTTCTGGGGGAAAGTGAGAAAAGGAAGAATATCTCTGAGGAGGTGCAGCCAGTAGTGGGCCTTTTTGGCAAGGTTTGTGATGTGAGGGGAGAAGGAGAGGGTGGGGTCGAAATTGACACTAAGGTTCTTTGCCTCATAGGAAGGTGAAGGAATTAGGGCCCAAGAAGGGCAGCCACAGTGAGAGAGGGAAAGTGGGAGCAGGGGTCCCAATGAGAAGGAGCTCAATCTTACTGGTATTAAGGCAGAGATTGTTGGAGGCGCACCAATCCTGAATCATGGATAGACAGTCAGGAATGAGCGAGAGAGGAGAGGAGGCTCAGGGCAGCCTGAAAGAGAACTGTCATCGGCATAACACTGAAAGTTAGGGCAGAAGTAGATCAGGTGGGCCAAAGGGACAAAGTAGATATTGAAGAGCTAGGGTGAGAGGAAAGAGCCCTGGGGAACACCACATGTGAAGAGAGAGTTGGTGGAGAGAAAGGACTCAAGTTGGACCTGAGGATGGAGGTCAAACACTCCAGGGCCTGACCTGTGATGACCGGGTTCTCATGGAGTCGATTGTTCAGGATAGCATGATTGACTGTGTCAAAAACAGAGGAAAGATCAAGGTGGATGAGGACAGAAGGAAGGCTGGAGTCAAGATTAGAGAGCAGATACACGGGTGTTCAGGTGAGCAGTTTCTGTGCCTCTGGCTGCTCTTAAGCCAGACTGATTGTCATGGAGACAACCAACAGATTCAGTGTGGAGCGTAAGCTGTGAAATGGCCAGCCTTTCCAGGAGTTGGCCCAGCAAAGGAGTGAATCAAAAATAGTGATCAGGCGATAGTTTGCCTGACCGGTAGGATCGGCAGAAGGCTTTTTAAGGAGGGGTGGACAAGGGAGTGCTTGAGGAGAGAGGGGAAAGATCCAGTGGCGAAATAGTGATTGCAAAAATCAGCCGAGGCTGGAGCGAGCGTGTCGATGTGGTCCTTAATGGTTCTGGAGGAGCAGGAGAGCACCTGTTTGAACAACACTTTCATAGATCAGACTTGTCTAGACATTTCATCAGGTGTTGTCAGTAAGAAAGAGGAGAAATGAGGAGAAGAGGGAGAGGCTGCCGGGGGGGGGGGCAAGGGCAGTAGAGGGAGAGGAAGAGGACAGCAATGTAATTTACAGATCGGTTTTAACCACCCACATTGGATGGCACACTTCATTCAAGAAGGGTGGCATTTTCATTGATGGGTATTGAAGTCTATCTGAATGCAAAGGTTGAAATCTACCACCTGCATGATTCATGGCATGAATCCCTTGTATCGGATAAAGTATTTAAGGTTTGATTGGTTGATTGATACATCATTTATAACGTGCCTATAGACAAGTGTTTCAATGTCAACTGGGTCTACTGGCACTCCTATGAAGAAGGAAGTATTAAGGAAACCTGATATAAAGCCCTGATATCAAGGACCAAGCCGCCAGTTGTAGAACCAAGTGAGGAAACAAACTGTAGGGCAGGCAGCAAATCTTTCATCTCATGCCCAGAAAACAATTTATGGCTGTGTAGCTTTTGCCCCCCTCCCCACCCCTCTTTTATCTTAAATCCTGGAAGCTGAAGATCCAGGCTCCTTGATAAAATTGTTATTGTGGAATGGGTCAGGCACTAAGGGGAATGTAGATAATGGAAATGGTTAACCTTCCTAGGTGCTTACAACATTATTTGCTCCAGGAGACCTGGTGCCAGACCAAGATTATTATAAGGGGATATAATAGCTTCTCCGTCTATGCTGAGAAGGGGGTGAGGGACAGGCCTTCCAGAGGTATTTTAACATTATAAAGAAGTTAATTCTACCTTAAGCCAGTAAGACTAAGCCTGTACACTAAAGATGCTCTGGGGAATGTTTTGAAAGGCGAGGATGGTCAAGTGGAGGTGCTACTAGTAAATGTTTTTGTAAATCTTTTTATTACATTTTTTCAAGAGAACAAGTAAGAACAATAGAGATTTAATACAGTAGTAACGTTAGAACGATATCAATAAATACATTCTTATATGTGTTTTGTCTTCCTCCATCCCTCCACCCCCTTCTGCATCCCCCAGATCCCACCCCAAATGTGTACCCCTCTTTATTATTCAATTTGTAACCCTTTATAATTTTCCTCCTCCCTCCTCCCACTCTCGTCCTTTAAAACGTGTGGATGTCCACTATAGAACGGAAGAGGAAGACAACAAAACAATCAATGGTAAGAGTGAATTGGGAGGAGGGAAACGAGGGAGAAGGAAGAAAAGAAAGGGAAAGAAAGAAAGAAAGAAAAGAAAAACCATTTGTTTTACAAATACAAATAATTGAAAACATCCCATATGACACCATATTTTGCGATTTTACTCAATCTCTTATACATTATTTTCACCATCGCTTAGTTTTACTTGATTGCCTGCATACTTCCTTACTTTGCGACAAGCATTGCAGCTTCTAGTTTTGCTAATCTGCAGAAGCGTTGAAAACTACAGATCCCATCTGAATCTGTAGTTCTAACGTGTATGTCATCTCCCATCAGGTGTGTAAGGGCCGACACGTAGGGGCCGGTGTGTTCTGGTTTGTTTCCGGGCATGCCTGTGTGTGCACCTCTCTACGGGTCCATTGGTGGTAGAAGTTTCCTTTCTCTCCTCACTATTTCACTCATGGCATCTATCCCAAACTCTCTCTCTCCCCTCGTTTAAACCGTGCATCTGCCATATATACAAGGAGACAGCAAAGGGTGGCAGCAATGCGCAACAAGGAGTCCAAAGCGGTCTGCCCACCAGCACCTCCATGTCAAAAGCCCATCACTGTTCACATGCCAGCCATGGAAACCTCACTCGTGGCTCCCGTTGTACACGTGGACTCTCTCCTTACAGTGGTGCTCCCAGTTCAACCTACTGCAGTTAATATGCAAATACCCACAATGTACGAGCCAAATCCGTCTTATTTTGACACCCTGCCTAATCTCTCCCCCACGGGTTCATCGCTACCTGGCAGGGGCATGCAAGCTGTACCCACATTATGTACCGGTCTCCTGAACCCCCGCTCTCCACGCAAACAAGGGACATAAATTCTAGACCTACTGGTGTCCTCTGATTTTAACATATTAGCATTGACAGAATTTTGGCTAGATCAATCGACACCAACTGAAGCACTTTTGCCCACTTTTGGCCACTTCTTTAGGTCCCTCATTTCTATAGGAAGACCAGGGGTGGGGGCGTTGCACTCTATCTTAATAAACCCTTACAGTTTCATATAGTGACCCATGAGCCTTTGGGAGATTGTGAAAGTCTATTTGTATAAATTAAAATGTCACACTACACTTCCCTTGCCCTAATCGTCCTCTATAGGCCCCCAAGGGTCATGCCTACTTTTGAGAAGCAATTGTTGAATCTCTTAAATTCACATACTAAGCCCCAGTCTCCAATTTTAGTCATGGGAGACTTTAATCTTTGTCATGATTACTTAACAGATGTCATTACTATTTCTCTTGTGGATACTTGTAACTCGATCGCTTTCGCGCACATTTTAGAGCATCCGACACATAATGCCAGCCATACCCGGAACTGCCTACTAGTTCACCAACTCGCCCTGACCTTCCTAGTTATTTCACCCTGCATTTGGTTGGATCATTGTTTGCTCTCCTTTGATATTATCCCTCCAGCTCTCCCGGCCAAATTGAACCTGAATCCTATGAGAGAAATCAGGGCGTGTAACCTGAAAGCCCTGACTCTAGAAAAGTTTGTGCCTCTCCTGTTAAAGATGCTGGGCTCTACTGAGGAGTTTGAAAGTGCGAACGACCTTGCCAACCAAATAACTAAATCACTTACCGAGGTTACTAACCTGTTGCTGCCATTAAAGAGCCGAAAATTATTATAATGGAAGCTACGAAAAAAATCTGGTTTAATGAGGCTATCATCTCCATTAGACAGCAGAAACATGACACGGAGTGCCATTGGCACAACAATCCATCCGTCCTCACGTTGACTACAAATAAGACCCTTGCCAAACAACTTAAGGAGGCTATCACAAAAGCCAAGTCTGATTGTTATAATAGCAGAATTCTGACTCTAAGGAGTTGTTCTCAATACCCAATGAGTTCAAAGCAAACCCTCTCACTCCCACCCCGGTAAAAGATAATCAATGGTGTAGAGCCATTCATGATATCTTCTCAAAAAAGGTTATCTTGCATCAATGCAATACCTCACGGGCTAAGGGTGTGTGCTCTCCACAGGAGATAGCAGCTGTAGCTCATTAAGCATTTGCTTACCCACAGGTTTTTGACTTTACTTCTTGCTCCGAGTCATTTGTCTTAGGAACCATTGCCGCCATGAAGCCCAGCTCTTGTCATAGCAATGCCTGTCCAGTGAGTCTGTTCATTGAATGTTAAGAAATATTAAGCCCATGGGTCACCAAATTCATCAATTTTTCCTTTATTGAAGTTAGTGTCCCTCTCTTTTTAAAGCCCACCCTGACGAAGGACGCATCATCCGAAATGCAACGGCTTGGGCCTCTGCTACTAAAAGATTAAAATAAATACGTTCGTTGAACATTTGTAACAAACAAAATCACTAATTATTTGATGCAGCCTCATTGGGTTGAACAGAGAACACACTATTATATTCACAACTAAAGATAGAACATTTAAGTGGTTTTCACTACAAATAGGGCGTCTCCAAGCTCAGTGAGAGTCTCACAGGGCAAACCCAGCCTTGACACCCAAGTTGTTGTGACACTTTACGGCTCACAGTCGGCAGATTCTGTAACTTTGAGTACCATCTACCGGGCCATCCATGTGTGGATGGATGTACACTCCATGGTATTGTATGCAAGCAAAACAGAGCTTCTCATTGTCGCTCCAAGCCATAAGCTGAGATCATTGCCAGGAGAATATGCAAGGTTCATAGTTATAGATACGTCCATTGTGGTACAAAGAAAAGTAAAAACACTTGGTGTGATTCTTGAAAGGGAACTCTCCATGCGTCAAAATGTGGTCACTGCTAGGTCTGCTTGTGGCTTGATAAATAAACTGTTACATAACATTGACTCATTCCTCACTCAAGAGAATCTCGCGACCCTGGCAGCAGTTCTTGTGAATACACGGCTGGACTACTGCAACAGTTTGCTAGCAGGTTATGGCGCTTCTGTCATAGCCACGCTTCAGGTCACCCAGAATGGCGCAGTGCGGGCAATTTCTGGTCTGGCCAGACGCTCCCATGTCACTCTGGCTAGAAGAGCTCTGTACTGGCTGGCAGTGAGGCATCACATCACACACAAAATATTAACCATAACCCATAAATGTGCGATAAAGGCCACCACTGAATATCTTAAGGCGCGCATCCAGCCTTATGCCTCAAGTCGCTTACTCAGATCACAGCAGCATACAAGACTAATTCAACCAAGGTTCAAGCTGGTGACGGCAGGCGGTCGCAGCTTTGCCTTTCAAGGCCCTAGTGCTTGGAATGCACTGCCACCCAGCATTAGATTGAGTGACACACCGTCAAAGTTTAAAAAGGTCTTGAAACTCACCCTTTCAACCTTTCACCTGATTAGCAATGTAATGCTTGTTGGTTGCCCGCCTGACCTTCAAGCTCTGTTACTTGCTCTTCTAGACTCTATTTGCCTATTATTGGCTATGATTGTTGCCCGTCTTTTTTTGTTGTTTGCGCGCCCTGATGCCTGCGGGCTTGTGGCGCGATGGACTAAGAATTTTAAATAAATTAATAAATAAATTACTTGCCTGCTTGAAAGGATAGAAAGGTCAAATAGCCAGTCATCAATAGATGGTCTTGCATCACTCTTCCAGCATTTTAAAATGTGCTTCTTCGCAACCATCAATGCTGTATATGTCCTGAGGAGAGAATCAGCAGACACCCGGAGATCCAAAGGAAACAAACCAAGCATGCAAATTAATGAAGTACGAGGGAGTCGAAAATCCAGTATTAGGTCTATCCTCTGAATGACAGCTTCCCAGAAACCCGCAACTTTTGGACATGACCAAAACATCTGATTTACAATTCCAACAAGTATCATCTTGAACAAGTTTGCAACATTTCATCTTTGAAGGGGAACAATAAATACAATGTAAAAGTTTATCGCCCGCCGACAAAGGGTAAATCTACCAATGGGGCCCTAAAGGTTGTGCTTCCACGTGGGGAGTCAGATCTTCTATCATAGACTACTGTTTAGTAGATTGTTATGTTTTTCAGAGGATAAGGCATTTTGTGGTAATAAAACATCTGGATAGTGATGATTTCCCCCTCTCCCTCGTGGCACATCTTCATATAAAGTTTGGCTCAAACCCACGCTTTTTACAATTGCACCCATGTTGGACCACAAGGAGAGAAGAGGAAGCCTTTTTCGAGAATATTATTAATCTCACAGTAATTAGGACAAAAGTGGCAGGACTGCTTTGTGGAACATTCTTGAGGAAAACAGCACTTTCAGAATTCCAATCTCTGAGGAGGTTAACAGAGAGATATGCTCAAGGTCCTTATTCAATCAAGGGGCATCCCAATCGGGAGGGCGAGTGCACTCTTTGTGGTATGATGCAGACTGTAGAGTCTTCAAATTGTAAACTAATCTGTAAATTGGGGGACGATGAGTGAAGTGGCTCTTGCCAAACTTGAAAAAGAATATAAATCCCTCCTAAAAGAAACTAAAAGATAATATTAAACTAAATTATGGGATTTAATGGTGGAAGCAGTCTTAAATGAAGATGTAAAAAATGGTGGGAAATTAGTGGCTGATGGGTTTGATGAACTGGGGAAGAGGGGTGCATCTCACCGGACGATTGGGACAATCACTACCAAAAAAAGTCTTTCCACCAGGGCTAGTTGAGGATGGAACGCACGCCCCCATAGCGGAAGGGATATTGTTTTTTTCTGAGGAAGCAGTTGCCCTCTCTATTAAAATCTTGTCATTGGGGAAGGCTGTTGGACCAGATGGCTTTGGATCTGATGTATATAAATGGTTTTGGGAATGGTGGTCTCCTTTACTTACATGATATGATATGATGATATGATAGGTTATTTATAACATGCTTAATACCCAGAGGTTTCTAAGCGTGGACCCAGGAATCGAACTTGTGGTGTTTCGTGTCGTCTTGCTTCCAAGGCGAGCACATTGCCCCTGAGCTATCCTCCCGAGACAAATAGCTTTTCAATGCAGTTCCGTCAGAAGTAGTTGCACCTAAATCCTGGAGCTGGAGTGTCATTATCCCGATTTTTTAAAAAGGTTCTGCTGTGGACCCTAATTGCTATCGACCAATATCCTTATCGGACACAACTAATAAACCTTTCAGCAAATGTTTGATTTATAGGCTGGAAGAATAGGTTGAGAGTAATAATATATCTAGTGGTACACAAGCAGGGTTTAGGAAAGGATTTTCTACTCTCAACCACTGTTTTATATTGAATATTTTAATTGAGAAGTATTGCAATATCAGACGAGGCAAGTAGTAAGTAGCGTTTTTAGACTTGGATATTCTTTTGTATTCAATAGCTAGGACTATTCTTTGGAGGAAGTGGAAACACTCAAGGTTCCCAGTGCTTTGTTGAAGCTGATAAAGCTTGCTACTCTGCTACCAAGAGAAACAGTCATGGTTACTAATCTCTACAAGGGTTCGCAAACAGTAGAACCGTGAGGTAACCAGGACTGTTTGTCTCAACTTTTCCAGGGGATGGGTTCACCCCCCCACCTGTGACCTTGCTCATCAAAATCAGGACTACAAAACTACCAAGCAGAATTTAGCACAGGAGAGTTCCAGACCTAGAACCCGACTTCTCTCTTATACTCTGATACTAATGCAGCAGTATATTGTACTCATTCAGCAGACCCCTCTGCCTCCTCCCCTCATCTGGACTTGAAACAGCAGGAGGGTAAGGCCATCTGGGCCAAGAAATTGGGCTGGAAGCATTTTCAGCATTTTTATTTGAAATGCTCTGTTAAGCAGCATAGTCCTTAATTTCATTGATTTTTGAACGTATGCATGACACAAAGTGAAAAGCGGACTAAACCCATTATAATCGCTATAGCAGCAAAAGCGCTCTGTGTTTCATATGCTTTCTGCTGGTACTGATGGGATAAAGACCTTATCAGGTGACCTTTTTTGCCTGCATTCATTGTTTAGTGCCACTTTCCAAGATAGCCTCACCAGAACCCAGCAATGGATACCAGCCTTTGTTTCTTGCCTGGCCCCAGTGATTGGCCACAGGAATTCTTATCACCCAATCAGGTGCACCGGGAGGCAGAAGCCAGCACCTGAATCCAAGGCCCTTATCTAAGGCCGTGTCTTCTCCTGTCCGGTGCTGGCTGGGCGTTGTTGGCACCACTACTTTTGCCAATCCATCATGCACCTGGACGCTGAAGACCCTATCCTGGCACTCTTGGGCTATGCGATTGCTCCGCCAGCTATCACGTAAGTGTGAACCATTATTATGCTGCCTGCGTCATCCTCTGGACTTTGTGCCTCTCCTGACAATCTCTACTATCTTCAAAAGGCACTTTTGTCCTCTCTTTTGTTTCAAAACCCCAATACTTGCCTCCAACCCCAGGAAGGCCTGGGTTGGAGGCAAGTATGTCCTTCTTGATGTTCTTCCTTCCTGGACTTTCACCTCCACTGCTACACCCTGTACCATTGTGCTGCTACACCTATGGACCAAAAAATACATTTTTGTTTAGCTGTATGCACGTCCTGATTGTCTGTGCTGTTTACAATTCAATTTTAGCTGTGTGGACATCCCGATTGTCTGCTGCTGTTTAAGATTCGATTTTAGCTGTGTGCACATTCTGTTTGTCTGCTGCTGTTTAGAATTCGATTTTAGCTGTGTGTACAGCCTGCTGGCCATGAGAATGTGTTTACAGGTCTACCCCCTATGTTCTGTCCGGTCCACTATCTGTTCCCTTACCCTCATTATCTCCCATTGTCTCTTCCCTATGCTGCCTGTGTCTCCCTCTGCACTTGCTCCCTTCTTGCTTACCTCCTCTCAGGTACCTCAATTGCTCTGCCTGGTTAAGTGTACCACCCTTCTGCCCCTTACTATGGCACTTTCTTTCCTCCCCACCTACTTTAACTGTTTCTACATCTCCTATCCTTCACCTCTCACTAAGTTTGGAAGGAAGAACATCAAGAAGGACATACTTGCCTCCAACCCAGGCCTTCCCGTCGCAGACACCTACGTCAGTGCTTCCGCCAGAGGGACTCTTACCGACATCCTCTTTGTTGTTCCTTCTCCTGACCTATGGACTCCACATATGGCCACTTTGTTCTACCCTACTCTTCTTCACACATAAATGGTGGAACCCACTGGGAGCCCTTCTTGCCTTCTCTTCCAGCTCCAGGGCCATTATCAATGTCTGTCAGAATGGTACTATCCTAGTACAAGGTCCTCAACCCAACCTCTTACTCTTTGATAGGATCCTTCCTTGGCTTATCATCTTTCCTCTTCAAGGGCTCCCTTGCCACCTGCCTCTACGGCCACCCAGGCTCCCTTGCCAACTATGCCCACCTTGGCTACCTTGCCTTCTACCAACCCAGCAACTCCCCCATTGTTGCTCTCAACTGTACAAACTCCCTTGCCTACTCACACTACACTGACAACCTCATCAGCCCACTCCAGTTTTCTGCCCGGGCCACCCACTGCCACTGCATCTGGAGCTCCCTTGCCTCCTCCTACCTCTTTCACTCAGGCACTCTCGCCGCTTGTGGGGGGGACCTCTGTACCCTGCAACCCCCCATGTTAGTCATTCAAAAGTGGCAACTTGCTCCATGTCGCCACACTAAATTATCGCTCTGCTGTTAAGCACTCCTCTGACATCTGCCACCTCTTGGAACTCCTGGCCCTTGATGTTCTTGCTCTTACTGAGACACGGTTTGACATACTCCTCCCTCAAGTTTACAAGATCATCTCTGTGCCCAGGCCCAACAGGACAGGAGGTGGAGTAGCCTTGATCTTTCCTGAGTGGATCCCTGTTTCCATTATTCCCACTCAGGTCTACTCCTCTTTTGAATACCCGGTCTGAAGGCTCTCCCTCACATGTCATCTTTCTCACTCTGGCCACCTCCTATTGGGCACCGGGCCAGTCCACCCTCTTCCTCTTGGAATGAGCTGACAGGGCCTCTTCTCTCCTCTCCTCCTCTTCAGAACTCCTCCTTGTGTGGAATCTTTACATCCATCTTGACTCTCCTGACTCTTCAGGACCTTTCTGAAACCTATGTGACTCCCTTTCTCTTTCCATTCTACCCCCTGGTCCAATGCACACTGCTGGCCACATCTTGGTTGCTTGCATCACCACAGACATCCCAATCTCTAATCCTCTCACTATTTCACTCTCATGCAGTGATCATTCTCTTCTCTCTTCCCATTTGAAGCTCTCTTCTCCTTTGGCAATTGGACACCCTACAACCTGCCTTCAAGGTCATCCATTCGAAGAAAAGAGTGTCAGTGGCTGCCTTTTCCTCCTCCTACTCTACTCCTTCTACTCATGTGGCTGACTCCCACCCTGATACAACCCTCTCCAACTTACATCATTCCATCACTAACACTCTTGACATTCTTGCCCATGTCATTTGGGTCCGACTGAATCCTGCCAAAAAGTGCAACTCTTGGTCCGACTCTGATCTGGCTGCTCTTAAACTCAAGTGCATAGCAGCGGAATGGAAATGGGGATCTTCAAGTACACCCTCTAGAAAACTGGCCTGCTGCCTTCTTCAAAGGCAATATAGACTCAGCATTGTCTCCAAGAAAAGAGTCTACATTCAAGCCTGAATCTCCGCGCCATCAAACAACATGCCAAAACTCTTCAAAGTCTACAAGGAACTGGCCAACCCTATTGCAGTTGCATCTTCTACTACACCTACCCAGGCCCATTGCTCGGCCCTGGCCGGACATTTCCCCACCAAAACACCCTCTCTTTTCTGCTCCCCCCTGCACCAACATCTCTTGGGCCCCCATCAGCCACCCCCACTGCTCCCCCTTCTCTCTCCTTCCTCTGCCCTGTCGCTCCTGATGATGTCTCTAGACAAGTCCAGTCTATGAAAGCCTCTTCCAAACAGGTGGACCCGTGCCCCTCCAAAACCATCAAGGACAATATTGACACTCTTGCTCCAGCCTTGACCGACCTCTTTTGCCGCTGGAGTTTTCCCCTCTCCTCTCAGCACTCTCTTGTGCACCACCGGCTCAAAAAACCTTTGCCGACCGTCCATTCTGGCAAACTATCGCCCGATCGTGATCACCCCTTTCCTTGGTAAACTCCTGGAAAATCTGGCTATCACTCAATTTACCCTCCATACACAATCTGTTGGTTGTCGCCATGACCATCAGTCTGACTTTCGAGCATCCAGAGGCACCGAAACTGCTCTTCCGAACACCCGTGAAGACCTGCTCTCCCTCCATCCTCATTCTTCTCGAGCTCTCTTCTGCTTTCGATACAGTAAACAACAACATCCTGATCACCAGTCTCTGTGATACCTGAGTATCACAGATCAGGCCCTGGCATGGCTCACCTTCTTTCTCTATGATCGGTCCTCAAAGGTTGAACTAGGGCCCTCTCGGGCTCTCTCTACTTGTGGGGTCCCCCAGGGATCTAACCTTTCCCCCTGGTTCTTCAATATCTACATGGCCCCATTCGCCCACAGGATCTCTACCTTCACCTCTAACTTTCAGTGTTACCTGTTACGCTCACCTGATATCCATGGGGGCACCACACGATACAGGATGGAGGTCTAAGCCCTATCCCGGACTCCGCTCTGCTTGGTTATGTGCCAGATGTTGGGTAGCGCCTATAACAGGAGAATGGAGGGTTAAGATATTGGTTCTGTGATGGGTGGATTACCACCTCCCTCTGGTCCAAATCCCCTCCCTTGGGGGTATTGCTCACCTTAGGTTTTTGTGTGTTGAACTCTCTGTCCTGCATCTCTGTGCAAGGGCACATGGTTGGTGCAGGCGTTCCGTGGACCTAGTTGCTTCACTGGTGCATATGCCCTTATGTCGGATCCAGACCGGCTGTGACTCCACCTCTGCTTGCTGTCTTCCAGGGGAGTTATAATGTCTTTTCCACATTTATTCTGTCTCTTTCTTTCCCTCCGTTTTCTCTGTACTGTCGGCGTCTTGCTCCACTACGCTGTTCCCTAACAATGTCTCTTTTTGCTTTCACAGGGATGGTTGCGAACTCAGAGTTGCCGCGCCGATGGCGAAGACAACAGGGAGTTATTGATGCGCAGAGCACTGCGCTGTTTATTGGTGTTAATTGCTAACCTGTGTTCTCTTTCCTTCTTTGTACAGGTTGCTGTGATGTTCCGGAGTGATGAGCGATCGAAGTGCTGCTTGTCCAGGTGAGTGTTTTGTTAATGCTGACCTTGTTCCTTCTCCCTTGCAGGTTGCAGTGAAACCCGTAGATGGGCGAGGTAAGAGAAGCGCAGGGTGCTGCTAGGACTTGCTGCTTGCCCAGGTAAGAATTGTTATTAATGCTGTCCTTGTTCTTCCAGGTTATTAATGGAATCCAGATCTAGGGCTTCAGGATCGTTCCGCCGGAGAAGCCGATGAGCAGGAGCTGGACACGGTTAGCATTATGCTGCAGGAGTGCAGAATAACGCGAAGCATGTTCTGCTGTTTGGGTGTGGTTTAAATAGCCCAGGTAAAGTAATTCAAGGCCAAGTATTTCCAGGCCCAGCCACACCCAAAACACTAGACCACATGGCTTGGTTCTAAAGAACTGAGCTGTGTAATAGGCCTCCATGTTGGATTAAGGTCCAAAACTGGTATTGCTTTATTCCTGATAATGAGCCTGGTGCCAAAGGCGCCAGGACTGACTCCATGTATGTTTCCGATGGAGTTTTAAGGCCCTTGGGACCAATGTGAAGGGTTTTAGCCCCAGTGCTGCCAGGGGGCTGTTATACCTGAGGGGGTCTGGGGCATGGAGCGTGACAGCACTCCCTCCTAAGGCCTCTCTCAAGGTATTTCCTCCGTCTGGCCCTGGTTTGGTCGGATGGTTCCGATAAAATTGTCTTAACAGGCGTGGCACATGGATGAGCTCGCTATGCTGCCATGTCCTGCCCTGAGGGCCGTATCCCTTCCAGTCCACTAAGTAATGTAACTTGGACCTGGTGAGCTTAGAATCTAGGATGCCCTTGACTTCAAATTCGGGTTGTCTGTTAACCAGTACCAGATTTGGTGGTGTTTTGACCCGAGTTCCAGGCTGAACAGGTTTTAAGAGTGACACGTGGAATATGGGATGGATCTGCATATTTGGTGGTTGTGATGCTGGAAATGCATCGGAGGGACTGGGCCTCTGTATCCTTATCCTTCACTGCTTTTTATCGTGTGTTCAGTCGTGTTTTCCGCACAGAAGTTCATTTGGGACTCCTGGCGGTGCAGCTCTTGCTTTTGGTTTGGTGTACAGACCTAAGGGATACCCTTATGGCACCCATGGGTGGGGATACAACCCTGTGCCCCTAGTGTATGTTTTTGGGCACCTGTGGGTGTGACCGCAGGTCACACAGGGTCCAGCTGCGAGCCCGGCATCCTTGCCAATGGGGAAACCCAAGGCACGAAGGAAACGGAAGAGTAAGAAGGCCACCTCTGTGGAGGGAGGCCCTGCTCTTCCTGCTGTTCCGACAGCACCCATTGGGATCCATGCTCTGGAGCCAGAAGACTTTCCTGTGGGAGAGGCTCTCAACCGTGGCCTCTTGCTTGCTATTGCATGTTACCTTGTTTTCCCAAAGTCCTGGGAAGCCCTGACTCTGTCCCTTCCCCCTGCCCCTGTTGGGTGGAAGTTCCATATATGGTGTTGTTGTGAAGTCCAGGCCAGACTGGCTGGAGCCTTCCCAGTGACTGTATGTTGTGGGTACACCCTGTGGGTGGGACCTGGGTGAATGGAGTATGTGACAAATACGCATTGTGTGTTGTGGGTGTCTAGTATCTGGTGTTTGACACAATGACTGAGACAGCCCTGCCTGAAACTGGTATGAATGCAGTGTGGAGTGTTAAATGCTGGGTACTTATCCCATAGCCCCGCGCCGAGCCGGGACGCGAGGCGATCACGGGGTACTTAAGAGTACCGTTGCCGTAGCAACGTTTCAACACGTCCACCCGACAGACTGAGGCTTCGCTCGTCTGCGCACGGAGGATCCGCAATCACCCGTGCAGTTCAGGGTATGTCCTTTATACACTTAGGAGCTTTGTGGTTGACACCACACGTAGAATCTAATTAACAAGCGCTTTATCACCTTATATTTAGCTGCAGAGGGACGAGATCCACCTGGCCCAATCTGCTACGCGCATTTACACAAATGCCATTAATGGCCATCAGTATCATAACAACACTGCTTTGCTTCCATTTGAAACATGCTACACCACACAGGTAAAGGAGTCATACTTTTCCACCTTTGCCACACACACTGAGCAGTTAACTTCTCCCTTTAATCGGCACTTTCCATTCATTTTCTCTCATTTCTTTTATCCTATCCATATCGGCACTCTACCCATTACTGAAACCTCCGCCGGATGGTATGTTCTTTCTTTTTTGTTATAACCATGCATGCTAATGGTGTGTCTCATTTTCTGTCACATTTGAAATTCACATTTTGTTATGTATTTGAATGCTTTAATAACAGACTAGCCCTGACGAAGGAAATTGGTTTCCGAAATGCATTGGCATATTAAGTCTGTTTTACTCTTAAACTGTGTCAGTTGTTTCCTCACTAAGAACTTATTAGTGATTGCTCTATTTTGAGATTGTTTTCTCGATAAATTATAGCTTGTGAAATTCAACAGCGACTAATTTATTGGAAGAATTGCATCAATTTTGGATAACATTATTCAATCATTTATAATTTTGATTTACCTCACAACCCTAGTTGGCTTAAGCGGAGAGCGGCCGTGTGACTTGGTATTTTCACCCGGCCTTTTGCTGTACATGTATTTGGAGTCAGGGTGTCTCCAGACTCTTCACAGAAAGCTCCTGCATAACTTTCTTTGAACTAAATGAAACTACAAGAACTTTGTATGACTTGATCTTAACTGATTCTTACTAAGTGGTGCCCACTCATTTTTCTCTTTACTTGTCCCAATACACATAACTTGTTGTGAGTGTCTGGAGGATTTATTGCTCATACCTGTAGTCTTAATCTTCAGTAGTGCTCCCTAAGGGAACTGCACAGGATTCTGCCTAACACCCTGCCATTGGGATCAGTTGATTCCTGATAGGAAACAAGATGGCCCCTGTGGCCTCTTGCTTTCTATTGCCTGTTACCTTGTTTTCCCAAAGTCCTGGGAAGCCCTGACTCTGTCCCTTCCCCCTGACCGACTGTTGGGTGGAAGTTCCATATATGGTGTTGTTGTGAAGTCCAGGCCAGACTGGCTGGAGCCTTCCCAGTGACTGTATGTTGTGAGTACACCCTGTTGGTGGGACCTAGGTGAATGGAGTGTGTGACAAATACGAATATGCATTGTGTGTTGTGGGTGTCTAGTATCTGGTGTTTGACACAATGACTGAGACAGCCCTGCACGAAACTGGTATGAATGCAGTGTGAAGTGTTGAATGGCTGGGTACTTGTCCCAATACACATAACGTGCTGTTAGTGTCTGGAGAGGAGTGAATGGCCTGAATGCACTATGCACTTGATTAGATGCCTGCCTGCATGAATGCCCTTCTGACCGATTGGTTGCCTGAGTGCGCCCAGACTGTTGTCCGCCACTGTCGATGACCGTCGTCACCGACTGGAGCCGCCGTGCTCCCGTTTGCCTAAGAACTTCATTTGATCCAAGGACGCTCTCGTCTGCATCGTCACCGCTGTCTCCTGCTGGAGAAGGCCTGACCGTCGACGCGCCGAGGAGCATCCACCGGTGGGTTTCCCGCCACCCAAAGACTACAGAGACGCCGACAACTCAACGCCCTTGCTGGGCCACAGTTCTTCAACTCTTTGCGGTCCAGAACTATCGACACAGAGGAGCCCCACACGCCTCTTCCTTGCAGGGCATCTACGCTTCCCCGTCTACGAGCACCGCTAGGAACGATGCGGCCACTTCACCGTCATAGCTCGACCTGTTCTCTGTCGGACATTTGACGACCCGTGACTCCTGCCTGAAAGGGAGGACACTCAAGAAGGGTTGTCGATTTCCCCGACGTGGAACGCTACAACACCAAGGTACTTTGGGGTTGCAGAACTATTGGGAAGTCAAAGGGTGAACAAAATATGGACTGGGCTTGTATCGTTCTTCTACAGGTTGCCCAGGTGGGGGGATCTCCACACAGAACTGTGTCTAGGTAACGGGACCAGTACTCTGCCTATTGTTCAACCATCTTGCTTTCCTTCCTCTCTTTACTGCTGGTTTCCTCTTTATTTTGATCTGTGTGTCATTCTGACCGTATGCACTTTAATAAGATCTAATAACGTTAGTGGTACCACTTTAGAATTGTATATTTACCATTGTTGATTTTCGGAGTACAAAGTGGGTTATCGTGATCGTGTATATGACTTTGAATATTAATTATATAAAGACTGTGTTTTAACCAATACAGCGTGCGGACATTCCTTCGTGGGGGCTTGGGGACTACACTGTACTTAAGAACCAGCTCGCATCACCTTCCGAGAAGCTAGGCCTTGATTGCTCGTCCATTGCTACCGTAATAGAGAATCTTGGCAGGGGTCTCTGTGCCTCCCCTATACCATATAGAGAGCGGAAGTGCAGACCCCCCCCTCCGGTCTTTACAGTGAGCACATCACTGTCTCTCACATTATATAAGGCCATCAGGATGCATTCTGAGTTTGGAGGAGAGGAGATACGTGTAGGAAATGCCTGCGGATGATTAGACTTAGAGGGTCATTCATAGAATTCAACGCACAAGTGGCACACGCGGCTGGCGCACAGTGTGCGTGTGCGAATCGATGCGCCAGCCACGTGCGCTAAAATCCATTTCCGCGCACAGCGTATTCATGGATTCCAGCTACCAAAACCAGCCGTGGCGCACAGTGGCGCAGCGACCCTGCAGCAGCGCCAGTTACGCCCCCAAGACCGCCTCTCGCGCAGGGAAAAGCCATCAAAATCCCCAATCCAGCGCAAAGGGCTGTGCTAACCCTGTATCAGCACAGCAAGCGGGCTACGTGTATCACTGGGGTGCGCGGGAAGTTCCACACGTGATTTCAGCAGGGTACGCATATTTCAGGGGTGCGCGGGAAGTTCTACATGCGATTTCATCAGGGTACATGTATTTCAGGGGTGCGCGGGAAGTCCCACACGCGATTGGCCCTGTGCGAGCAGGGTACGCGTATTTCAGGGGTGCGCGGGAAGTTCCACACGCGATTTCATCAGGGTACGTGTATTTCAGGGGTGCGTGGGAAGTTCCACACGCGATTTCAGCAGGGTAAGTGTATTTCAGGGGTGCGCGGGAAGTTCCACACGCGATTCCAGCAGGGTACGTGTATTTCAGGGGTGCGCGGGAAGTTCCACACGCGATTGGCCCCGTGCGAGCAGGGTACGCGTATTTCAGGGGTGCGCGGGAAGTTCCACACGCGATTTCATCAGGGTACGGGTATTTCAGGGGTGCGCGGGAAGTTCCACACGCGATTTCAGCAGTGTACGTGTATTTCAGGAGTGCGCGGGAAGTTCCACACGCGATTTCAGCAGGGTACGTGTATTTCAGGGTTGCGCAGGAAGTTCCACACGTGATTTCAGCAGGGTACGTGTATTTCAGGGGTGCGCGGGAAGTTCCACACGCGTTTTCAGCAGGGTATGTGTATTTCAGGGGTGCGCGGGAAGTTCCACACGCGATTGGCCCCGTGCGAGCACGGTACGCGTATTTCAGGGGTGCGCGGGAAGTTCCATATGCGATTTCAGCAGGGTACGTGTATTACAGGGGTGCGCGGGGAGCACCACACGTGAATTGCACATGTGGGTCCTCCCAGGTGTTCCCTCTACACCCTCCACGGCCCCTGCAGGTGGCTCACACCACAGGGGCCTACCCTGCACATGTCCTGCAGGCACCCCATCCACCATGGCCATGCCCCCCAGCCAACCCACATGTCAACTTGCACTACTGCCCACCAGGGGCAGCCTCCACCAGGCCCCCACCCATGTCTCCCACCCCCCCACCCCCCAGCAGTGCAGGGGCAGCCTCCACCAGGCCCCCACCCATGTCTCCCACCACCCCCACCCCCCAGCAGTGCAGGGGCAGCCTCCACCCAGCCCCCACCCATGTCCCTCACCCCCCCACCCCCCAGCAGTGCAGGGGCACCCTCCACCAGGCCCCCACCCATGTCCAACTCATGTCCCCACCACCCCCACCCCCCAGCACTGTGGGGCACCTGCCAGCAGGCCCCCACCCATGTCCAACTCATGTCCCCACCACCCCCACCCCCCAGCAGTGCAGGGGCAGCCTCCACCAGGCCCCCACCCATGTCTAACTCATGTCCCCACCACCCCCACCCCCCAGCACTGTGGGGCACCTGCCAGCAGGCCCCCACCCATGTCCAACTCATGTCCCCACCACCCCCACCCCACAGCAGTGCAGGGGCAGCCTCCACCAGGCCCCCACCCATGTCTCCCACCCCCCAGCAGTGCAGGGGCAGCCTCCACCAGGCCCCCACCCATGTCCAACTCATCTCCCCACCACCCCCACCCCCCAGCACTGTGGGGCACCTGCCAGCAGGCCCCCACCCATGTCCAACTCATGTTCCCCAGCCAACATGTCATCACAATCTAGATCCCTGGTCCCTATGGTCAGCCTCCAAATGCAAAACACCCACCCGAGTATTGCATCCACCCACTCAGAAATGACAATTACATGACAGAACACCAATTGCAAGTTTCGAAACAAACACATGTCCCTCACATACACCCAATGGGTGTCAGTGAATCTCAAAACCCATATCATGATATGCATGAAACCAATGAGATGATACTACACATTGAAGTTCGATAAAAAAAATATGTATTAAAGGAAACATAAATAGATTCAAAAATAAAGAAACAGAAATGGGAATGTACAAAAATGAAAAGAAGCATGTCCGTGAAAAAAAGCAAAACCAAAAATCATAATCCAAAGTAATGGTGTCCAAAGTCACTGTCCACAAAAGAAAATCCAATGGGAAATAAAAATTGAAAGCCATTGCTCCATGGGTAAATTTTAAAAAGAAAAGAAAATCCAACAGTGAACTATGTACAGGTGAACAAGCCAGGGTCCATGATCCCAACAAAAGAAATGAAACCTATCTAACAACACTACCTAATAAAAAATAACTATATACAAAAATGTGGCCCATTGTCCAAAAGGTCCAAAGAAAATTCAAAAACAAAGGAAACCTAACACTAACTACATAACTATTTTACATGGGCAGCGGGCTAGTCCAAGGGCTCACTGGATGTTGTGATGGGCCAGGGCATCATCGAACTCCTGTTCAATGGCTTGGAGGCGGGCATGTTCACGGGTCGTCAAACGTCCGACAGAGAACAGGTCGAGCTACGATGGTGAAGTGGCCGCATCGTTCCTAGCGGTGCTCGTAGACGGGGAATGACTTCCCCGTCTACGAGCACCGCTAGGAACGATGCGGCCACTTCACCGTCGTAGCTCGACCTGTTCTCTGTCGGACGTTTGACGACCCGTGACTCCTGCCTGAAAGGGAGGACACTCAAGAAGGGTTGTCGATTTCCCCGACGTGGAACGCTACAACACCAAGGTACTTTGGGGTTGCAGAACTATTGGGAAGTCAAAGGGTGAACAAAATATGGACTGGGCTTGTATCGTTCTTCTACAGGTTGCCCAGGTGGGGGGATCTCCACACAGAACTGTGTCTAGGTAACGGGACCAGTACTCTGCCTATTGTTCAACCATCTTGCTTTCTTCCTCTCTTTACTGCTGGTTTCCTCTTTATTTTGATCTGTGTGTCATTCTGACCGTATGCACTTTAATAAGATCTAATAACGTTAGTGGTACCACTTTAGAATTGTATATTTACCATTGTTGATTTTCGGAGTACAAAGTGGGTTATCGTGATCGTGTATATGACTTTGAATATTAATTATATAAAGACTGTGTTTTAACCAATACAGCGTGCGGACATTCCTTCGTGGGGGCTTGGGGACTACACTGTACTTAAGAACCAGCTCGCATCACCTTCCGAGAAGCTAGGCCTTGATTGCTCGTCCATTGCTACCGTAATAGAGAATCTTGGCAGGGGTCTCTGTGCCTCCCCTATACCATATAGAGAGCGGAAGTGCAGACCCCCCCCTCCGGTCTTTACAGTGAGCACATCACTGTCTCTCACATTATATAAGGCCATCAGGATGCATTCTGAGTTTGGAGGAGAGGAGACACGTGTAGGAAATGCCTGCGGATGATTAGACTTAGAGGGTCATTCATAGAATTCAATGCACAAGTGGCACACGCGGCTGGCGCACAGTGTGCGTGTGCGAATCGATGCGCCAGCCACGTGCGCTAAAATCCATTTCCGCGCACAGCGTATTCATGGATTCCAGCTACCAAAACCAGCCGTGGCGCACAGTGGCGCAGCGACCCTGCAGCAGCGCCAGTTACGCCCCCAAGACCGCCTCTCGCGCAGGGAAAAGCCATCAAAATCCCCAATCCAGCGCAAAGGGCTGTGCTAACCCTGTATCAGCACAGCAAGCGGCCTACGTGTATCACTGGGGTGCGCGGGAAGTTCCACACGTGATTTCAGCAGGGTACGCGTATTTCAGGGGTGCGCGGGAAGTTCTACATGCGATTTCATCAGGGTACATGTATTTCAGGGGTGCGCGGGAAGTTCCACACGCGATTGGCCCTGTGCGAGCAGGGTACGCGTATTTCAGGGGTGCGCGGGAAGTTCCACACGCGATTTCATCAGGGTACGTGTATTTCAGGGGTGCGCGGGAAGTTCCACACGCGATTTCAGCAGGGTACGTGTATTTCAGGGGTGCGCGGGAAGTTCCACACGCGATTCCAGCAGGGTACTTGTATTTCAGGGGTGCGCGGGAAGTTCCACACGCGATTGGCCCAGTGCGAGCAGGGTACGCGTATTTCAGGGGTGCGCGGGAAGTTCCACACGCGATTTCAGCAGGGTACGTGTATTACAGGGGTGCGCGGGGAGCACCACACATGAATTGCACATGTGGGTCCTCCCAGATGTTCCCTCTACACCCTCCACGGCCCCTGCAGGTGGCTCACACCACAGGGGCCTACCCTGCACATGTCCTGCAGGCACCCCATCCACCATGGCCATGCCCCCCAGCCAACCCACATGTCAACTTGCACTACTGCCCACCAGGGGCAGCCTCCACCAGGCCCCCACCCATGTCTCCACACCCCCCTCCCCCCAGCAGTGCAGGGGCAGCCTCCACCAGGCCCCCACCCATGTCTCCCACCACCCCCACCCCCCAGCAGTGCAGGGGCAGCCTCCACCCAGCCCCCACCCATGTCTCTCACCCCCCCACCCCCCAGCAGTGCAGGGGCACCCTCCACCAGGCCCCCACCCATGTCCAACTCATGTCCCCACCACCCCCACCCCCCAGCACTGTGGGGCACCTGCCAGCAGGCCCCCACCCATGTCCAACTCATGTCTTCACCACCCCCACCCCCCAGCAGTGCAGGGGCAGCCTCCACCAGGCCCCCACCCATGTCTAACTCATGTCCCCTCCACCCCCACCCCCCAGCACTGTGGGGCACCTGCCAGAAGGCCCCCACCCATGTCCAACTCATGTCCCCACCACCCCCACCCCACAGCAGTGCAGGGGCAGCCTCCACCAGGCCCCCACCCATGTCTCCCACCCCCCACCCCCCAGCAGTGCAGGGGCAGCCTCCACCAGGCCCCCACCCATGTCCAACTCATGTCCCCACCACCCCCACCCCCCAGCACTGTGGGGCACCTGCCAGCAGGCCCCCACCCATGTCCAACTCATGTTCCCCAGCCAACATGTCATCACAAACTAGATCCCTGGTCCCTATGGTCAGCCTCCAAATGCAAAACACCCACCCGAGTATTGCATCCACCCACTCAGAAATGGCAATTACATGACAGAACACCAATTGCAAGTTTCGAAACAAACACATGTCCCTCACATACACCCAATGGGTGTCAGTGAATCTCAAAACCCATATCATGATATGCATGAAACCAATGAGATGATACTACACATTGAAGTTCGATAAAAAAAATATGTATTAAAGGAAACATAAATAGATTCAAAAATAAAGAAACAGAAATGGGAATGTACAAAAATGAAAAGAAGCATGTCCGTGAAAAAAAGCAAAACCAAAAATCATAATCCAAAGTAATGGTGTCCAAAGTCACTGTCCACAAAAGAAAATCCAATGGGAAATAAAAATTGAAAGCCATTGCTCCATGGGTAAATTTTAAAAAGAAAAGAAAATCCAACAGTGAACTATGTACAGGTGAACAAGCCAGGGTCCATGATCCCAACAAAAGAAATGAAACCTATCTAACAACACTACCTAATAAAAAATAACTATATACAAAAATGTGGCCCATTGTCCAAAAGGTCCAAAGAAAATTCAAAAACAAAGGAAACCTAACACTAACTACATAACTATTTTACATGGGCAGCGGGCTAGTCCAAGGGCTCACTGGATGTTGTGATGGGCCAGGGCATCATCGAACTCCTGTTCAATGGCTTGGAGGCGGGCATGTTCCCTGGCCCCGAGGTCTCGCAGGGATAAGGCAGTGTCCAGCTCCAACTCCCTGCAAAGACCCTCGAGGAACTCAGCCCGCCTCAGCGCCCTCCGCATGGAGTTCTCCGCCCTGACCATTGTGAGCCGTTCCTCCTCTGCCCGCTGCCGCTCCGCACCTATCTGCTGGCCCAACCGTTCCCACACGGAAGCCACTCCCATTCCAGGGTTCTCCTGCCCTCCGGCTGATGCCTGCACCCCTGATGTTGATGGCCCCGAGCCACGATGCCTCCGACGCAACTGCCTGTGCCAGCACAACGGCATCCAGGCTGATGGAATCCACCAACGCCGTCGTGCACGTGCCCTGCCCGATGATGCCGTCACATCCTCCATCTGCTGGGGTCCAGTTGCTGGTGTGTCCACCCCTGCTGGACGTCCGACTCCCGACTGTGGCAGGGATGGGATCCCCACCGAGCCGGCTGCATTGGTCGGGGCAGGTCCACAGGGGGCCCTGGTGGCATCTGGGCCGGAAGACGGCATGGAGAACGACTGGTGCATAGTCTCCACAGAGGAGGAGAGGGTCGCCAGATTGGCCGACACATGTAGGAAACCCCCGACCATGGCCGATCCCAAATGGGCCACGTCAGCACGGTGCTCTCTGTGATGATGTGCATGCTCCTCCCGGGAAGCACGCACCTCATCACGAATTGCACCTGTGCCCAACGCGACACCAATCAGGACCTTCTCCATACGGCCAGGGGTCCCCTCGTCCACAGGTGGAGGGGAGTCAGATGACATGGACATCCCCCATACCTGCAGACGGGCCTGGAATGGGGCATCCCTGCTGGTGCATGGTGGTGCAGTCACAGTGTCAGGGACAGTGACATGCACAGGCCCCTCCATGGTGACCTGTGCTGCCTCCTGCCCCTGCCCCTGGACTGCAACACTTGCACCAGCAGGGATGCCCCCACCAGGCCCCATGTGCGCCTCAGTAGCTGCCTCCTCCTCCTCTGTGGAAACCACCAACCTGGATGGCTCCACGCCGTCTTCCGCCGTTGCAAGCCCCTGTTGGGGCTCACCCACCCCTTCCGCTGCAGCCGTGGGGGCATCCCCGCCGCTTTGCTCCACAGAGCCGTCTCCGCCCACTTCTTCACGTGGCGCTGTGTAGAGGGAGACATAGAACACAAGCATCAGGGTACTGTACAATGGTCCCCTAGACAGGAAGCAATAGCAGATGAGTGGCACTGTCAAAGATCACTTCCATCATGTCCCTCCACAACACATGGCTCAGTGCAGGTAAAACACATGCGGTAACAGGCATGGCGCATGCTATGGACATTAGCATACATGTCCAAGGGATTCTTGAAACATACAATGTTGTTTTGGGACTCACATGCATCGTGGGCCATGCCTATCACATGCACACACTTCACCCTAGTTTCATCCATCTGGCCTCGTACACCACAGACACAGTGGATACAAGGATGACTAGGCTGCATCAGTGAACCTGAACATTGCGACAGACATGTGTCATGCATCCCTGGCATTCACAAGTCACAGACACACAGGTCAGACACACACACATGGACAGCATGCATGTACATGGCATCAGCACCCATCCCTCACCCCCACCCATGTCCAGGAACAGAGACTGGCATGCTTTCATGAGGCCATTCCGCATAGGGCAACCCATGTTGCATTTGAACACATGCACCAACCGTGTGTTTCACACATTACTGGTCTCACATGCATGACGTCCCTGCACACACACATGCATACATGGCCTATGTCACACATACAGGCAAGTATCAGACAACCAGCACACTGTGACATGCCCTGTCTCACACAGCAATGCTTGGCCACTTACCGCTCAACTCCAGACGGGTCTGCCTCTCAAGGATCTGGGCGTGGAGCGCTGGGCCTACGCGTTCCAGGACCCTCATCTGGATGGTACTCATGCGGCTCCAGCCCCCCTCCACGAGGCGCCGGGCCTTCAAGAGGGTCCTGGACCTGCAGTCATCCCAGCGCTTCTTGACATGTTGGTAGTCGCGGACTGCCACCCCCTCCGCGTTGATGGCAGTCAAGATGTCCGTCCAGATCCGAGTCCGTCCTTCCTTGTTGGCGCGCTTACTTCCGAAGAGGGCATCATACTGCCCCAGGACTTGCTCCACCAGGACACCAACTTCGGTGGCAGTGAAGCTGCTGCCCCTCTGCCTCTCTGGCCGGGGGTTGCCAGTGGTGCCAGATGTTTCAGTGCCCGACATGGCAACCCCAGAGGCAGGAGTGGGTGGGCAACTGGGTCCTGGGGCTGGGCTGTGGAGCGATGGTATCCCAGTCGGGAGTCTTCTGTTCCAGCAGGGGTGGACACAGCAAATGGACCCCTGCAGATGGCTGATATGCAGGCACCAAATGGCAGGGCACGGTGGCAGCAGGCAGGCAGGCAGCAGCAGATGGCTCGTGGGAGGCTGCTCAGGGCTCTGGGGGGCAGTAATTCGGCCTTTTGGGCAGGAGCGTGGTCTTCCGTGTGCTTACGCGTGGCCAGCTTGATACGGAGTGATGTGGCACGTGAAAATCTTGCACGTCTGCGTGTAAACCGAGGAAAGGCCCTTAGCGCATAAGCGTGTCAGCACGCATACGCGATTTCATTGGACCAAAGGCCCTTAGCGCGTAAGCGCGTCAGCACGCATACGTGATTTCATTGGACCAAAGACCATTAGTGAGTAAGCGTGTCTGTGACGTTTCGCGCACGGGCGTTTCCCTGGTAGGGCTTGTAGATCCCACGTGCCTTTACATTGCTCTGTACGTGCTTTTCGTGGGGTGCGGTGCGTGTGTTTTGCAGCCGTTGGGGTTCACACGCTATTACTTCACAGCGGGTGTTGGCTATGCGTTCTTCTACACGCAAGGCAGATGGTGAGTGGTAGCCCGCTCCCCCAGGCCCGATCGTGTGAAAAACTTCACGCGAACCCCCGTAATACACGTAGCCCGCTCCCCCGGGCCTAATCGCGTGAAAAACTTCACGCGAACCCCCGTAATACACGTAGCCCGCTCCCCCGGGCCCGATCGCGTGAAAACTTCACGCGAACCCCTGTAATACACGTAGCCCGCTCCCCAGGCCCGATCGCGCACGCGAACCCCAGTAATACACGTAGCCCGCTCCCCCAGCGAACCCCAGGCACAATAGCAGTATGGGACATTCATCATTGCTGTATATTGGCACTTTTGTGATGCGCAGGGACACTACCGCCTGCTTTCGTGTGGCGGACGTGTTTAGGCCTGTGCGTGTCTTTGGCCATGCGCGGCTTTGCCCTATTCGATTCCATGAATACGTGTGGTTCGCGTGCGTGTGGGCATTCCGTCTGCTTCCCAGCAGTACATCCCAATTACGCCCTTATTTTCGCACGTTGTTCCCCATTCCGCGCGTTACGCCCCGTGTTCCGCCCCCTTTTTGGTGTGTGCGCCGAGGTTGTGCGCTTTCACTGTGCGCGTCGCGCACGCCGTTCGGGATGTTTCAGTGACGTGTGCGCCATGCACGGGTTTGGCGCACATCCCGAGGAAAACACGCGCAGGGACTTCCATGAATCGCACATGTGCGCGTGCGCCTGTTTTTTCACGCTTGCGCCTGCTTGCGCCTGCTTGCGCATAGATTTTCGGCGCACGTTTGTTCCACGAATCGGCCCCTTAATGTCCTCCCATTACATGCTTGTAACACCTGGCAATGGTGGGCGGTGTCTACAAAATGCAATTTCGAATTGGGAGCTGACAAGGGCCTGGAACATTTCCTGTTAATCTGTCGAAATGATTGTGTATAATGGAAAAAGTGGTTTAGGCCCCTTTTTTTAAAGGCCAAAATCAAAACTTATCAAGAGGCCCTCTTTTACATAAAAAATTGCAGTGATGGGTATTTTATTTTTAGCCTTTGTGAGTTTGTACGAGAATCTTTTATATATAGGAATGTTTTAATGAACAAATGCATTTAGGAATTTTAGCCGGATTTATTTTCTTTTTTTTTAAAGTGTGTTTTAAGGGACTTTAATCCTATTTTATGCTGGCCCAAGTGGAATACTGTAATTTGTGTATGTTTTAATGGAGAAATCTGAATAAAGATAATTTTGATTGATTGATTTAAATAATGTCTGTATGTGGAGATCCAATGATTACGATCGTGGTGCACGAGGAGTTCACGCACGGTGCGGCAATTCCTACTTATGTAGACGGGACTGATGCTTGGCAAAAGCACAGACGTTTTGTACACGTTCCTGCTCGCCCAGAACGAGGATCTGTCTGCCCACGTTTGCTGCTACTGTACTGATCTGCACACCCCCCCAAAGGGGCCAAAAGGGGCTACATCCTTAAAAAAAAAAATACCCTCCATAAAGCAATAGATTTATAAAACAGTAATTCACTTACCAGCATCGTTTTGACAGCCAATTAATTACATGATTTGTAAAGGGCAATTCAAATCGTGTCTAGCTATTTACTTTCTTTGGCTTTACAGGTCAGTTGTTTTTTTTACACGGGATTTTCTTTCAGAATCGTAGTGGCGTGCACTTTTATTTGGGCATTCAGAATTATATATCACTTAAAAATAAGCACGAGACATATCGCTGCAACGGTTACAAACTGAGCTTGAGCACTGTACACAACATTACACTGCTTGCCTAAAATACCATCCCTGTTCGACTTAAAGCTGTCTGAAGATTTCGTCGTTGCTATGAAACCATTTCCCTAGCATGCTAACTTCAAACCGGATTTTGCATGAGTTGTTTTAAACGGATTTTCTGCTCATAACTCAGTACCGCTTATCCCTTCAGAAAGCAGCCTTTTGGGCTATTATATCCACTCAAGGGAAAGGTGTCTGGGAACCTGTTATATAATATGTCTCGCCACGGCTCCTTTTGCTGAGTGCGATGCACTTTGAAGTGCCGCCTTTCAACTCCCACAGCAGCCTCTGCAAATTGACATTTTTCCCTTCGGAATCAGATTCTGTTTGCTCGGACTCGATCTGTCACCTATTGCGCAGAGAGCGCGCGGCAGAGGCACTAGGACTTCTAAGCGTCTTGGCATTTTGAAAAGCGTCTTTTTTCCCCCCTGAATTGGACCATCAAATAAAAGCAGTGAGCAGAAAACGCGAGCTGTAGCGGCGCAGCGCCAAGGTTTCTCAAACATGTTAAAAAAATGGAATTCATTTGTTTGCATCCATCTAATATTTGTGTAAATACGTTGGTTCCGGCAGAATACACAGGAGCAACAGAAAGAGCAGAAACCTGCTGGCTGAACAAGGTGGGAACTGGCGCGCGTCGCAGTGCGTGCGCCAGATCACGCTCTGTTTTCGCTCCTTGAAGCGTAATGATATGTAAATAAAAGCTGGAGACGCACATGAAAGGGAGCATGGAGTGGCGCGTGAATGCCATTTCCATAAATCAGCTCACAGGATACCGGCATAGTTACTAAGATTAAGCGGCCAACTTTTTCTAGAATATTATCAAGCGCAGCCTTTTTTCCCTTTCTCTCAAAACTTATTTTCTAGGTTATGCCTCTTGGGCAAGCTAGTTATTTTTTTTCTCTTTAAACGCGGATACATTAATGTGTGTGCGAGACAGCATGAAATCCTTTCATTGCGTATGGCGTTGTGTATCATTTGTTTTACACTGGTGGATTCCATGGGCCTCATTACGACCCAGGCGGTAAGTTACCGCCTGGGCCGTGACTTTACCACCATGGCGTAAACTACGTTTACGCCATGGTGGTTGGCGGACTTACCGCCCCATTCCGACCTAGGCGGGGCGGTAAGTCCCCAATCCCCATTTACCCTTCCCCATTCCCATTTTTGCCCCATAGGGCATAATGGGAGTGGGGAAGGCGTTAATTACGCCACCGTAAATTACGGTGGCGTAATTAACTCCATGGTCCCTTAGCGCCATGGATTTTAACACCTGCTAAAAGCAGGTGTTAAAAGCACCATGGCGCTAGGGGACCTCGTAATTGGCAGTAAGGGGTCGGCGCAGCTAACGCTGGCGTTAACCCCTTACCGCCAGGGTCGTAATGAGGCCCCATGTCTTGCCTCTTCCATCGATGCCGTTAAAAATAAGCTATACTTCCGCCCAATCAGGCTAGGAGGCTCAACCTGCTGTTCTGTTTATGATATGATATGATATGATATGGCATTTATAACGCGCCTATATACAAGTGTTTTAAGGTGCGATTTTTAAAATGATAAGTAGCCAAATGTATACATGTTGGGCTTAATGTAGAGAGAACATATCTCATCTGGGAAGCAACAGAGCGCAGTAGAACATCAAGGCTCCAGTTCCTGCATCATCTGGTGCCACATATTGTAACCCCCCTTCTTAACTGATATATTACCCTCAGCCAAATGTACACAACTCCCAAGGTTCATTAGTGGCCGACATTAGTATCCCTGTTGAGTTATCCAACATTGATCATTACGTAGAATGATCAGGTGTTTGCCCACCGTAGGGGTCAATCTGATCAGGATGCTTGCAATTTGACAAACTTTATGTTTTTGGAGTGCTTTTGCACTCATGCTTGTTTGGTCTTTTTTTAATAGACCAGTAATCTTTAGTGGATATTGATCAAGGTAAATATTAATCCATTGAGTCTCATTACGAGTTTGGTGGTAAATCGTTACTAAATGTGGCACTTTACTGTCAAAATCAATTACCATCAGCACCACTCGCTCATGTGGGTTCACCAAAGGATTCTGAGTGGTGGCACTGTGGTGGTAGTCTCCATTTTTGTAGTCCATAGAACTCCATGTGGAGTTTTTTGGAATCACCACGAGCAGTTATTCTGCCGCGGTAATTCTGAAGATTTGTGATGGTAATGTGGATGATGTATGTCCTCCACCTTACTGACAGAACTGGTAGAACGGCGGTGAGGTAATGTGGTAGCAAAGTAGCAGTAATCAAATGATCGCCACTTTACTGCCACCTTTCCACATTGTCCTTGTAATAAGGCCCAATGTCTTCATACTTTTTACATATCATGTGAACAACAGCCTTATGTTTCTTTCCTGTCATCTCGGTTCTCATATCCTCTATTATTCAGTATATTGTTGGGAAATGGGGCAGCCCCCTCCTAAGTGAGTTAGAGTGAGGCAAGATGCATTCAAAGCACTGTGATGGGCAAGTGGGGAGGGGGGACGGCGAAATCAATATCATCAATATAATCAACCTACATAGTGTAGCACAGGGCGCAAGTAACATTGTATTTTGCATAGATATTAGTAATCATAGGTAAAAGGTAAGGCCGGCGTATCGAATGCAGAATTGCATGCATTAGGCCCAAATTGTGAGACAAGGGAAATCTCCAGCCATGCCCGAGCTACCATGAGGACAGCCCACACCCCCAACCGACACAACGCCTATTCATTGTTCTAACAGTGTTGCAAAGATGTTTTCTTTTGCTCAAGAGGAATGTGCCCTATAAGGCTGTGATCACAGACTGGTGCCTGATGTGCATGTTATCTCACACTGGCCAAAGCATGATCTGGGCCATCCCCAGGCGACCATGAGTTAGAGCCCATATAACTGACTAAACTTTAAGACCCCTGAATTCAATGACACCAGGTTCCCTTTGACTACTAACCCCAAAGTAACAAGTCCTGAAATGTTCAAAGAGGATGGACATGGCACATTGTTGAAGCGACAATCGTGTGATTTGTATTGTGAAGTGCTGGGAGGGATACATTATAGTTCAAAACGAGGTTGGAGACCTTGGAGCTGGATGGTGCCAAAGGGAGTGAGTGAAATGTGTGTGTGACGGTTAAAGTGTCCCAGAACCTCCTTTGTGCTCGTCTTTATGTCTGCCAGGTGCACAGTATAGTGATAAAACTGCATTATGTCAGAAGTGTAGTTAATTTGTTCTTTGACCTTCGACTTTAGAAGAATATGTTCACTGCAGCACCCACATGATGGAAGACGGTCGGATTGGGCTGGAACCGATGGCCTGGCATCTCTTATGGAGCAGGCGGATCATGTATAGGCGCCCACCAACCAGCCGCGCAGGTTTTACTATATGTAGTGCGTCATGTATGACAATTTTTTACTTTATAAGATTCTGCTTGTACTTTTTTTTTGGCAGAACGTTCTTTGCAGCAGAACGTTCTTTGCTGTTGCTCTCATCTGCGTGTGACTTGGGCCTTTCTTCCCTATTGAGTTGTATTCTATCTGTTGTGATCGTTCAGGGACTTGCCTTCAATTTGTGATAGTGACGTGAGCCCAGGGCCCCCTGAATTTGCGGAGGCTTCCAGGCCTCTTTTCCAGAAGGAGGCGTGCCCAATTACAGCGACCGGTCCCTAAAAAACACATGTTCCGGGTGGTCTAGCAGGAGCCATTTTAAGAGAAGTCCTCTCTGCTATTTCAAGCGGGGCGTGGATCAGAGGAGAGTGCGGGCTGGTGTTGGAACCCTGTGACAGAGGAGTTCGGGTGTGCACGCACATGTGAGTAGACACTTGTAAGTGATAACAAGTAGGGGACAGATACATGGGGAAGTGTGAGAGGTGTGAGCACGTGGAGAGTGAGGTCATTGGTGTGACGTGGGTGAGGCTTGTGTTATTTTTCATTAGTGTTTGTACTGTGGAGGGATTATTTCAGTAAGGCATTATAAGGTAAGGCAAAGGTAAGACAGGGAGCCCCTCCTTGGAAGGGGGGGGAAGGTGGTACCACAATACAGCACATTATTTAAAGGAGTAAACAGAAATAAAACTAGTGGTCTTATAATAGGTCTGGAATAAGTAGTGGTTGTTATTTTAGCTTGTTATTCTATTGCATTGTATTCATGTTTTGTTGTGTAAAGAACATGCCATACAAAGGACAGTAATTGTGTGTGTTGGGGTGTGGTGTGGCATTGGATTGTTTCATGGAGTGGTGTATTCTTTTTGGTTATAAGCAAGCGGCAGTGTGCACAGCATGTTCACAGGACATTGCAGGGTCAGTGAGAGATAGACATTACTAGCATGGGGGGAGGAACACCAATAGAGCACATGTATAAGGCCCTACCACTATATTGTGACAGGGTGGAGAAATATCATAAGCATTGGATTGTGGAGACAGGAGGAGGGGGATGCCCTGCCCATGTCCAGGGAAGTGCTCACACAAGAGTGTCTTGGAACACATGTGTACATTTTTAGTAGCTAGGTATAATGGGAAGCAGCTACAGAAGAGAAAATAAATCCTAGATCTCTGGTGTTTGTTCAAAGACACAGAAGACCAAGGGATGGAGTTGAGGCGCAGAGACAGAGAGATGGAAAGTGCAGGAAAGGAGAAGAAGAGGGAGGGTGCAAGCCGAACACAGGGGATTATATCCCTTGACAGCGTGTCCCGCAGAAGGTTACACAAATGCAATCTATGTACCTGTTGCGATAGGGACCCCTTCAGCACCAGTAACACCACAGGCTACCACTCCCCACCCCCATACGCACGCCCACTTGAAGTATCAACATCTGCGGGTGTCAGGTCAAGAGAGTTTGAGAACAGGTTGGTGGAGTTTTTAACAGATTTGAACATGATACAAGAATCCTCAAGAGAGTTAAGAGATGCACAGGCACCAGAAGATCGATTAGGGGAATGGAGATCAGGAGATTTATTGCTTAGAATGAATCAGGGAGGAATACAAAATGTATGTCTCGAAAAGAAAGGAGGCGGAGCAAGTGGACTTATTTTGGATCAGATACATTCGAGGGTGATGTTGAGAGGGAGTACGATAGTGACTCATTCACTGAGGACCAGGGTGAAGAAGAAGAAAGGGGTGAAGTTGAGGCTGAGAGTACTCCCTGAACAGCAGGCACATGGGGAAGGAGCAGGTTTAAGAATAGGTCTGGCTGGATGGTGACAGTAAGAAAAAGGGGAAGTCTGAAGAAGGGTATGAGAAGTAGGGTGAAGATGCAGATGCCCCGATACATAAGGGAGCTTGGAGAACACAGTATGTGCCCTGGCCCCAGATATGTAAGAATAATTTAATTAAGGCCCTACCACAGCTCACAGCAGGTGTGAGCAAGTGGATATACAAATTTGAAAAGCAAACAGAAGGGGTGTCCTTGGCAATAGGAGGCATTAAGAGCTTCATGTAGCTATAATTAGGGACCAGGATGGGGATGTGTGTGTGAAAACTGGGTATCCGGGAATAACCCTGGGGGATGAGGGACATGATGGAGCATTGTTCAACAGAATTAGAACACAAATGTGGGATGCGTTACGGAGGGCTTTCCCGGATACCCCAGATTTACAGTGCCTGATGCAGTGTACAATGGGGGATGATGAGGATCCAGCTAAATTTCTTCTTGAATTCAAAAGATGTTGAAGAACTGAGACGGGAGGACTGTGGAACCGCTGAATATCGTTCTTCTATTTTATTGTAAAAAAAGGTTTGCCAAAAGAAGTGCAGAAGGATTTAGAGGAAATTGTGGGTATCAAGGCAAAGGGGTGGCCGGAAATTCAGAGTATAATAGTGCATCATTGCAAAAGGATTAAGGAACGGGAGAGGGAAACAGCTCAAAGGCGTCAGGCAGAGGAAGCAAAACTGGTAGAAATGAAATTGGCAAACATTGTCGCCCAGGCACCTGTGTCGATGCCAGTACAGGTGGGGGGGGATAGAGAGCACCCAGCAGGTCGTAAGTGCCACTATTGCTGCACTCTGGGCTGAAGGAAGACAAGGGCAGTGGGGCGGGGGACAATAGTATCCTGGCCCACAGTGGAGGACCACAGCAAGGTAGAGGGGGATTTCGAGGAGCAAGACAAGGAGGTTTTGGACAGAGAGAGGATAGATTTGGACCATCCCAATGTTGGCATTGTTTAAGGTAGGGACATTTTGCAAGAGAATGTAGGAGCAGGTCTGCAGTGGGTTATAATTATGGGTTACAGCAACGAGGCCAAGGACCCCAAAGGCTCCAGAGACTAGGGTGAAAGATATCAGAACCAAGGGTATCCACAGGGTCAACACCAAACACATACCCAGCAGCCTCAAGCAGCCGACATGCAAGTGCAACATCCACCACAGCATTAGCAGGGCGGTGCTGCCCCGGTGAGCATAAACAGTTCATATTTATGGTGAACTCTGGTACAATTGAATCATGTATCATCGAGGTAAATTTTCCCTTATCCGGAAAATATCTTGACTCACAGGGATTCTCTGGGGCTATTTCCAAGGTTCCATACACTGAGGAGCGGGATGTAAAAGGTGGGAGGGAAGGGAGTGTGGGCGCCCTTACTATAGTCCAAAAGTTCCCCTGTTAATTTACTAGGTAGGGACCTGCTCAGCAAATTAAACATGACAATATCATTTACAGACCGGGATATAGTTTGCTCCACGCTTGTGGTGTGCACTATGAAAGCGATGTTGATAATACACACAATGACAAGGAAGGTGGTGGTCCGCAGGACTCCCCTGGACCCTGATATGTTCATTTATGGTATTACTGTACTTGTGAAGGTGGCACCCCAGATTTCCAAACAGTATTGACGAGCGCCCACAGATTTTATTTTTCGTCCAACAGTGTCACCTGAGGTGGTGGCGGGAATAATATAGTCACTGGATTTGCAGGGATTGTTGATTTCCGACAAGAGGGTTGTCATGTTAGGAATTGACAGGGATGTCTGTGAGTGGCACACAGTGCTCTGTGTACATCCAACAGTACAGCTAAAGGAAATGACGGATGACGAGTTGTTTGAGAATAACAACAAAGATGGGGAGATAATATTAGAGATCTGTATCCCCTGTGTCGTAATGGTACCGTACCTAACGGTGCAGTGCCCCTGAATACAACATCAACGCCACCCCTATTTTTTGACAAAGACTTACAACATGTGCCTTTACAACTGTGGAATACAAACCCACATGATGTGGGATTACTGAAAGACGTGACTCCTGTGCGTATAACATTGACACCAGGTGCGGTGCTGCCCAGGGTAAGACAACATCCATTATCAAGAGAGGCAGAAGAGGATATTGTAAAAACAATACAGGCTCTATTGGACCAGGGGATCATTGTACCGTCAATGTTTAATACAGTGATATACCCTGTCAAGAAATCAACAGGGGGCAATTGGAGAATGATCCAGGATTTGTGCCCCCTCAATGACGTAGTTCAAAAAGACTTTACAGTCGATCCAAATCCTGAGACAATTTTTTGTAGCATCCCTGAAGAGGCCACATACTTCACTGTTCTCATAACCATTGGGTATCACGCAACACCTTCCTGACCATGGAAGCCAAACGTAGTTGACCCTACCTTTTTTGGCACGGGCTCCTGATTAGTACCAACAGGTAACCTCAAGGGAGCCAATGGGGGTAAGAGGGTTAGGGAGAAGTTGTGCATAGGGAAGGGGGTGTTCAGGATAACTAGAAATTGATGGGTATAGGGAATGCAAAGGGAAAAACACACACTCATACAGCATGGAACATGAATAATGACAATAGCCCTCCTTGTATAGGACTCTCCTGAATCCATATCTTTCTCCTGATCAACCTGACATTTTCCTTCTTAATTCTGAAGATATTCTCCCAGAACCTACATGAGGTACAGAATTGTGACCACTGTAACTGCTGGGAACTCAACGTTCTTGCTGATCTTAAATATTGTACATTCTTGCTGTAATTACAACCACAGGATGCCGAGCCCCCATTAGATAATGCAGCCATTCCTGAAAGGCTGCCTTAATGGCTAGGATCTCCTTGTCCATAATAGCGTAGTACTGTTCACAACTTGTCAATTTACGTGAAAAATAAACCACTGGATGCATAATGCCCTCCTCATCAGTCTGTGATACCGGCTTTCATAAAGGCTTCCTTTAACCTTTCAAATGCTTCCTCTGCCTCCTTATCCCACTGGAACTTGCTTGCCTTCCTTAGGAGTCGTGTGATGGGTGCAATTGTGGCTGACAAATTGTAAATAAATTGGTGGTAAAAATGAGCAAATCCCAAAAATGACTGAATAGCCTTAACACATTGTGGAGCTGACCATTTGGTCACTGTCTGAACCTTCCTGTCATCCATGACCATCCCAGAAGGAGTCAAAATAAATCTCAGGAATTCTACCCTGGTAGTATGAAACTCACATTGCTCCAACTTTGCAAGCAAATGGTATTCTTGTAACTTGGTCAACACTGCCTTGACAGATTCATAGACTCTGAAAAAAATAAAAATGTTGTCAATATAGATGATCGCAAATAGTTCCAAATACTCCCGCAGCACCTCATGCATGAAATGCTGAAAGGCTGCAGGAGCATTACATAAACCAAAAGGCACAACCAAATACTCAAATAACCCACATTTTGTACAAAAAGAAGTCTTCCATTCATCACCCTCCTTCATTCTGATAAGGTGATATGCTCCCCTCAAATCTAGTTTGGTATAGATCTTGGCCATCTTCACCTGATCTGGCAGAACAGAAATCAATGGTAGTGGGAACCAGTTTTTTATGGTGACCTTATTTAGTGCCCTATAGTCTATACCGTTTCTCAAGGTTCCCTCCTTATTTGGTACAGAAAACAAGGGAGAAGAAATGGGCGACTTGGAATGGCAAATAAACTCACGGGCCAACATTTCATCCAAATACTCTTGTAAGTCCTGAGTCTCATTTTCAGATAGTGGGTACACCCGACTAAATGGCAGCCTGGCGTTAGCCTCCAATTCAATCACACAATCAAAAGGCCTATGGTGCAGTAACTGTGAAGGGACTCCTTTATCAAACACAGCTGCAAATTCTTGATACTCATTCAGCAATCTGGTGACCACTGCTCCAATGTAGGACATACCACTTGCACCAAACTGTTTGTGGGACCCCCAATACCAGTTGAATGAGATCCACATCTCTCTGCCTCAAATGTCAATGTTCTCTCTTTCCAGTCAATATTTGGGTTATGTGTCACTAACCATGGCATCCCCAAAATATCCCCAAATTGAGAGGCCACAATACAGTCAAATGTATTACTCTCCTCGTGTCCCTTCCCGCACGTCATCAACATCTTGTGGGTTTGTGTGGTAATGGGACCAGATGTTAAACAAGACCCATCTACAGCCTGCACCGGCTCACTTTCCTCCTTCAATTGAGTGAGTGTTCTTAACTTAGTTGCCAAAGTGATATCAAGGGAAATTCCCTGTTGCCTCAGAATCCACCATGGCTGAATCTGTCTCCTTACTATTGGCAAAAATCAAAGTCACCAGTAGATATACATGTGGTGCCTTAAACTTGATAGTATTAGCTACTGCCGACGGGAACTCTTTCTTCCTCCGGCTCGGTGCAGTCGTTCTCTCACCTACTGACGCCCCCTCTTTTCAAGCCTCTGTTTTTCTCTTCTCAAAGGTTCAAGCTGGGGTATTAGGACAATTCCTAATATAATGTCCTGCCTTCCACAATAAAGACACAAATTATTAGCTCTTCTCTTTTCCTTCTCTTCTGAAGACAATGAGCCTGCACACTGACAATTTATATTGGCTCCCCCTGGTCTCCACTTGCACGCCCCCTACCTCCTTACTGCTCTCCAACTGTAGAAATGGCACTCACTCTGACCTCCTTCTTTCACTTTGCCGCTCACTCAATCTGACATCCAACCTCAGGGCCACATCTATCAAGGCGCTACTTGAGTCGGGCTGTGGTTCCACATGAGCAATCACATCCTTCAATTCCTTTCTCAACCCATGATAAAACAAGACTGCCTGTTTGGGTTGAGGCCACCACTAGCCGAATGAACTGAGTCCCATATGCCATTAAATCTTTAGTGCCTTGCCAAAGGGCTAATAGCTCCTTATCTTGAGCCAAAGACACATTGCAACGGTCAAATAAACGTGCAAACTCAATTGAAATCCACCCCAATCATATAGTATTGGGTCGTCGTTCTGAACTAAGGGAATTGTCCAGGCCGCTTCATCCCCCGACAGATAAGAAATATCAAATGCTTTTCGCGTTTGGGCGGACTCAAATGCAGTGAGTTTACACAAAAAATGTAATCTACACTGTGTCAAAAATGTAGAGAACTTCCTTGAATCCCCCAAAAATATTTCTAGAGCTGCCAAAGGAACCCCAAGGTGTTGCTGCACCACCACAGTACTTGATCGCCCAGAGGACCGGGGAGCTGTGGCTGCCACTGCGTCCCGCTGAAGTGGTGTTCCCTGAGCAATTAATCCACTAACCTGCATCTTCAATGTGGTTGTCTTCTGCCAAGACTATCCCAACTCTGCCTGAATATTCTACAGTGCCTTCAGCAACTCTGTTAAGGGTGGCAGGGACTCCATATGGCTTAAGTTGCATTATTATCCCACTCTTGGGGGTTGGTGACTCTGCCACACCACTGGGATATCACGCAACCCCTTCCTGACCATGGAAGCCAAATGTAGTTTACCCCTCCCACCTTGGTTGGCACGGGCTCCTGATTAGTACCAACAGGTGAACTTGAGGCAGCCAATGGGAAGAAGAGGTCTAGGGTGTGGATAGGGAAGGGGGTGTTTCAGGTAACCGGAAAGAGGGTTAGGGCTTGTGTATATGGATGGGTATAGGGAATGTAAATGGAATAACACACACTCATATAGCATAGAACATGAGTAATGTCAATTGTATAGGACTCTCATGTAGCCAGACATTTCTCTTGATCAACCTGATATCTTCCTTCTAATTTGATAGATATTCTCCTAGCACCTAGACCTTTAGAACATTAATTTACTAGAATAGCGACAAAAAGAGACACATGGCAATAGTACAAATGTAAGACAGAAAACATAAATCATGGCACAGACATGGTGTTTCCAGACAGCATGCGCCCTCCTCCTCTGATCACCTTAGTGCTGTCACCTGGAACGTGCTATCACCACTTATGTCTTTGAGGGAATACGAGGTCTGTATGCTACTCCGTGAGACACACACAAGTAAGCAGCAACAGACAACATAGCATGCCCTCAGAGCACAAGTTCGTGCCCAGGTTGCTCCTGGAAGTTTTCCAGACTGCACACAGCTTCAACTAATTAGCGTTTGAAGTATCACAGTGACAATCTGCCCATACTCAGTACTTCCGCACCTCTCCCCGTCTCCACCCCTAACAATCACTATCAATAAGTACTTAACTGAGGCCTGGTGGGGCCAGGTGGCACAGGCCTGGAAGGAGCTTAAATACCTGAGTGCAGCGTGCGCATGCGCCCACTCCCAAACCCCATGTAGTCATGGGTATCATAGTTTTCCTGTGGGTCCTGTAGCCTGCCAACAGCCCTGCCATGCTCTGACAAGCCCCTTTTCCTCACAACTGTAGTGAGCTTGAAAAATGCATTCTTTTCGATCCCACTCCATCCTGAGTCGAAGTACCTCACAGCCGTTACACAGGGCCAGATACGGTTTGAACATACTAGGTTACCTCAGGGGTACTGTGAGAGCCAGAGTATTTTTAACAGGATATTGCATGCTGATTTAAGGAACATTCAGGTGCCTAGCACGATTATCCAATATGTGGATGACCTGGTAGTGTGTAGTGACAGAGAACAGCACTGCCAAAGGGACTTCATTGCACTTCTACAATTGCTGGCCTGTAAGGGGTATAAGGTTGACAAGGCCAAGTTGCAATATTATCAACGGGAGGTGCTCTATCTAGGGCAGTTTATATCAGAGAAAGGTGAAAGAATACTACCAGATAGGGCAGCTTCAGTATGCGCCACCCCCTGACTCGCCTCAGTTAAAGAAATGCAGACATTTCTGGGCCTGTGCAACCACTGTAGGGCATGGATCCTAGATTACATAGCATACACAAGGCCACTTTTGCAGGCCCTTAGGGAGGCTAAAAAAAACAAAGGACCTTAAGTTACAGTGGACAGCAGACATGATCAAACAGTTTGATGATTTAAAAGAAGTCATTAGTTTGGCACCTGTATTGGCCACCCCAGATAACATTCAGGAATGTAACTTGTTTTCACATTCAAATGGCCAGTTTATGACAGCGGTACTGACTCAGAAGTACACTATCGGCCATAGGCCGTTGGCTTATTATGGCGGCACTTTGGATGCAGTGATGCAAGGGCAGTTTGCGTGCGAACAAGCTTTAGCAGCTGCTGCTTTCACGATAGTGAACAGTTCTACAATTGTAATGGTGTCCTCAGTTATGTTGTACGTGGAACGTTCTTTGTTTGCCATTCTAGAAAGGTCAAAATCTACTCTGACTACACAAAGATCTTCAGCATATGAGGTTTTAATTTCTAAACCCCATATTCATTTGGTTAGATGCGAAACAGTGAACCCTGCCACCTTTTTAACAGACATATCTACTGCTTAACAAGGGAGAGCATGACAACGTCCCCAAAGCAAGGGACTGTGCACTGTCAGAGGGTGAGATACTTTTTGTTGATGGGTATTCCACAATTGATCAAGAGGATGGGAAAAGATGGACATATGTAGTGGTAGTACAATTTGAGGAAGGAGAGCACCAGATGGTGGTCATGAAAAGGTTGCCCATGCATTATTCTGCACAGGCAGCGGAAATCATTGCACTCATTGAATCATTGAGAGTGTCCAAAGGGTGCTATGTCGCAATACATTCAGACTGAGGGTATGTCACAACAACAGTGCACGCCAGTCTATCCTGCTGGAAGAGGAGGGGCTTACGGAGGGCGGATGGATACCCAGTGCAGCATGCAGCGCTACTAGAAATACTGATAGAAGCATTGTCCCAGCCATCTCTTGTGGCAGTCGTCAAATGTGCTGCCCACACTAACGGGTCAGATGAAATATCAATGGGGAATACAGCCACCGACATGGCAGCCAAAAACAGCGCTGTATCTGCCAAATGAAATACCCATCAAATATGTTGTGACTGCCCCACCCACAAGCGAACATCCAGCACCTTACACAGCATTGCCCATCTCCAGATTATCAAGCTACAAAGAAGGGCACCTGAAAGGGAGAAAAAGCTGTGGTCACAGAGAGATTGCAAGCAATCCCAAAAAATCTGTTATGGAGGCAAGAGAGCTCCGGGATGACAGTAATGCCCCAGGAACTGCTAGCAATAGCCTTTGAACAGTCACATTACCCATCTCACAGTTTGAAGCAACACATACCAGCAGATATACAGGAGGACTGGTTTATACCGAATATCCAGGATAGCATTACAGAAATGGTCGCACATTGCACTACATGTCAAAGTATCAGTACTGGGATGACACTATGGACGTTATGGAGTACCTTTCCCCGCCCTACTGGGCCATTCCGTGAATTACACATAGATTACACAGATATGGGTGAGCACTGTAACAGCTCTAGGTACATAATTGTAGGGGTTTGCCCTTTGTCAAGGTGGGTGGAAGCAGGGCCCTGTGCCCATCTGGATGCCAAGTGTGCTGCCAGAATTTTAGTACATGCGGTTTTCCCTCAATGGGGTGTGTGCGAAGTTTTAAGGTCAGACAAAGGGCCATATTTTTTCAATGCATTCTTCCAGCACGTCACAGCACTACTCTGTATTAAGCACCTGATGTGTTCAATTTACCACCCACAGGACAACGGCCTTGTCGAGAGGATTAATGGGCTCCTCAAAAGTAAATTGTCCAACCTGTGTACTACGTTGAAGAAGAACTGGGTGCACTGTTTGCCCTTGGATCTACCCACACAGCCCAGAAAAAAAACACCATTTGTCATTTCTCTAGTGGCAGGCCGATGCGTAGCTGCTAGCTCTTTTTTTTTCAGGAGTGCTTTTTTTTCTCTCTCTCTTTGTTCTCTCGTGACTAATGTAAATAATTTGTTAAGTAGGGACCCAAGATGTACATGCATGAGTGAGAAAATGTGGATCGATGTTTATTATTGTGGGTTGACCATTATCACAGGTCTCTGTGTGATATTGATAGTATTATTGGGACTTTAGTGGGAGAGGATGTAATAGGGGGAGGTAATATAAATGGGGAAATGGAATTGTATATTATCCAAATGGGACAATACATATAAATGTTAATCATATTAGCGGAGTTACATATATTAGTAATAATGTGAACACTAATAATAATGAAAATGAATATAACACGCAGACCACGACAGTGGGGGAAACAGTGAAAAGGTTATTTTCAGCAAGTAGGAGATTGTCGACCAATACGAAGCAACATAATGGTATTTTGAGAGCACTATTAAGGCTGCCATCCCTGAAAGCATGTATAGAATAATGAAAAGGGAGGTATGAAAATAGTATGATACGTATCAAGGGCTGGGTTTGGATGTGATTGGGGATATACATCATCCTGACTTTACAAACTAATGGTATTCCGACATGAGTGATGTGGGAAGAAACACTGTGAATGGAATCTGTTATGTGTGTTCACTCATTTTGCACACATCAGGGGCTCCCAAGGTGCTAGTACCACAAACAGTCCCGGTTATAGAGCAACAATGCCTAGTTCATCTTGTGCTATGCATAATAAAAGGAACGTTCCAGGCACATAGTGTGTAATTGCAAATGGTGGGTCCAGATCTTGTACAGTGCAGCAGCAATTTCGAATGCATCAAGTGTGTGGAGATATTATATCTGATGGTGAAAGGGTGTAAACATGTTAATAATAACTGGAAGGATACTACACTACCTTGCTTGGCAGAAGGACTGGTAACATACTGCAAGGAAAGGATAGCACCGGTGGACACTTTTTGTGCACAAATCCGGACAGAGCATATCACAAAGCTGACATTGATTGCAACAATGTAAAAGCTTGCGTGAGTACACAAGGAGGAAGAATATAGACTCTGTTTCCACAGCAAGGGTACAGTATTTGTTGGCTCGAATGAACATTGCAATAAGACTCGCCTGATCACAGACATGAAGAAGGGAACAGGGGCGATGAAGGATTACTATTGGGTCTGTGGCCAACAAGCTTACTTGTACCTCCCACCATCATGGAGGGGCTGTTGTTAGCTGGCCACATTGCAATCAGCGCAATTAGTAATCCCAGAAGAACAACTCAAAGGGGGAGCACAGCCTGCCGAGGGACCAACTAGTCTCCCCATTGTCGAAAATGAAGATAAGAGCCTGTTGTCCACACAAGATCTCCACTTCCTGCCAGGAAAAGGACAGTTCCAACAGCCAAAGTGGATTAAAAGATAACATTACAAATCTAAAGACTCTTCTACATTGCTCACTGAAATACCAGCAAAATACACACTTTTTAGCTCAGCAGATCCCTTTTTGCATCTTTACTTTTGCCATGAGTGCAGGCTGCAGCAAATACAATATCGTTGCAGATCGTGAGATGGGAGCTGGCCCAGCTTGCCAATGATACAGAGAATGGGTTCAACGTGATCAAGGTTGAGTTGCATGTATTGAGACTTATGATGATGCAAAAGCGATATGTGTTGGACATGTTAACAGCAATGGGAGGAGGGGTTTGCAAACAGTTTGGCCATTCCTGTTGTACATGTGTACCTACAGAGGATGCAGAGAATGCATCATTATCCCACATCATTGCAGCTGTCCATGGCTTGGTTGTTCGCATGAAAAAGGAGGGAGGAGTACAGGACAGTGATTGGTTTACCTTGGTATTTAGCTAGGCCCGTCATGGCTCAGAGCGATCATGAAGATGTTAATGCCCATCATTGTGTTCACCCTTGCTATTTTTTGCATCTGTCAACTGGGCCTTCAATGTTGTGCCAATGTGGCACCCTGATAGAGCAAGAATAATGGTATAAATTGCGATTTCAAAAGCACCTTGCAAGACAAAAGATATTGAGGTACAGACTGATATCCCACAAAGTGGTCCTAAGTATGAAATGCTCCAGATCATGTTTGGAGATGAAAATGACCATCTATACCAAAGTATCATTTTTCCACCCCCGATCTAGTAAAATACACAGAAGTTAGGGTGGACCTGGCAGGGGATATGCATTACATCTATATGACTTGCTCATCTGAGGAATATGCGCGTAGAGGGGAGAGTTTGCGGTCAGTATGTAGGGCGTGGGTACTGATAAAGGGAACACAGCCATACATGGAAGCGGAATGGAGACTGTGGGAGCAGATGGGTATTAAAGAGTTTGTTACTGTAGAAGTAACAAAAGGGGGTAATGTTGGGATTGGGGCAGCCCTGTCCTGACCCCCTAGGCACTTTTGGGCCAGAGGGGAGGGGGGACAGTGAAATCAATATGATGAAATATAATCAACCCACATAGCGCAGCGCAGGATGTGAGCAACATTACTATTTTGCATAGATATTAGTAATCATAGGTAGAATCATAGGTAGAATGTAAGGCTGGCGGGGTGAATGCAGCATTGCATGCATTAGGCCCAAATTAGGAGACATGGGAAATCTCCAGCCATGCCCGAGTTCCCATGAGGACAGCCCACACCCACAACCGTCACAATGCCTATTCATTGTTCTAACAGTTTTGTAAAGATGTGTTTTTTTCTCAAGAGGACGTGCCCTTCAAGGCTGTGATCACTAACTGGTGCCTAGTGTTCATGTTATCCCACGAGTTATAGCCATTATAACTGACTAAACCTTAAGAACTCTGAATTCCATGGCACCAGGGGTTCTTTGACCACCAACCCAGAACCTCCTTTGTGCTGATCTTGAAGCCTGCCAGGTGCGCAGTATAGTGATAAAACTGCATCATGTCAGAAGTGAAGTTAATTTGTCTTTTGACTTTCAACGTGAGAAGAACATGATCTCTGCACCAACCTCATGATGGAAGACAGATGGATTGGGCTGGATCCAATGGCCTGGCAAGCCGATCATGTATAGGCACCCACCAACCAGCTGCACACTTTATAAGATTTTACTTGTACTCTTTTTTGGCAGAACGTTCTTAGCAGCAGAGTTCTTTGCTGTTGCTCTCATCTGCGTGTGAGCTTAAACTTGTTATCCTTACAAGATCGACTTGGGCCTTTCTTCTCTAGTGGGTTGTATTCTCTCTCGTGTGAGCGTTCAGGGACATGGCTTCAGTATAGGTTTATAATCTTCTAAAGGACATTACATTATTGTTATCCTCATATCCTCTCCACATGTTTCTTTACTTGTGTAGGTTATCAGGAGGGTTAATTATTTAAACTGATTTGTACTAGTGCTAGTCAACTATTGCATGGATTGGAGCTCCTGCTCGTTCATCAATTCTTCATATTTATATGATTTATATGTTCAGTTTGTGTATTTTCTAAATAAGTAATAGAATCCGCTAGGAATTAATCTATGTGCAATATAGTTTGATTGGCATTAATGTTAATCCTTACATTTAATGGAGACCATGGTGTCTCACTGCCCATTATTTCGGGAATAAAGTGCATGGGCTTCACGAAAATGGGCCAGGGAAGGCTGGTGGGTATACACCTTGTTGTGGTGTAAAAGGGCAGGGAATAGTGACAAAGTTGTAGCCACAAGCCATTGTCTGGTCTGAAATTTTTCTCGGCAGAGTAGTGTGAGTCATTGTGAAAATGCGACACAGACTACTGAATAAGTATTTCCTTGTTTTACCCTGGTGAGAATGGAAATTGGTCAGTGAAAGCAAATACCTCTCCCTCCTAAAGGGAGTCCAGCCTATTAAATGCACATACATTACTTACCCAAAACTTGCAAGTTGCTGGATCAATGCAACTATTTTACAAGGCGTGAATGCAGAAAATCTCTGAGGAAACCATAGACAGTTTTCAGCTGACTCTCATTCATCACCGTTGAGCGTGAAACTGCCCAAAAAGTATAGAGCGACTAATACTTTGAAGGTATAACCTTCTAAAAAGGACAGAAGGGTGAAGCGTTTGAAGGAGAAATCTAAAATTACAGTTTCTTTTTGCTGCCAACAGCAATAAGGACAAAGTGCAAGTTTTGGAGACCATGGAAGAGGGGGAGTTGTTGCAAAATATTAACAATGAACTGTCATCTGTGGACAATAATTGTCTTCTCAATCTTTGTTATGGTTTCAGACGTGAGTGAATGGGCTTACCTCCCTCTTTGCCCAACATGCTTTGATTGGGAAGTATCACCCGTGAGAATATTATTGATACCAATATGTAGGCATCCCCTGACCTTGCCCGTATCGCTGCTGACACTTCCCATTCTGGAAGGGACATCAATGCTTTTGACAGTTCTTTTTCTACTCATATGAAGACGACTAACCCTTACAACAAACATGAGGCTATGGCGGCCACCTTAGATTCTGTTTTTGACCTCTGCTCCTCTTTAATGAAGGAATACAGAGACCTCAATTGGATTGTGGCCAAAATTGTGGACCTAATCTTGACAAATAGTGTTGATATAGGGCATGCTGAAATGACAACTGATACTATCTATTCTTAACCTGACGAGCCAGACAGAATCCCGCGAGATGTTTTTGATGTGGTGGAGTCTGCTGCCATTTCCCTTTCAAAATCTGGCAGTACCCAAAATACTGCTAATCAAAAAACATCTCAGGAACAGGAGGAGAGTACCACGTATGGAAGATGCAAGAGAGCACGCCGTAAATCCAGTAACAAGAGATGGGCAAAGAAAAAAAAGTGTAGAAGTAGGCCCAGTCTTAATCTTGGTGTTTTGCATCATCCTAGACAGAACAGTGGTTCACTTGCTGAATCTAACAATGATACCATTGCATTTGCGCCTCCTTTCTCTCTGACCGGCCCTCCCAGGTGAAACTCAGACCCTTTCTCTCCTCTATCACTCTCTCCACTTGTGGCGTCCCCCTTAATATCTACGTGGCACCCTTGGCCCACCGAATCGCTATCTTTACCTCTAACTTTCAATGTTATGCGGTTGACACACAGCTCACTTTCAGGCTACCCTCTGCCTCCTCCTCCTCCTCGCTCATCCCTGACTGTCTATCTGAACTTCATGCTTGGTGTGCTGCTAACAATCTTTGCCTGAATGCCAGTAAGACAGAGATCATCCTCATTGGGACCACGGCTCCTGCTTTCCCACTTTCTCACTGGCCTGCTTCCTTTGGCCCTGCCCCCTCACCTACCCATGAGGCAAAACATCTTGGGGTCATCTTTGACTCCACTCTCTCCTTCTCTTCTCACATTGTAGACATCTCCAAAAAGCCCAACTACCAACTGCACCTCCTCAGAGGTATTCTACCTTTTCTCACTTTCCCATAGAGGCTCATCATATCGAGAGCCCTGGTTCTATCTAGGCTGGATTATTGCAATAGCCTCTTCCTCAATCTTCTTACTTCTACTCTCCGCCCTCTACAACCCATCCAGAACAGAACCGCAAGATTTATCCTTGACCTCAAGCCCTGGGACCGCATCTCTCCAGTGCTGAAATACCTCCGCAGGCTGCCCGTGACAAAAAGAGACACCGTGGCTGCAAGGATCAAGTTCAAGACCCTCTGCATAATCCACAAGGCTTTCTAGGGCTGAGGTCCGCACTATCTACAATGCTCTCTTCTTAAATACTCTCGTCCTCAGCTCATCCTCCTCCAACTCGGGTGAGCCTCTTTCACAAGTAGAGATTTGGGGGTAGATCTTTATCCTCTGCAGCTGCTTCCCTGTGGAACAGCCTCCCTGCCTATCTCTGGCTTGAGCCGGAACTCTTGAAGTTCTGGGAACTCCTCAAGACCTTCCTTTTCTCTTCCCTCTTCTCTCTCCCTCTTCCCTGCTAACCTCCTTTCTTTTCTCTCTACCCTCCTTCTCCTCCCCAACTCTGTTCAGTTTTTGCTGACTGGTTCACCTCCTGAGCCTACAGGTCCCAGGCTCCCCCTCCAGTCTTTTGCACTTGCCTCCGGGCCGCTGCACTTTGTTCAACATTATTGCACTTCAGCTTATGCTCCTTGAGTGGGGCAATCCTATCTGCACTTTACCCAGGGCTCTGCTGGACCGGATTCTTTGTCCCCCCCCACGTCCCTATCGCTGCGTATACAATAAGTTATTATGAGCGCTGTACCTGTATTAGCCCTGTTAGAGGCTGCAAAAGCCAAATCTGACCTTAGAGCCACCCAGGTAAATTGCTGTATCCCGAAAACCACAAGGATCTCCCTGGGGAGGACATTTTAACGGCACTTATCAATCCTACTATCAAGGAGAGACATAGTGATCACCCCTCCCCAGATCAAGTGGCAATTATTATAACCAGGTGAAAGATAGCCGTTGAACATTGGGACACACAATTCAGAATGATGTTCGAGGGGGTGGGGGGTGGAAGGAAAGGAGGATGCAAACAACCTGCCTATGACATCAATGGCCAAATGATCTCCTGTACTAAAAGCCAGGCCTTTGTCCGGACTGAAGAATTTGCTATTAAACACTAGATCACTACTTAAACATGCCCTAGATGTTGCCACCTATATAGCACTATAAGATATTGACATATGTGCTGTGCATTAACTGAAACCTGGAGTCATGCGGTCACTGGCCCCTCACTTGCCTTTGCCATGCCTGAGGGCTACAAAATTCTCCATCAGGAAAGAATGTAGGGTATGGGGGGGTAGCTTTTATTTTTAAACACACTCTTGACATCTGGAGAACTGACACACCAGCCATTGATGGGTGTGAAATGATGCATATTAAGATTATGACTGATGCAGAATCCCCTTTTAATATGGTTCTTGTTCATTGGCCTCCATCACCCATGCCAGAATTTGTAAACCAACTATGTAACTCTCTGCCTTCTTTTCTGAACACTAGTACCAAAGCACTAGTCTTAGGGGATTTCAATTATTGGTTGTGTAACAAAAATGACACCTGTGCAAAATTGTTAGAGGATGCCCTTGGAGACCTTGGGTTTGATCAAACTGTAAAAGCACCCCCCCCATAATAAAGGCAATACACTGGATTGGACCTCTCATCATAATATGAACCTGACAAGTCAATGAATTGTTCCCTGCACATGGTCAGATCATTGTTTTATTCACTTTAAAGTTGTCTATGAGCAGGGGCCCACTTTTAGGGAAACACCTAAAATCACAATACTTTCAAGAAATCTTAGGAATCTCACACCTAATGCATTACACCCTTGGACTCTGGCCTTAGATCAGGAGAATAAGGACCTAATAACAGTGGATGATATTGCTGACAACTATCAAACTACTCTTCGGGATGCCACCAATGCCCTTGCCCCTTTAAAATATCAAAATGTCACTAAGAGGCAGGTTAACTCTTGGCTTTTGCCAGATCTACAAATGCTCAAGAGTGCCAGGATCAAATGCCTATACGGATGGAAAGCCTCTCTTAATGAGATAGATAAAGAGAACTATAAATTGGCCGCTAAAAGTTTCAGGAAATCTGTTATATTAGCAAAGAGGTCGTCGCTTGACGACAGAATTAATTCAGCACAATCCCAACCTAGAAAACTGTTTAGAATTAGAACACCCTGTCCACAGTACAACAGAGACCATTACTAGGGATACAGAATGATGTACATCCATTCAGAAAGCCATGCTGTGCAAACTAAATATAACAAAGCTTAACATTGACCATGCCAGAAATCCTTGACACAGAGTGGAGAGCTGACTGTTAGTACCACCCAGAAATTATGAGGGTATGATGAACAGTTTAACTTTATTATTTATTTATATATTTATATTACAACGGTAGCTCGCAATCCTCAGGCACAGAAACATGGACATGTGTACAAACAAAGAATTGTGGCATGAACATGGGACAGGACATACAGGTGTGGAATGATGACTGAGGGGATCAGGCTAATTAAAGATGTAGGTTTTCACAAGTTTGCGGAAGCGTAGGTAATTTGCTTCCATTCTAATGTGAGGAGGAAGGGTGTTCCACAGGCCAGCCGCCAGGACAGGGAAGGATTTCCGTGAACCAGATTTGCGCTTGTGTGGCGCAACTACGATTTTGCCTTGGTCGGAGGATCTGAGCATTCTACCAGGTACGTACAGGTAGATTTGGGCTTTTAAATAGGCAGGGGCTTTCCCATAAATGCACCTATGCACCAATGTCAAGGCCATGAATTGAGTCCTATCCCCAATCCTTTGCCAATGTAACTCTCTTCTGGAATTGCTGATATGTTCTGATCTGGTTTTTTCTTGATAATCCTCACTGCGTTGTACTGGATGACTTGGTAGCTATGGAGGCATTGTTTATTGGACCCTAACAATAGTGCATTGCCACAGTCTAGGCGCGATAGTATAGTGGCCCTTGCTATGATGGCACAGTTGCTTTCAGATAGATAAGGCCTAATAGCTTTTAGCAGTCTAAGGTAATATGCACAGATTTTCTTTTTGTATTGAGCTTGGGCTTCTGTCCCTAATGATGCTTCGAGCATCATGCCCAGTGTTTTGACCTTGCTCAGAACTTGTATTTGGGTGTCTTTTATCTGGAAAGAGCTGTATGCTAGAGGTAATTTAGCTCTGGCAGATTGTGAGCCAAAAAGCATGAGCTCTGTTTTTTTCTGTTCAGACACATCCAGTTAGTGTCAATCCACAGTTCCCCCGTACTGTAGATCCTGGATAGATGTTCACTGTCTTTCTTGTAGTCCCCACTAAGTTCAATCACCAGCTGAGTATCATCAACGTAGTTTGTGAAGAACGTGTTAATGTGGTCTAGGACTAAGCACAAGTATCTTAGATAAAGATTGAAAAGTAGCGTTGACATACTGGCCCCTTGTGGGACGCCGCATAGAATTTCTTTTTCCAGCAAGAATTTGTCACCCCAGTGTCCCTAGAGAACCTATTTGTTAGAAAGGACATTATCCAGCCAATAGCTTCTGCCGAGCATTTGGCTGTTTTTTCTAGCACTGTTTTGAGTAGGTTGTGGTCCAGCAGATCGAATGCTGCACTAAGATCCAGAAGAATGAGAAGGCCTGCCTTCCCCTTATCCATAATGCTGAGCATTTTTGTTGGAGGTCGAGCATGGCGGTCTCGGTGCTATGGGCTGGATGGAATCCTGATTGTTGGTGGTGTACGGATTTGTATGCCTCTACATGGGCCTGAAGTTGCATAGTGGCAATTTTGTCCATGATCTTTAGGATAAAGTTACAGTTGGTAATAGACCTAAGGTTATTAGGGTCTCTTTGGTCTTGGTTGGGTTTCTTGGCTAAAGGTGTTACCGTAACTCTTTTTATAGCGAGTGGTACTGCCTGGTCTTTAAAAGATGTATTGATGATTTTCGTCAAAATAGCAAAATAGGTGAAAAGATGTCTGGTTGTACTAGAATTATTTTAGGTGGCAGAATATTCTCAGCACAGGTTGTTGGTCTCATAGTGGCGAGTACCTTTGTCATGTCCTCGGGGGTGATTTCCTTAAATATAAAGGCTTCTCTGCTTTTGGCATTTGCCTCAGTCAGGGAGTTAGTTGGCGCCCTTTTGCTGGATTGGGATGTAGACATTATGTTCCTAGCCTTGGTAATTTTATTAAAGAAGGCTATCTGTTTATTGTCACACTCTTCTTGGGTCGGAGTGAAGCATGCTGTGATTGTGCTGGATTTCTCTATGGATTTTAAAATGTTGAAAAGTTTACTGGTGGAATTATCTGCTGTAGTAATCTGTGTTTATAGAAGTAATTTTTTGCCTCTTTTATTTTATTCTTGTAGCTTTTCTCGTTTTCCTTTAAAGCAGTATCTGAGTCTGAACTGGCCTTACTAATAGAAAATCTAAAGCCAACCACCTGCAAGGGGGATATATGCCCTGCAATGGTTATAAAAACATGCTGCCCACTACTGATCAGCTCCCTGTGTACATTTTCGAATACTTGTTCAGTGAATGCCATGTTCCGGTGACCAAAAAGCCAGCTCTATGTTCATTAAATCCCTTGAACTATAAGCCAATTTCCAACTCTCCTTTTCTGTTGAAGATACTTGATCGAGTAGCCTTCACGCAAGTCATGACGCACCTTATGAACAACAAGATCTTGAACAAGTGGCAATCAGGATTTAGGAGAACCACGGTACGGAGACTGTAGTTCTGGATCTCAAGTTCAGACTTCTCTGTATCATGGATAATGGCCAGAAAGCCCTTCTGATGTTGCTGGACCTCTCCGCCGCCATCGATCTGTTAGATCACACACTGTTGCTCTCTTGGCTCAGGAAGGTGGCAGGGTTTTCAGGATCAGCAACCGACTGGGTTAAAACATTTCTTACCAACCGTTGGTGTAGAGTCAGCAGCACCTCGGATGATGCAAACCCAGCGTTGTTCACATAAAGGGTGGCACAAGGGGCTTGTCCATCTCCTACCTTTTCTAACATTATCACTGTCACATTTCTTGACCTTCTGGAGGAAAATAAAATCAATTTCATTAACTACACAGGTGACACACAATGTGCCATCCCCTCTCTGGTAATCACACAGAGGATTAAAAAAACATCAGCCGGTTTTATGGAATGATCCAAAGTTGGATGTGTAATAAAGGGTTGGCACTGAATACTGGAAAGACCGAAGTAATGGTGGTAGGCACAATGGCAAAAACCTGCAAAATGGGAAATGGTTATGCCCAGTTCTGAATTGACTGCTGTGACATAGATACCAAAAATAAAGTGAAGACCCTTGGGGTCTACTTTGACTGTAATCTTAATGTGAAAGCACAGGTCGGCAGCCTGGTGTTCTGAGCTTCATATTACACTAAACCTCTGACCCAGGCTCGCCCTTTTATTTCTAGACCAAGTTGTGAGCTACTAGCAATGACCTTAATTGGCTCTAGGTTTGATTATTGCGGCAGTTCGTTTGTTGGCCTGGCTAAGTCCGACATTGGTCACCTTCAAGTGATTCAGAATAATGGAGTTAGAATTATTTTGGATCTACAAAGAAGGGATCATTTTTCGGAGGCTAGAAGGAGCTTACACTAGCTTCCTATAGAGGCTAGAATTGACTTTCGCCTTCTGTTCATTACACAGAAATGCCTGACTGGATTGTCACCTATGCTTGAGTGAAGTGTTGGAGACTAAACTAAATTCACACACTAATAGATCCAACAAAACCAACCAAAACCAACCAACTGAGAGTCCTAGTATATAGGATGACCCAGGTAAAAAAGGGAGCATTCTTTGTGGTGGCTTCCTTGGCATGGAACGCCATTCCCTTTGATATTTGGGAAGCGAAATATACAGCCGTGTCAGGGAAAAGACTAAAAAACATTTCTGTTTAGATAGTGGAGGATTCCAGCACTATCTTTGATCTTGGTTTCATCTACTTCTCTGTACCTTCTGAACTGCCTCTGTGTTTTCCCTGGCTGTCCACGTTTAAATGTTTATTTGTGTGCTGTGCCCTTAAGCCTCCGGGTCAGTGGTGCGCGCAATAAATGCAATAAACAAAACTAAACCTGCACCACTGTCTGTACGTATGCATGACCTAAATGTACTAGGACCAGTTAGTTTGTCTGTCCTGTCCCCCAGACCCCCCAGCATTTTCCGTCCCCCTCCTGAGCTTGGTCTCAACTGTACCACTTCATGCATTTGCATTTGGAGAAATGTTGTCAGGTATAGTATGCTAGTTGTTCTGTTTAGATCATTTGGAATCTTCAAGGCGTAAAAATGTTTACTGTATTCCCTTGTTCCCTTCCTGCCTTGAAACACTTTGAAGCACTTCACCTGTATAAGCGCTATATAAATAAACAACAATAAATAAATGTGTATGCTTGGATACCAACTATGAGTAATTACGCTCAGTTAGAGGGCCCCCTGGACAAATGGCTTAAGGATAAACATTGCGGTTCCGAGAACAGCTTAAATGAGGGTGGGGAAGTAAATAATGGTATTTGTAATGCCCACTCTAGGGGGTCTATTGTTTGTGCCAACCCTTCTACTAACAGTGGACCACCTACACCTGGGAACTCTGAAGTAGGCACACATTGCAAAGAGCTATTGCGTTCGATTACATCTACAGAGGCTGAGCAAAGTGTTCAGGGGTCCAAATTGTTATTTTCCCATTGGACTTCTGGTAAATAGCATCATCTGGGGAAAAATATAAAAATCATTGAAGTATTCACCATGGCTGAAAGTTCATTTTTGATTTTCTGTAAGGTGATTTAATTACTTCATCATGTGCCGCAATTTAGAGTGATCACCACAGTGGATATTGCATCTGTGGAGGTACCTGACTTATAATGTCAATACAATTGGACCTCAGTTCAATTTGTCTCGCTGATTATAGTAGAATTGGACTCTCCTTTGCGGCACCTCTTTTGAATTTGGGCTTTGACTTTCTCTTATGCAAGAAATATTTGCAAGATAGAGATGACATTGGAATAAAGAGACAAGCAACTGACTCATGGGAGCCAGTCAGTTTTCCATCCAAGGTGCTCAGTTTATTGCATGCCTGCCCCAATAAGGATGTGGGAAAACGTGGTACCACGATCACTGAAACATGGATCTCTGAATCCAATACACATAATGTTGATTGATGTCATTAACAAAATTGTAGGTACTTGCTTGATTTCCTGGAACACCAGAGGTTATTGATCTTTTCAAGTTTTTGAAGCCGGCTTTAATCTCCACCTGTGATATATTTACTTTCCAGGAGACATGTATCTGGGTAATTTCCTAGTTGATGGTTTTAATATGTTTCACAGAGCGGCGATATATCATGGTGATCGTCAACCTTCAGAGTGGTTTGAAATGGCTTTAGTGTCACTAGGGTTTTGAATTGGACTTCCTTTACCCTACTTTCCCGGAGAGAGGAAATAATTGGGACACTTGGTCTAATGGCATTGTTTCCTCTCGTGTTGACTATACATTTGTGAGCAGTTGTGTGAGGAAATCTTTAAAACGGTTTTATCTGGAGAAAACCCCTCTTAGTGAACATGCAGTCTTGAAATTGATCTTGGGAGATAAGAAACCTCAAGCATATATGAAGGATGTCAGTACACAAGTTAACTCCAAAGGAAATAGAATAATGTGGATGGAGACTAATATCTGCAGGTCTGATCAATTATTTAGAGCTTGTCCTGTGTTTAGTAGTGATACGACAAACTTGAATAACATTTAGATATGTAACAAGCAGGGGTGTTGATAGGTCTGGAATAGGTCCAGGGCTATGCTAATGCTGGGACTGTCGGGGCTCGGGGCTAGCTAGCCTTTTAGTTGTAGCTCCTGAGATTCTATCCGGGGCTACAATCAAAAGACCAGGGGCTATAGCCCCCTCGCCCCCCCCCCTAGCAACGCCTCTGGTAACAAGCTCAGTGAGTTATTGCATACATCCATGAAATGTAATGTGTTATTGTTATTTAATAGAGAAACGCATGATAGCATCTATGATGTGGTTATCCATGGAAGGAAAAAAGCATTAAGAGGTGTGCTGTGTAATATAACTAGATCTGATCTTTTAAGTTGGGCTGGCTAAGCCACATTAGTCTCCCAGGCCCGAATGAAATTTACACATTAGCTCAGATCCTACAAACAGGAAGGAAGGGATGCTAATTGAAGGAAGATGTTTTATATGCCGAGGACACATGATGATAAAATGTTCTGGCATTTATAAAGGCAATATCTTTCAGAGGGTGAGTATAAAGATGTTAATCCTGTATCTGCTTCTGAATGGGTCTCCTATATTGGTGCTTCTTACTTTACTGTGGGACCGGGGCATCCTGAGATCAGTATTTCTAATTCTGGACTCATGGTTGGTTTCCCTTTTGAGTTTGAGGATATTTTGAAGGTGATTGTTAACCTTAAGCCTCCAAGAGCCCCAGAATCAGATGGTTTAGCTAATATCATATTAAAGCGCAATCTCATGAGATGTGCATCCTTACTACACATGTAGTCACTTCTATTTGGAATGATGGCATCATACCTAGTAGTTGGCTTAAATCAATCCTTGTCCCAGTGTTAAAAAAAGGTGGCAGGGGTGAACCCTGTAACTATCTCCTTTTGTCGATGATTGACTCCTGTTGTAAAATATTCTACACACTTCTCTTGGGCAGTATTAATAGGTGGATACAGGAGAATATTTTGCTTTTTGCCAGCAGACACACTTCAGATCAGGAGGCAGTAAGCTTGATAATATCCTGACTCTTCAACATCTCATTGATGACATCCTCCGCACACCAGGGAGAAACCAGTATCTTTGTTTTGTTGACTATGCAGGAGCCTTTGATTGTGTTAATCGTGAGATACCCTGGGAGAAATTACAAGGCTGGGGAGTCTGCTCCCTTTGCCCCCTCTTACTCAACTTTGTTAAATTTATATATACAATGGCTACAGCGGCAGTTGGTCTTAATCTTGGAGGCTCCCTCCCGGAACCGGTTGACACCAACTGTGGACTAAAGCAGGGCTGTGTTATGGCCCCTGTTATATATAATGTATATGTTGCTGACATGGACACTGCGCTTAGTGTTACTCATAGCTTCCACTTAAGATTGGGAACATTGGTATCCGCTGGTTATCCTACGCAGATGACACAAGTATTCTCGACAGTACTCCCATTGGCTTTCAGTGATCCTTGGATGCTCTTTATGGTTATGCCACCAGAAATAACCTTAGTATTGATCTAAGCAAAACGAAGGTGATGATAATTGGGGCTAAAGTTCGTAGGAAGGACACTTTTAGCTGGAAGGTAAATGGAGTTGAGTAGGAGGTGGTTGATACTTACCCCTAGTTAGGCATTCCCATTGTGAATAGACCCATCAAATTGTTTTATGAGAAGGCTCTTGCTGGGAAAATCATGAATAAATGGAACTTGATTAAAAGGTTCTGTGCTAGGACGAGGGGTTTTCACTAAAAGGCTATTGACTAGTTTATAATATGAGTGTAATACCTGGTATTTTTTCTGGCAGAGAGGTTCTCAATAAAAATCATGTAGTTTGGCTTGATAGATTAGATGGGAAATTATGGAGAACAGTATTTAGGATACACCACTCTGTTCCCGTAGAAGCTGTTAGATGCGAGCTGGGGGTCAATTCTCTCCCCACTCTGTGGAAAAATCCAACTATCCAAACTGTACGTAAAGATAATGAGGGAAGCGGTTATACAGGATTCTCTTATGGGTATTATTGCTAGAGTTTATCAGGACAATAATATTAATCCTCTCCTGTTTGTCCCTGCCGAATTCCCTCGAGATGTTATTGCTTAATTTCCATTTGAAATTGAAAACGAAAGCGATGTAGTCAGTTTAAAATCCAAAGTCTACACAGGCTTTGCCTCAAAAAGTGGTATGCACTGTATGTTACCCCGAGTTTTATGCTGGGGAAACCTCATAGCTATTTGATGAAATTTTGAAATGACTATTTTAAACACTTTATTTTATATCTTCGTTTTAATATTCTTCTCTGCTATGCACATTTTATGCCAGACTAGGATCTACTATGGTCAATTTTGGGCTGCAATCTATTCGGCTGAATCTTTGCCCATTAATGGTGCAGCATATTATATTTGGAAAAGGGTAAATGAATGAAATACAAATTTGCTGAAGGTATAGGTGGTTTAATAAATGTATTAAAAAGAACATGGAATTTATGATTGTAGTATTGTTTGTATTGTAGTTTGCTGATGACTTGTGTTATTATATTAAGCACTTGTTTTGTATGGATTTGACTTATATGTATTGATTGTATTTCTTTGGTCACCATTTTAACATGAAATGTCTTTTTTGTTGACATATTTTATGTTGTCTCGCGAGGATAGCTCAGGAGAAACATGTTCGCCTTGGAAGCAAAAAGACGCAGACCAATACAGGCTCGGTCCCTGGGTTTGTGCTTAGAAACCTCTGGGTATTAATCGCATTATAAATAACCAATTATAATAATAATTATTACAATTATTGTTAACTGTATGATGTGCATAAGGTTTCAACTAACCACAAGCACGTAATACAAAAAGAAAATCATTTCCAGAAGGTATTCTTGATTCTTAGAATAGAGCCATATTGATCAAACTGCCTGATCTACCACATGATCAATTACAGTCGCAGGCATCTGCACCCCCATATCATCCCGATAAACTGATTGATTTGCACATTCCAGGTGAGACCTGCCACATGGCCACTGTCATCCTTCAATTCATTATGTGATAGATGGCCAATCTCAAACCACTTTGGCTTCTCACACTCTGCAGGAGCATCTTCAACTTGTTTAAAGTTCTCTAATTCTATATCTCAAACTAGCTCTTTAGCATGTCTGCTACGACAATTACCCAGCTCTTGACATGCACCAGTAATTGTTCATGACCCTTGGAGTACCATAGATCTGTTTAACATTGTGCAGTAATGCCCTAAAATACAAGATGACCCTGCCAGGTTCCAAGAAGAACACCAGGTCATAATAGACTGTTATAATCTGACCTGCACAGATTTGGCCCAATTACCCCAAAATGCCCTGCCCAAAGATACATTTACATTACTTCAGCAAACATCTTATTAACCCCCACAGGAGCTCCTACAAGAACATTTGAAGGAATTCACAGTTAGACCTCTCCTCGCGAGTATAGAATCTCGTCCTACGAAAACTGACTGCACTAAGATTAACAAATGCAAACAGAATAAACATCATAATCCAGCCAACTGTCTGATAGAATGCTTTACTAAACATTCTGGAATAACACATGCAGCTGAGCCAGTGCTGCAAGCCTTTCTGTCCGCATTTGTAATAGGATTGCCGGCAAAATGTTGTAGCCCAAGTGTGAAATTGGGATCAAAATTATTTTGATTGGTTGGGAAGGAATTTGATTTATGTTTTATTTACTGCCCAGCATTTTTATGACAAGACAGAGAGAAGGGACTGTAACTGAGTTAATGGTTTTGCAGATTCAGCAACTGCATCCTTCTCAGGGGAGGGCAGGACACATAGCACTGGGACAGAGGAGTAGGGGAGAATCATGAAAGGGGAACATTTGTTAGTTCCGATCCAGTTGGAGCCCTGAACGGATTCACATCTGCCCCAATCCATAAAGTAATCAGTGTAATTATAGTAAAACATGTGGTCACTATAAGTCAAAATGTCTGGCCAATCATTTATAATCGTTTATTAAAAAATAAAGGAGTTGGACAATGCCTCACTAACTGTCCCTACTCTAGGAGGTATTCCTGAAACAAAACTAAGGGACTGTTGTGCGTCAAGAGGTCAAAAGCAAAAATGTCCTGTGTCCCAAAATCCTATCATAGCCCTCACACTCTAATGGTAACTCTAAGGTGCACGGGGAATGTCTTTGACTTAGGAAGTGCACACATGTTCAAGTTAAACAAAAAGGCAGGAATCCAACAAAAGTTAAAATGAATAATGTTCACTTTTCCAGCAAATTACTCCCTTCCCCAGGATTCTCGCCACTCTCGGCAGAATAGCTTAACATGCTCACCCTGGAAGCAAGATGACACAGAGCACGACAGGTTCGATCCTGGGTCCTTGCTTAGAAACCTCTGGATCATATCATGTCATACCAAAACAAAAGTCAAAAGAATAAGCCGGTTCTTTGCAGCTCAAGATGATAACTCCCCTCCTCTTGATGTTGAAATCTATTCCAGGGGAAATGGCTCCCTTCCCAAGTCCTTTTCACGTTCAACGTAATCCAAAAATCCTAAGGGCATGAATCTTACTTGATATTCTCTGACTCACAAAAACAGCACCTGGTACACTCCCCTGCCAGGCTATTTCATATAGCTCCTTGATAAAATTAGGGTGCAGGTCCCACACTCAAAAAAACCCTCGTACACTTTCCTGACATGATATCCCATATCCACATTCACTGCAGTTCAGAATCTTTAGGGCATAGGTCTACTTGGGATTCTTTAACTCACAAACAGCTGGTATACTCTCCTGCCAGTACTTTCTTTATGTAGGTCACTTTATTTCCATCCTTTCTGCCACACTGTGTTCCCCACGTGTACTTTCTAATGTGACTACGGGTCTCAGAACCTTTATCATAGACTTCTTATCTTGTCCCAGGGGCCTTATTATTCTGCTCAGTCTTCCCCTAGCTCTTGCACTATGTTTACTTTGGTTTGCAGTAAACCCTCCAAAGCACCCCCTCATCCCGTTCCCCCTGAGCAGGCTTAGCTCTTCCTAGCAGCGGCTTTGGGGTCCCTTGCTTCTCCTGTGTCATTCTGAAGCTTGTCGTCAGGTCTGCAGAGCCCTTTGTTCTCTTGTCAGAATCTACCATGCTTCTGGCTCCCCTTGGCAGCTTCTTCTCTTCTCGGCATCTTGTGGCAGTGCTACGACCTGCGTGCTTCTCTGAACAACGTTCCCATGCCTGCCACGACTTGGCAAGATCATCTGCTTTGACTAGCTGTTCCGACCTGTGTCAGAGGCACTGAATCACCTGCGCCACCAGCTGCCATACTCCCGTTCTCTCTCCTTGGCTGTTCTTGCCACAGCTGAGCAAGAAGACAACAAACTCCATACTACTTTTTCCAGCATGGTTTTAAACTGTATCAGGCCAATCAGATTCTTCCAGCTACTAGACTGCTAGTGTCAGTTCTCATTAGGAGTAATCATCATTGCTCCTTGCCTCTTCCTCGTCTCGGGTTTTGTTTCTTTATTTGCCATCTGATATTGAGGAGTACTCTCAGTAAAATTTCCAAGTGGTTGAAGGGATAATGGCAGTATGCCATCAGGGCACAAGGAATGGAGGGAACATCTCTTTAAGGGAAAGGGGGATATCAAGTCTTACCTGATGATAGCATGTCCAGTCCCCGAGGTTGCCCCCCCATATGGTCCTCCCTCAAATAGCATCCCCCAGGGTCAGGATCAGGTGACGGCCGCCATCCCCTGGCCACATGAGGAGAGGCTACCCCCAGGAAAGGAGTGATGACATCCTCAGATTCATCGCACTGGCCTGTTCAACCGATATTCTAATACTTTCCTCCACCTCCACCCCCTGTTTCATTAATTCCCAATAGGAAAGCCAAATGGCCAGCAACATCACTGTATCACTATTTCCTCTTGATCCATCTGCTTCTTATGTCGAATGTTCTGTAATTGAAGGAAATATATCTTAGCAAGTAGACACTGGCACTGTCTGCTTTAGAATTTCTTTACACCCCATGTTCAAATGAAGTCACAAATCTTTTCAATAAACCTTCATATATCTACAACTAGGGTTTGTTAAGAGTCCTCCCCTCTTTTTCCATATGTTAAAAAGAAATGTAGACTTTCATGCTCAGAGGAGGGCCTGTTTTGATCAAGTATGTTGGTGACTTGCGACTGGCATCAACATTGCTAGAAGCTTGACAGCAGGATTCCCCTAATCTGCATTTGTTTGTTTGTTTATTTTATTTCTATAGCGCTCCGGACCCTGGAGTATAAGGGCACTTAATACAGGTTACAAGGCACAGTACATGGTAATAAGCAGTGATACTAGAAGAATTTGAACAGCAGTTATATACAAGAAATATAGGCAGTGGGGTGATGGCACCCAGTAATGACATATATGAGGCATAAACAATAAGTGCAGTTTATATCAAGGTCTAACTTCAAGGTTGACTTTTTGTCAGAAGCCACCCAATGGCAAGTTTCCTGAATGATTGGAAAGATTTGGAAGATTTAATATTCAGTGGCAGGGAGTTCCAAAGTTGGGAGGCGAGGACGGTAAAGCTCGAGCCTCTGGCTCTTTTAGAGCTGAATCTAGGTACTATGAGACATAGGGTATTGGAAGATCTCGTAGTTCTAGTGGAGGATTTCATGGTAAATTTGTTAGTCAGGTAGGGTGGTGCTAAATAATTTAGAGCTTTGTAAGTGAGGCAGAGTGTTTTTAGATCAGTTTTATGTTGGATGGTGAGCCATTTACAAGTGGTTCTGTGGTTCTAGTGGCAGAGATGTGCTCACGCCTGGGAATGTTTAGCGCTGCCCGTAAAGCATTATTTTGAAGGACTTGGAGTTTATTGATTATCGCTTGGTTGGCACATAAGTAGAGGCTGTTGCAGTAGTCTAGCTTAGATTGTATAAGGCTCTGGCTAGCGTGAGGCAGCTGTTGGGGGAGAGAAATGGTCTACAGGCTCTGATTAGTTTTCCGGTATAGGCAGTGGCAGAGGCAGTCGCGTTAACTTGCTTAGTGAGGTTAATATTGGCATCAAGATAGAAGCCGAGTGTTTTCACATTTTTAGCGACTGCGATAGAGTTGCCATCAATTATGATGCTAGAGTAATTGGGACTACGTTTTTGTAGGTTGTTCGGTGAGCCAACAATGAGCAGTTCAGTCTTTTCGTCATTGAGGCAGAGGCCGTGTGTGGCCATCCATGCCTGAATGACGGAGAAGAATACATTGATCCTGGCTACATCAGTATTATAATTGCCCGAGATGGTGAGGAGTATCTGCGTGTCATCCGCGTAGTTTGTGTAGGTGACACCCAGACGATCCAGTTTATCAAAGAGGGGCTTTGTAAAGATATTGTAAAGGGTGGATGAAACACATGATCCTTGTGGGACACCACAGGTGATGGGGATAGGGTCTGCTGCTGCCTCCAGAGAAAAGACCCTCATGGTTCTATTGGCCAGGAATGACTGTTTCCACGTGACAGCAGAGGGGGAAAAGTGGGTGGCAGAGGAGAGGTGTTTACAGAGTATTTTATGGTCGACCAGGTCGAAGGCTGCTGAGAGATCTAAAAGGAGTAGGATGGCAGCCTTGCCCTTATCTTTAATTTCGTCAATCTGACTTTTAAGGTCAACAAGGGCGGTTTCAGTTCCATGTTGAGGCCGGAAGCCAGACTGACACAATCCGAGTAATTGGTTAGGCTCTAGGTAATGCTGAATTTGCAAGTAAGCAACTCTGTCAAGGATTTTTAACAAGAAGGGAACAGTTGTGATAGGCCTGTAATTTGTAGGGATGGAAGGGTCCAAGGTCTGTTTTTTTAGTAGCGGGAGGACCCACGACTGTAACTTCATTCACTCATAACGCTTCTAAGGAATAGTTCCAATTGTGTCGGACCTGAGTTCAGTATGTGGGGCAAAACATCACTGAGGCAGAGAGATGCCTGTCTCGGGCTCAAATTGATGTCATCCTCTGAGCTCCTAATCCTGCACTCCATACAAAGATCACAGTTTTTAGGAATAGCTGGATATTGCTGAGAAAGGATTATGGGTTATGCCCCCATTGTGAAGCCCTTTCTGGCTCTTGCTCTTGTTTTGATTAATTAGAGGAGTTTAAGGCTTTTAGAAAGACTGCAGGGTAGACCTCTGGGTGAAACATGTAGGGATTCTTGCCTGGCCGACATAATCCCAGCGGGCCACAGAGCACAGCACCTGGGCCTGAAAGAGTGAGGTCTGAGGCCTCGCTCAGCTCACCAATCAGTATACTAAGGAAGGTGAAATTGGCACCTATGTTCCTGAACTTTCAAGCAGACCTCTCCCTGAATTAAATGTTCTTGCCTCCCACAAACTAACAGCATGTGACTTATGGTAATGAATGGGACTTCCTGACAGCTCCCTCACCATCGTCTGCCAATTTGTAGATCATTGTATTGTTGTACATGGGGAACAATGTATCTGTTATGTTATGTTATGTTATGTTATGTTATGTTATGTTATGTTATGTTATGTTATGTTAGGGACAGTTGTAATGCGCACTACCACCCAAAGGCATCTTGGCACGAGGACTGGGGACAGTACTGAAAATCTACGGTGACCCTAGAATAGCAATGTTTTCAGTGCTTTTCTGAATTGGAGATAATTTGCCATGGCTCTAAAGCCAGAGGGCAGCCCATTCCGAAGTCTGCTGGCAGCATATGAAAAAGCCCACCCTCCTACACGAACCCGGCGCATCTTTGGGACAGCCACTAAATTGGAAACTCCTGAGCGCAAAGGTCTGCCAGGGACATAGGGAAAAAACCTGTTATGAAAATACTCAGGTCCCTGTTTAAAGAAGGCACGGTGCACTAAGCATAGAGCTTTGAACTGAATCCTCTGTGCCACTAGAAGCCAGTGGAGCAATGGAAGTACCAGGCTTATGTGAGCTCTGTAAGGAGATGCAGTAGCCACCCTGGCTGCCAAGTTCTGCAACAACTGCAGACGGTGCACCAGCCCAAGAGGTTGAGCCAGATAAAGTGCATTACAATAGACGAGCCGACTAGTAATCAGGGAGGACACCGCTAGAGGCTGCACATTTTCAGGCAGAAAAGGCAAGACATGGCACAGAACCGGAAGAAAGAAATGACTAGTCTTACAGACTGCACTAACATGCAGTGACATTGATGGGTCAGATGATAATAGGACCACTAGATTCTTAACCACCTTCACTGGAGTGGGGCAATCACCCAGAGTAGAAGACCAGAAGGAACCTGGCCGTTCAGCAGCAACCAGAGAAGAACCCACCACCAAGACTTCGGTCGTGTCCCCATTCAGCTTCAGCCATTTCGCACTCATCCAATTTCCAATTGCTGAAAGACAGTCCCGAAATTTGAGGGACACAGTACCTGGATCCTCATCCAAATGGACGAAGATCTGAGTGTCATCGGCATAAGAATAACAACGAAAACCATAGGCACAGATGAGGAGAATCAGCGGCTGTATATAGATATTAAAAAGCATGGGGGACAAGGCCAATCCCCGAGAAGAAGACAGAAATGAAGGTAAAGACAGAGATTGGCCCCTAACAGTGAGAAAAGTTGCAAACCAGCTCAGGACGGGCCACAAGAGGCTTATCTGTTTGAGACAGAGAGAGGATGAGAGAGAGAATACATCTGCAAAGCACCATTGCAGGGACTTCAATTCTGCAAGGATAACAGCTCCAGTTGCATTGAACTGTAGGATATTTTAATCAGGTGACATTTAGTTTGGGGGAATTTTAGACCCACCCCAATTCAGCCATGCACAATTTTTATTTATTTAACAAAGTTCTTTACATGAACCTAGGACATGCTCGTTCGACAGTATTGATTCCCGACAGCTTCACAGGGTTGCACAGAAGGTATATTTCTTAATTAAATAGAAATAATCAAACCGATAAAATATAAACAAATGATCATCTTTACCATTCTCTATGAAATCCCAATGTCAATTGTAACAACAAACATGAATGATTAATACACAGGTCCATTCAATGGTAATAGTCCATTTAACTTGCACATAGACTTTTAAATTCACATGCATGACACTATGTACATTTGGTTTACCCTGAGTGCACACATTCACCATGCATTGAAAAATGAATGATGATTCAGGACAAAGCATTCATTTTATAGAAAACAAAATTAAATCAGAACATCCCGGCCAATCTCAACCGCTATATGTTTTCCTTATTGAAAATAAACACCTCCCCCTTACCTAATAGACATGTCAGTATATCAAACAGCATTCTAGAAAATCCAATTCAAAGACAGGCTACTTGACATTCCAGCATGTAAATCGCTTGCAAAAAGAAAAATGTATATTTATCGTGAATGTTTGCAATATTCCCTTCAATGTTGCTTCTAGTGCATTACTGTGTAAAAAGTCGACATTTGCAATTTGCTAGGAGTTTGCGGACACTGATCTCATGGAAGGCCTAACTCCTTCCCAATCCCAAAAGAAACGCAAGTCCAGACAAGTAGCAAGTTCAGCTGAGGTTTATCACTGCTAACAAACCATCAGGGACCAATGCATGGAGGAAAATCTAGGCACAGCTCAAGGAACTCTGGTTCGCAGGCCAGTTATGATAGCATATTACATCATGAGTACGTCACATCCTGGGCCCTTCTCCAGGAACCTATCTCCACTACGGATAGGATGCTGAGTGGTGGTCCCCCTATAGTAGCCCCTATAGAGGTCAATGGATTGGCTCTTACCATGTGCGGTGTCAGGCCTGGACCATCCCAGAAAACTGCTACTTACTAATTGTTAAGGTATGTGAATACAATGACAGGTCAGTGGCCCAGCTACCTACCCCTAGGACCATAAGCTGTGAATGGTTGAGCTGTGAGCCCCCCAGGCTTGGGACAAAATCAATTCCCAGCTCGGACTGCACCTTTTCACGGGGCTATGTTCAACTATGTGTCTGCGATGTAACCGTGTGGAGACCATTATTGCTGTGAGAGTGCTCCTTTCCCAGTGCATAACTATAGTTTGTGTGTAACAATGTTGTTGTGACCATTATCTGGTCCATGAAATGGTTGCACTTCTCAGCCACCAGTTCTTGGCTCACTCTCAGCTTGGCTCGTTCACATGCTCAGAGACAATGTTTGTGAGCTCTGGAGTTCTGAATTGTTCTGCATTTAAAAAGGATTATGCTTCTCTGCTGCCGATGTTACTTCGGTTCAGGGTAAAGAATGTCAATTTGCAAGAGTGCAACCTTGGCAGTGTCCTTGCTCCCCACCACGGTAGTTATGCTTGCACAGCACTCAGCGTGCTTCAAGTTTTCTGAGAAGGTTGTGGCCTACTATGATTTCCTAAGCGATGGTCTGGTTTCTGCTGTGTGTGCCTTCTGTATAGCATCCATATGTTAGTATGTTATAGCTCTGTTGGGTCCCTTGAGTGCTCCTCCCATTCCATGAGGTTATTACATGTAAGCATCTGCAAGCATGTACACGTTATCTTCTTGCTTCTGGTGGTTTCTGCATTGCTGCGATAAGCTAGTGGCAAAGTAACAAACATGCAGACAGTATGTGCATGTCACCATCCTCTATCTCATGGAATTGTACGCATTTGCCCTTCATGTGTTTGGGTGTCCCGAATGTGCGGATGGCACGTGTGCTTCATTTCTGTTGGTGCTAGGTCACGTGGTCTCTTACGACTTGAGGCATGGCTTCTCAGCGCTTTAGTCCATTCTGTCCATATAGCTGTCTCTGGTTCCGTCTTGTGTGTCTTCATCAATTCTGGGTAATGTTAATACTGCTCCTGGGTTGTAGGGTTGGCTGAGAGGGTACCTCTCATGGTACTTGTCCACTTTGGGTGCAGTGGGGGTTGGTGTGAGCACGTACAATCGGCAGCCGTATAGTCTTTGGTTCTTCATCCAGTTGGGGTGTCTTCCAGGATGGGGGGAATAGTTCAACTTCCCCTCTTCAACTTCAAAGTGTGTGTTGAAGCCAAAGTATACATTTGGATCTTGAACAGAAGGGGGTGATTAGAATGTCTTCGTTCTCCAGGTATTAGGATAAGATCAGAGCAAAGACATGTTTGGAGCACCTGTTCAGGGAAGATCACTTCCACCAATCTGGAATCTCCGAGGATGTTTATCTGCTGCTCTAAAGTGACTCCTTTTGGGGCAAGCTACTCTGGGAAATGCTATGAAAGAGGGAAGACACTCCTTTTGGAAATGTCCCCAAAGCCATCTAGCAGGAGGCGTTGAATCCAACAATCCCCCTGCTAGAATGTACCTATAAATGGTCTACGAACCGCAAACAATGTTGATTCTAGCTACATTTATATACAGTTCTTCAAAGTCCTCTTCCAATGGGTTAAATAGAAGGGATGCTACTAGATGTACTTTGAAGGTTTCTTGCAACAAGGGCTCTTTCATCAGGGCACTTAGGTACACATATTGGAGAAAGTGCACTTGTAAGTTACTCATCATATTTCCTTCTGAGTGTGAAATTCAGAAGAGATCTTCATATCTGTATACTTCACTTTATAGACCCCAGCACACCTTTAAATCCAGATTCTTCACCTCTTACATTGCTGGCATCAAGCTCGCATTGAGCTGCCAATTGATTTGCCTGATTCTTTACCCACTTGATCGTCTTCTACAACCCCACCAAGCTACAGTTGCCAAGCCTGGCCAGAAGGCGAATGAAGACATCCTTTTCTGAACTGTCCCCGCTGATCGGGCCTTTCCAAGCTGCATATCACACCAAGATGTCTGGACTGAGCCTTTTTCTTCTGTTGAATAGAGAAGTGCCAAGAAGATCTTCACGATGCAGTCAAACCCTCTCAATAGACTAAGGCAATGCACTGGTGGGCTAGGTGTCTTTTTCATTCGTCCGCGGTTCCCTGACCCCATTGCCCTCTTAACTAGGTGTGCCCCTCTTTCCTCCCTTAACCAAGACAGGTGAAAACAGCCATTTCACTTTTCTGTTTCCCCTTTTCCTTCATCATTTTGTCTATTTGTGATATCCCTAATGCACTACATTTTCCATATTACTTGTCGTCTGTCGTATAGTATATATTCAGCCTGCATTACAGTGTGCTTTTCTCTTGCAGAGTTAAGTGATTAGTGTGAGTAGTGATGCTGTATATTTAGTAAATATATAGACCTTTCTTGGACATTCCTTTTTTTGGTACTTACTGCACTGTTGTTCTGAAATTTGTGATGCTCATCTTAATTCCTGTGGAGTGTAGCTCTGCCTCCAACTATTTATGTGTAGAGAGGCGATGGAGGTATGCCAGCAACATATCTGTTTTGCTTTTATGGCTGAAACGTCACTGAGATGATTTCTGGTACATGTATGGGCATAACGCATAGAAGTCCTTGCTCTCCCTTGTATTCTTCCAGGGCCAAAAGAGGGTTGGTTTACCAATTTGGTAAACCAGGTGAATTTTGATTTCTGTATTATCCCTAATCCCAATGACCCACTCTGTTTCCAGATATACTGCAAAAGGTAAGGAGGATGTGATGCATCTGGACAAGACTAAAGGCCATTAATTGTACCCCATTTGTTTGTGACCTAATTATTCAAATTGAGGGGACATGAAGGAGGACCCCCTATTATTAATAAAGGGAAAGGGTTCCCTCTCACACCTTTCCTATTCAGCAGCGCATGCAAGATAGCTTTGGCATTATTCTTGGTTTACCTGCTGGGAAGGTCTTGACCAACCTTTTCAAAACTGTTTTCTTATGTTATTATTAATAACTCTTTTAGCACATGTTCATTAGCCACCATAGTGGGGTACTGAGACTAAAGGGAAAGTCAGTGCACAGCTACATCAGAGTGGTTAAGGAGAAATATTAGACTTCTGTTTTTTATGCAATTAATTGATAAGTACTGTTTCAGATAGATCCAAATAGAAAGATTAAGAGTTTGGGGGCCAGCATCAAGAAGGAATGGCCACTGTATCTAGGGAATGTGAACAGTGGGAAATATATCAAAGTAGAAGCTTGGAATCCAGCTCTGCCCAAGTTAATTATAGACTGATTGACCCACAACACCGGAGTTTTTTTTAAATGTCATAATCCATTCTTATATAAGTAACTAGCTGGGGTACACAGCGTTGCCTGTGTCCTGGTCGAGTGGTGTCTCGTGCTATGGAGGATGTTGCTCTTATCCTCATGTTTTTTGATTTTGAGGATTTCTAAACACACTCCAGGCAGACTGAATTGCATTCGGGCACAGATGATTACTAAGTTTAAATCGATCAAAATGACCAGAACAATCAGAATTTTCAGAATGTTCGGAGTGTAGCGGCTGGCGTGTAGATTTCTTAGATTTACTTAAAGAGGAAGGTTTTTAGTGCCTTTCTAAAACTTTCCAGCGATAGGCATGAACGGATGATAAGTGGTACATGATTCCATACCTTTGGTCCAAAGGCCAAAAACCCTCCTGTCTGTCTCTGAGACCTTAGTCCGAGGTATAGACATTAGCATTTTATCTCCCCGATCTAAGGTCTCTGGATGGCTTAAGATGGTGAATCTTAGCACTAAGATATTTTGGTGCATTGTCATAGTAGCACTTGTGCATCAGACAGGCTTTCTTAAACTTTACCCGATCCTCCACCATCAGCCAGTGAAGGGATCTCCGTGAGGGTGTCACATGGTCTCTTTTTCTCAAATGGGCTATCAGCCTAACTGCTGCATTCTGTGCCCTTTGAAGTCTCATAATCTGTTTGATGGGAATCCCTGTCAATAAAATGTTACAGTAATCGAGATGGGAGCTGGTTAAGGCCCTGCCACGTACGGAAGCACTTTCCTAAGCATGCCTAGTGAATAATATACGGCCTTCACTTTGGCACCTACCTGGGCTTCATTGCCCAGGTTTTCCTGCCATATACATCCCAGATTCTTGACTTTCTTTGAGAACTGGATATCTTCACCTAGGACCCGTGGGGTTATCTCTTGTTTTTCCACCCTCATCTTACTTCCTGCACTGAATAGGATTACCTCTGTTTTGGCTGCACTAAGTTGCAGCTGATTGCATTCCCTCCATTTTTTTATTTCCTGCATACATTGATTAATTTTTTCAAAGGCCTCCTCTATGTTCTCTGTTTCCACGTAAATCTGGGTGTCATCAGCATACGAATGGAATCTCAATCCATACTTCCGTAAGATGTCAAATAGTGGCCGGATGTATAGATTGAAGATCAATGGTGACAGTGCTGTCACTAACTCTTGCTTCAGTTTGCTCTGGCATCTCATTTTCCCAGGAGAAAAGTTACTTTTGTCCTCTGGTTTGCAAGTCGTGTTGCTGTTTGCTGTTGTGTTTCAGAAGCTCTTGATATTGATTTTTTCTTTGCATCAGATGGAGCTTTTCCAAGTGATGTTCATTTTCTGCGCAGCATGTTTCAATCACTCAATGGCTTCAGCACATTTGATAAAATGCCAGAGAAGAGGTTGATTGATTGTGCTCTCTTATCGTGAATGAACCTAAGTAAACTGTAACCTTACCATTTCTCATATGTGGAGTTGCTGTCAAGACATATTACCATAGAGGTTTTTGCAGGTTATTATGAGGTTTGCTAGAGCCAAGACTGACCAATAGGTTAAGAGGGAGGTGTTGCATCAGGACAATATTAAAGGACATTCATTTTACCCCTTTAGTTTGTGTCTTAATTATTCACATTGAGGGGACACGCCACAGAAATAGCCGACACCTTATCCTCAAACAACCTCGACCTCCTAGCTATCACTGAATCATGGCTGCACGAAGCGGCAGGCCCAGCACTTTCAATAGCCATTCCAGAAAATTACCAAATAATCAGAATGGACAGGCCCAACAACAGAGGAGGTTGCCTAGCCATTATAGCTAAAACAAACCTCGAACTAAGACCACTGCCTCAATCACCTCTCAAATCCTGCGAACTCCTAGTAGCCAAACTACCCATATCCAACTGTCGCACCCTAACCATTTATCTAATATACAGGCCACCTGGCCCCATTGGCTCATTCGAAGCAAATCTATCCAGCCTCCTAGCCAACAACATAAAAGACACCACCCAAATATTATTGCTAGGCGACTTAACTCTAGGATTAAACGACCCTGACGACAAACCAGCACAAGCCATAGCTAACATGCTAGATGAACACAGCCTTATCCAAAGAGTGCTCACCCCCACTCATAATAAAGGTAGGACCTTGGACTGGATAGCCAATCTGAACTGTGACACCGCCATCACCAAAACTACTCCCCAACACTGGACAGACCATCACCTCATTGACTTCACCTTATCTCTCAATAAAGAAGTCAACAAAGAAAAAATCATGGCACCACCACTACCGACTAGAGCAAAAAAAAACATAACCCCTGACAATCTCCTACCACTAATACTGCCAACCCTCAATGCTCTTTCCGATAACCTAAATCCAGAGTGTCTAGTAGAAAACTATAACGATGCCATAGACATCATTGCCCCTCTTAAACTGCAAAAGAGCAAACAGCAAGCCCACCTAAACACCTGGATCAACCCACATCTGAAAGAACTTAGATTGCACAAAAGAAAACTCGAAAACCAATGGCGCAATTCTCCTACAGAAGAGAACAAATTACAACTGAAACTTTGTGCAAACAACTATAAAAAAGAAATTCTTCTCACCAAAAAGAAACTATTCAATGAAAGAATCAAAAAATCTAGTTCCAACACTAGACAACTATTTGCCATACTAAGGGAACTAGAATCCCTCATACCCCCAGCAGACAATATAATTAAGGACAAAGTATGGTGCACCAGCATCCAAAACACCCAAACTAACAAAATCAAAACTCTCCAAACTAAAATCGCACTGAAAAAAGACTCCCTCACCACCAATGAAGCATCTCCCAGCAACCACGCCAAAATAACCAACCCTCCAGGCCAGAATCTCTTCAGATTCACCAAAATATCTATCCCAGAAACAGAAAAAGTTATAGCCTCACTTAAACCATCTAACTGAAAAGGCGACAACTGCCCTCCCCAGATAATCAAGGATGCTGCTAGGGACCTAGCCCCCTTTATAACCAAGCTGATCAACGCATCCTTCTCCTCCAACACCATACCAAGCAACCTCAAAGAATCTTGGGTCCTGCCTCTCCTCAAGAAGCAAACCCTAGACCCTGCTATTCCCACCAACTACAGGCCCATCACCACGGTGCCATTCCTGTTAAAGATAATAGACAGAGTAGCATACCTGCAAATTCAGCAATATCTTGAAACTCACAAACTATTAGACACCCGCCAATCGGGCTTCAGACCACAGCACGGTACCGAGACAGCCTTAATCGATCTCAAAACCCAGATCAATGAGATTAACGACAAAGGGAACACCGCCATTTTACTCCTCCTCGACCTGTCGGCAGCATTCGACCTGGTGGATCACGGAGTCCTGTGCGAACACCTGGCCTCAGCTGCCCACTTCTCGAAAGAGGCCATAGCCTGGATCCAATCATTCTTGGGCAACCGAACAATGAGGGTCTTCTCTACCCTAGCCTCAGCAGACCCCATTAAAATAACTTGTGGGGTACCCCAGGGCTCCTGCGTCTCTCCCACCCTCTACAACATCTTTACCAAGCCCCTATTTGACAAGTTGGTCAGACTGGGTGTCTCATATACCAATTATGCAGATGACACCCAGATCCTCATACCCCTTTCGGGCAACTTCGCTGCAGATACGGCCTAGGTAAACAAAATATATCTCATCATTCAGGCATGGATGGCCACACACGGCCTATGCCTGAATGATGAGAAAACCGAAATCCTGCTCCTCGGATCCAATACCAATCTTAAAAAACTCAATTCCAACTATAAGGCCTTCAACATTGATGGCAACACCATCACAGTGGCCAAAACAGTGAAAACGCTAGGCTTTCACTTTGATGCATCCATGTCACTAAAAAAACAAGTCAACTCACTAGCATCCTCCACCGCCTACACATGCAAGCTAATCAGGGCAAGTAGAGCCTTCTTCACCCAAGCTAGCTGCATCATCATCGCCAACGCCCTAATATTATCCAGACTGGACTATTGCAACGCCATGTACCTAGGAGCCAACAAATACATAACCAACAAACTACAGACACTACAAAACAACGCTCTCAGAACAGCCCTCAACCTACCCTCTAAGGAACACATATCCAACAAAAGGAGAGAACACAAATGGCTCAAAATCTCCGACCGTATCTCTCTCAAAACGGCATCACTCACTTACAAATGCTTAAACAACGCGGCCCCCCCATATCTCGCATCCAGAACAAAGAAAAAAACCTCCACCCGTCCCACCAGATTGATCAACTCCTACTGCCTACAGGTACCCAATTTCAGACTAAAGAAAACCGGCGGCAGTAGCTTTCCAGTCTTGGCAGCCCAATACTGGAACGCCCTCCCACTCAACATTAGGACAGACCAATCCTACTATAGCTTCAGGCGAAACACCCTCACCTGGTTGCGGGCCAAAGATCACGACTAACCCTGCCATCTCATCTGCCCATGCCGCTGTTCTAAACTGACTGCCATGCACAGCTTTAAATATGTAAATATGTAAGTGCAATATGTACGCGCAACCCCTACGTACAGCACTAAATCTGCAAATATGTAAGCATCCGTTTAAGTATATGTATATATGTACACACCACGCAATGTAATGCTATGCCTCGTTTTTTCTTTTCTCTTCTTTGCATGTGTGCCTTATCATGTAAATAAGTTTTTAAGTAATCCTATCTTACTGCCCTCTGTTGCGCCTGTTACCTCTGAGTTTTGCGCACCATACTAAATAAATAAACAAACAAATGAAGGAGGACCCCCAATTATTAATAAAGGCAGACCGTTCCCCACTGTAAGTTTTTCCATTCAACAGCACATGAAAGACAGCTTGCACATTATACTGGGTTTACCTGGTGGGGATCTCTTGACCAACGTTTTCATAATTGTTTTGTTAGGTTATGTTATGTTAATAAATCTTTCAGCACATTTGCCAAAATAGTGGGTTTGATGTCGCTAAAGGCAAAGGCAGTGCACAACTACATCAAGATAGTTAAGAAAAAAGATGAGTATTTATTTTTTTATGGAATTAACTGATATTAAGTTTTTCGGATAGATCCAGATAGAAAGGTTCAGAGTTTAAGGGGTTGCGTCGAGAAGGAATGGCGACCTTATCTAGAGAGCCTGAACCTTGTGTTAACCATCAAAGTATATTTTGAGAAGGGCCAATATTGTGCAGTGCTTCTTGTACCAAACAAAGGGGTTTATACTCAATTCTTTTAGCAACCCCCATCCCATGGAGGTCCCAAACTAGAAGAGATTCGGTCTGCCTTTCATAATCCTATAAAGGTCTGGGTTGCAGAGTTTTGTACTCTTTGTAATCTGTGTAACATATATTTTGAAAAGCCTAAACATACTATCCACATAATCTAGATTGTACAAAGATAGCCCTATAACCACTCTTACTCCACCTGTGGAAAAATTGATCTAAAATCTAAAATTGAAGAATCTTTTCTGGACATTTTCAATGCATGGGGATATGGACAGTTGTTATTACTATTTTCAGTAATTATGGACATGGGCTACATTTTTAGAATGGCCACAGCTCTGGGGACCAGATACTTGAGTGATGCCCTGCTAGCATACCCTTGTTCTTTAAATTATTTATTTCAAAATACTTTTCACTCATCCAGAAATCTCTTTCTCAAGCAAGCCAAAGAGAATCTGCTGTTGCATTTATGGATTTGAGTCTTATGATGAATTGTGCATTATTGCTGTAAAGATGCACTTTTTAAAATATTAGACCAACTTAATCAGAGGTGTGAAGTAAGCATTAAAGGGTAAGGAGGATGAAGCGGGACCTTACAACTCAGTGGAATCATTGTTGATTATACAGAGGAACAGAGACAATTTAACGTATATTGGACAGAAACAACATCACCCAGTCCAGACTCAGCTCACTAACTCCAGAATTACTTAGTCAGGCAAAGAAAATCATTTGGCAAATAGTGTCAAAGGCTGCTGGAAAATCTAATAAAACAAGGACCCGGATTCCACCATCACAAACCACCCGTCTTTAGTGTTTCAAAGTAGTCCTAGCGCAGATACTGTTTTATTCAAAAGAGGGAACCCACATGGCGCTGGATTGAGAAGTTCAAATGTTTCAACAAAGTCTTGGAATTGATTTGCCACTGCTTTCTCAAGCAGCCTTGCCAGATCAGGAATGTTGGATATGGGTCTGAGGTTTGTAATAATCGACAGGCCAGCCTGATGTTTTTTAAAGTAAAGGCGTCACGCACGTACACAGGTTAAAAGTCCTCTGGAACAATTTCAGAGGATAGAGCGAGGTTAAGATTGGATTTAATCTTGCCATCCAACTGGGGGAAGGAGGCTACATCTTAAAATGTTGGGGGACATCTATCTGCTGATGATCCTGAGTATTTACTTGAGGACAAGGATTTACAATATTCCTCTTGAGATAGTAAATCAAAATAGGTCGAAGTATCCTTCAAATGCTTTTATTCACAATTATAGGCTTCTGCTAGAACATTTATAGTAGTATTAATAAAACTTGTGGCTGCAATACTGTCCTGAATTTTAGTGAATTATGCATGGAATAAATTACAGATATTTTTACAATTTTCTTGAGAAGGGGTAATCTCATCAGTTAGTGCTATGGTGTATTTATACAAAGTTTTATGAGGTGCAATTGCGTTCTCTTCAGCTTTGCTCCTCTTCCCAATGTTTATTCTAGATCTCTTACCAACCCTGTGCTGCTTCACTCTTCCATCTTCACTTGCCAACTTCAAAAGAAATGTAAAGGATCAGCTGCTCGGGTCTACGTAATTTTCTGCATTTCGTGTTTTATTTACGTCATCTGCAGCTCTTACGTGAGATAACTTTCATGTTTCATTGTACCATATCAATACTTCTGTAAAGCGCTTTGGATAACAGATTCAAGTGTTTTCTCCATTTAAAAAATAAACTCTGAAGGATATATTCAAGCAAGGGTAGTGGCAAAAGGAAAGAAAAAAATATTATCTGATAAGAAGTTGTAGGTCAGTGATCAAGGTTATTTGTTCTAAGTTGTGTCATGAAATCATTGAGAAACTTAAACAAGACGAGAGGGAAATTCGTTTTTATAACCTTTTTATGTTACCTTTTAGAATGTGTGGGTAAGAAATGGTCTTCTTCCCCACTGGCAAAAAGAGTAATAGCCAACTGCTTAACCAAGTGATCTTTCTCCTGATTAACCCTCCTCAGGTGCTGCTGTTGATTGGGCCCTTCCTGTGGCTGCTATTTACCCGGACGAGGTTAGGCAAGAAGTCTTTTTTAGTTTGCATGTACATGTTTTTGTCTTCAAGCCCTTTGTAAAGAGCAGAACATCACCATGTTAAAAAAAGATTCAAAGAAGAATATGCATGCTCTTTAGAAGAGTACACTGTCAGAATCATGCTGTAGCAATTCCATAACAGAACATACTGTAAATTAAAGTTCCTGTCTGTAATATATAAATTCCTTACGTTAATTATATTTTGAATCTTTAAAGAAACAACCTGCCAACACCTCATACTTCTTTTTGGGATGATGTGTACAACATGTTTTTGGTACAGTTAAATAACGATTGAACTTGCGGCGGGCTCTATAGGCTCTTCCGATAATTCATCCTTCAATTGGGGGTCTTGGTTCTCGGGTCGAACGTCATCAGGCTTAATCGCCAACTTCATTCAGTTTATCAGAATCCTCGTGGGCTGATTTATTGTGTTTGTTCAGCCAATCATTCCCTCTAAACTGATTCATTGAGTTAATTCAATCAATCAGAGTCTTTACATATCCTGAAGGAAGTTTAAGCTTCAAGAAAAGGCCCAGATCACTTTTCTTTTTGAGTTTAGTCTTGCTGTGGGGGAAGGAATGATTAAGCAGGCTCACACATAGAGAGTGTTTGGAGTTGTTTGGCATGCTTTAGACAGAGTTCTAAGGAGTCCTAGGTGTTAGATGTTAATTTTTGTGTAGGTTGTAGAAGTCATGAGTGTAGATTTCTGTCTATTTGTGTGCCCCTTATCCCACTGTTTATTCGGTTATTCATTAGTATCCCCATATTTATTTTTAAAACCTTTCCCTTCCCTGTTGTCCCTTTTCTCTTTTGTTTCCTCAGTTAAATATAAAAAGATTTTAAAATCTGTGTTTTCGGTTTTTAGAGTGGTTTCACGGTTGTGTTCTCAGCGTGTTTTGGGGTTCTCCCTGTTGTCTCTGTTGCTCGATTCTCTCATGGTTCACATGTGATGTTGAAAGGGAAGAAGGTGGGTGGGAGGAGAGCTGGAAGAGGAGTATTTGCATTTCTCCTTGCAGGAGGTGGATTCCCCTGTGGAGGAAGGAGGGGAGCTTGTGCTGTACATTGGCATATATTCACAGACCTGGGCATCAATGCATCCCATGTCCTCTGAGTTGGTGGGAGAGGCTGCTGAGGCAGTGGGGGATGCCTCAGGAATAGGAGCCGGCTTGGAGGCAGGGCAGGTGCCATTGGGGCTTGGCCCCCAAGCACAGAGTCGAGGAAGTAGGGTCTCTGGTGGAGACTCCTGCAGAGACAAGAGGTGCCAGGCTTATTGTGGGTGCTCTGACAGATGCAGGGCTGCGAGAGGAGCAGGAGTGCATGTGCACAAATTGTGTAAAAGCTGGTGGGGTTGGTGGTGTTGGCAGTAGGGTCCCTAGTGGTCTCAGCAGAGGCAGGGTATTCATACATCCCTAGATAGACACTTGGTCAATTGTATATACCTCTTGCAAATGTGGTTTCTCCTGGTAATTATCCCTAGGACACTGCCATGACCTGGGCTGTGTTACCCAGCCTTACCTTCCTCTTACAGCCCTCCAACATGTCAAATAGCTGCTACACAGCCCGCTAGCAATCTTCCCCAGTGGCAGGATAGAATACTCACATGCCCAGGGCCATGTGGGCTGTCACAGTGAAGAGGTCTTACTCCATGGGAATCCTTCTCTGCCTGTTTTACACCCTCTGAAACCACAAAACATGGCAAGATTCCTCCTCTATCAACCCCTTATTCCCCTCTTCGACACCCACTCTAGAAGGTCCACCATGTGCTGTGGTTTCTCCACATGCAGTTCCTCCCCATGTGACTCCACCTGACATAACTCCCCTCCTCCTCGGCACCCTTGCCTTGTTTGGTGGAGAGCACTTCTTCCCCAATGGTTCCCACCATGATAGGAGCAATCCCATGCATGCACTCCAAATGAATTGTGCCCTAGTATGTCCCAGGCATGACCATGGTGTAGCACAGCATCACTGGGAGCACCACACCAAACCCACACCCGCCTACCCAGTTAGTTCCAGTGGCACTGACAACTTCGCCCAGGAGCAGGACCCTGTTGCCAGCAAAACCTCAGCACATTGTTTGGGGCAGCACAACACTGGCAGCACCCACATTGGAGCAGAATACCTTGGACCAGCTTTCAGTGCTTGCCTTGGATTGTGCCTGCAAGTCCAGCGTAGATGGGCTACTTAGTCATTGTGGACGAAATTCACAGGGACAGGGTGTAATTCCACTGCATCATAACCTTATAGCAGAGTTCCCTTATTTTGATTGAACATGAATGTTCCTTCAGAGTTCCTTCCAATGGTCCCTAGATACAGTTTGGTTCAGATCCTGATGCGAATTTGTCATGTGGGACCAGTCAACATTTGATTTCCCTTCCAGAAACTATTTACAGAGAGCCGATATCAATCCCTTCGATCCAGTGTGGCATAGGAGGAAGGTCTGAAAGGGTGTAAGTGTTCTAAGTGAAGCCTGTTTAATGAAAGGGCTAAGAGCCCAATGTCGAAGCTGGTAATAACACATCTGTTCTTTCTCAGATACATGAAACACCTGCTGACAATCGCCGAAATATCTAATCCCCCCCGAAATATGTTGCTTATTCTAATAAATCCCACTACTTTCCACTGAGAAAAAGCTCCAGGATCCACTCACATGGTAAATTGTGGATTTTGGAATATTGGAGTGAGGGGTGAGTATGTTGTATTATACTTTTTTGGTCAAAGAGTCCCATGCATTCCTAGCCAGTTAAGAAACTTGGCTTTCGTACATATTCCTAGGGCGGTCCACACCCAGAAGCCAAAGTACGTTGTGTAATAGCTGGGCAATCACAACTCAGTCCATCTTGGCCCAGATTTTCCCTTCACTCCCACTGAACATCCCTTTAATGAGCCTAATCTGAGCCACCTCATAATAGTCTTCAAGGTCTGGAAAAGCCAATCCCCCCCCCCTAGCTCTAGGGGCCATGAGCACTTTACAAGCGATCCTCTGTCTCTTTCCCTTCCATATACAGTGGAACAATATCGTCGGCAGGTTATAGAAGAATTAGGCAGGTATTGGAACCAGAAGGGCCTGAAACAGAAATGGCATCCTAGGCAATATGACCATCTTAATGGTTGCAATCCTACCCAACCAGGAGCATGAAAATGGGGACCATTTAGAGAGGTCTTCCTTTATTGTACTTCTTAAAATTGGGAAGTTAGCATCATAGAGCCCCCTAATCATTCTAGTTAGTTTCACCCCTAAAAATCTGATAGCTCCAGTTCCCCATAGAAAAAGCCATTTATGGAATTTTGAACTCTGTTAAACTCTGTGAGATTATTGTAATACATTTTACATGAAGAGATGTGTATCACAACTGGCAGAACAAGATTTTGAACCACTAGAGATTGTCACAAATGTGTCTATCTATAAAAAAAGATTTGCAGAGGAGACTGATTTAATATCTGTAATGAACTCGCTAAATAGAAGTGACTAACTTATCTAATGGACAGCTATATGAAACTAGGGGGGGTCACCCACTATCTAGTTAGATTTCCTAATTGGAAATTTGGAAATGCAATTTTGCGTTTCCATTTGAATTTACTGCCCAATAGAACAATTGACATTTCTGGAAATATCCAGATTGTGAGAGTAAAATATGCTGCTATTGTAGAGATGTCTAGACATTAAAACATCTGGTTACTTCTTGCAAGATTTTAGCTGTTCATCGCATGATTTGCTCTGAAAAATTCTTAGCCGTTCGTACCATCTCCCTGAGTGAATACTTATGGGATAATGTGCAAAACTTCCCTTGATTCATACTAAGAAAGGTGTCATTCACTTACCCCCTCCTCTACCCTTCCCCCCTCCTCCCCCTTGTAAATAATTCTACTTATTGTTTTAATGACTTGTTCTTGCTCATGTTTGTAAATATGCTTCTCTCACTTTTTTACCTGTAGTTATATTGTAAAGCGCTTTAGCTTGAAGCGCTATTTAAATTCAATAAACATAAACATAAACATAAACATAAACATAAAAAGGATCAAATTAGTATAAAGATAGAGCAATTCTTGATAGATCCTTTTTATACTTTCAGTTGATTTTCTGTTTTCATAAAGTGTATTCCTTGATGTCTTAATAGGAGTGTGTTTTAATCATATTGTGTAAATTGTATTGTAACTTGTATTCTTTCATAAATTGTGTAAGGTTTATTTAAAACCGCGTGCACCAATACAAAAAATAAAATAATAAAAAGCGAGTTGGTATGAACCTGTCGATCCTCCTCAGCCTGTAACATCAATTTAAGAATTTCAGATTTTTCAGGGTTTAACTTAAGTCAGGCCAATTAAAAAAACCAAGCTGGTTTCCTGCTTACTGCTGTCAGTGACTCTGCTGGATTAGTCAGCGTCAATAGTATATCGTCTGCAAAGGTGGCAAACGTGTGCTCCTTGCCCCGAAAGGGTTTCCCCTGAACATATTTTGATTGTTTAAGCTGTAAATAAAGGGTTCGAGATAGAGTGGAAACAAAAGAGGGGATAACGGGCATCCTTGCTAAGTACGCCTTTGAAGATCAATCTTATCTGACAAGCCCTCGTTTGTTTGCAATCTGATCAAAGTGGAAACATAATTTGCCCGTACAATTTGTCAGAAATGATCACCAAACCCAATACATTTAAGAACTCCAAACATAAAGGACAACTTCACGTGATCAAATGCCTTCTCTGCATCCAATGATTGAAGGATTGCAGGAGTGTTCCTCTTTTCTACCTTTTCATTAAGATTAGCAACTCTCCTTATATTATCAAATGTCTGGTGTCCTAGTATACACCAGGCTAGTCTGGGGAGGGGTGGGATCATGTCTAGTAGGAGAGGGTTTGACCTACTGCACAATATCTTAGTATATATATTAGCATCTATGTTAATTATAGCTATCAGCCAGTAGGACCCGCTCTTAGAAGGATCTTTATTTGGTTTGGGGATAAGGACAACTTTTGCTTCCTCTATCGTCGCCGTTGTCCGTCCCGTGGAATGGAATGAGTTAAATAGTGTAGACAACACAGGAAACAATAAATCACCAGGCTTCCTGTGAAACAGTGCTGGAAAACCATCAGGGCCAGGAGCCTTGATAAGGGGATGCTGTCTAATAACCCCTCAAATGTCCTCCTCAGAGATAGGGGCCTCCAACCTTTCTCTGTCAGCATTGTAAATCTGGGGTATGGGAATAGTTTGAAGATAATCCATCTGATCAACTTCCAATGAATGATCAGCCTTGTAAAATGCTCCATATAATCTGGAAAACAAATCTGTTATATCTTCCATACAGATAATCATTTGCCTCATATCATCTGACAGCTTCTTAATCATCCTAACGCCACTTTGCCTTCTGAGATCTTTGGCCAATGTACTGTCTGTCTTATTAGAATTCATATAGCAGAGTTGCTTAGTATATAAAGGTGATTTCTCCGCTCATCTGGCCCTAACCAGGTGCAGTTGACCAACTATCCCTCTAAGCTTTCTTACATTTGTTTCTAGAAGAATGTCTCTTTAGGAGCTTCTGCTGTTCTTTTAACTCCTTGGGCCTCATTACGAGTATGGAGGTAGCCATGCCGCTTTTAGCGGCATGGATACCCCCATACCGGGTCCGAGTTCCTAGAATGGGGAAATACCGGGCCATTCCGACCTTGGAGGGCCCGGTATTTCCCCATTCCAGGAACACGGACCGGTACATCCCCATTCCCATTTAAGCTCCGATAGGCCTCAATGGGAATGGAGAGGATGCTAACAATGGGCCAGTTAATGACGGGCCTATTGTTAGCATCCTGGTCTGCTAGCGGGTCCCACTAAGGACGCCTGGTTTTACCAGACGTCCTTAGCGGACCCACCAGCAGACCTCGTAATGGGACGGCAGAGGGATAACGGGGCCGGCAGCTCTACCGGTGCCGTTATCCCTCTACTGCATTCCTCGTAATGAGGCCCCATGTCAAGATGATGTTCCAAAACTCCCATCAGCTTGACCCTTTGGGCTTTCATAGAGACTGGCTCCCAAGCGCATCCCATGTATTCCTGAGGAGATCATTAGCAAAACTTCAGTTCCATACTTTCTCCTTGATAACAGAATGTCAAAGATAACCGTGACTGTCGCTTGATCCAAGAGCGATATGGTTCCTATCCCCGTTTCCCTACCCAGCCCAAGAGTGGGGTGAATATCCAAATATAATCTATTCTAGAGTGCGTCCCATGAACGCTGGAGTAAAATGTATAAATCTAACCCTGCCCATGTGCCTCTCTCCATGGATCCCTGAGCTTCATCTTCTCCATCGCGTTCTTCAAGGCATTGATGCAGCTGCACTCCCTGAGCTCCCATCAAGAGGGGGGGACCAAACCAGGTGTAAATCTCCCATCAAAATAATCTCCCCTCTGGGGCACTGTGCCCTGCAGAAGTAAATGGGTCTCCAGAAAGGCCACCACATCGGGTTTCCTAGTTGCCAACATAAATCCTGCCTTCTTACATTTAAGAGGGGAGTTAAGTCCCTGCCCTAATGTTTTGGCTAAGAACCTAACATTTTCTACCACTTGAAAAAGTGCCTCCAATGAGCCTTTCCCACTCAGCCCAGGATGGAACCTTCCCGTGCCCATGGATCTGAGACACAGTATAATGCAACATAGCTGTAAATAGGCTTTTCTCTCTTCACATATCATCTGTGATGTGCCCCGCACCCTCACAAAGAAGAACAACAAAGAAAGAAAACAAATTCCAAACTTTAGGGATCCGGTCATCTCATCACAATTGGCCTCCGAGAGCACGAAGGCTGGGATAGATCATTACAAACCCTCCATAGAATAGGTCATCCTACAGCCCTAATTATGGATTCACCAGGCTCCTGTCACCCACCTCAAACCCGGCCCTGCATCACATTCCATTTCCCTTTGGCAGTCCTTCGAATGCCCCAGCCACCCCTAAAAACCATCCCCACAGGCTCACCCCCTTAGCAATGCCACTTCCCTATTTACTCCCCAAATGATGAGACAGAGAAATCATGTAGGGGGGCCTTGAGGGGCTCTTCTTCTCATGTTGGTTGTGACTGTAGACTGCTCCGAACTCCAAGACATTCATAGCAGGGGAACGCTGCTTCTGAGTGTCTAATCATCTAGGTCAAGGTGTAAGACGTTCGCACTTTACTGAAGGGTCGTAATGCATCTATAGGCTCTTTCCCAAGAAAGCAGGAGACCAAACAGAAGGATCCATCAATATCTAATGGTGCATTTCCCAATCTCTGTCAACACCTGGTTCATCTCTCTCTCAGTTTTTGGAGGGTGATTGCTGCCAGATCTTGAAATAAATGGATCTCTTTCGCATTAACACCAATGGGTTCTCAATATTTTGATGCCACCATTAATATATTCTCCTTTTGTGAATATGAAGAAAGAGCCACCAGTTTGTCCCATGGTCTAGCGTTTGGACTGAGTCTCTTTGGCACAGTACAGTGTACCAAGTCCATGTGAATCTCCTGTAGAGTGACAATGCCCAAGATTTTGAGGTCTAAAGGCTTTATTTCAGATCCATATCGATGACATCCTCTGAGATATTCCTAATCTGTATATTGGACCACCAGGGGCGATTCTCACAGTCCTCCACCTGGATCTCCAGATTGCAAGACAATCTATGCAAATGCTCAAAAAGATCGTTATTGGCTTAAACCTCCCAGAGAGGTCCTGTAGGTTCCTGTAATTGTTGGCAGTCCTTTCCCCCAGTTGCACAACATCAGCTTTAATCTCTGAGATTGAACGTGTTGTAGAGGAATCTACACTGAATAAAAGTTATAATGTAGAAAGTAAAGATGTGGGCTGTGGCCTGTGCACAGCAGTTTGAGAAACAACACACATGCAAGCAAAATGTGTAATATTTTAAAGTCGCCTAAAACCAGAATATAGAGACAAGGGGATCAAGATGTCCAAAGAGCGCATCCTGCAACTTCGATTAAAATGTGGATCTGCTTAATCTTAGGAGGAAAAAGCAGCAACTTCAAAGTATAGAAATAAAAACAGATTTGCATTTTTGCTGCAGTGTGTTAATATTCTTTTACAGAAATAAACTCAGGATTAGACAACATACAGATGTTTAGAATTTGGACTGTTGATAGGAGTTTGATAAGCCAGTGCACTATGAACTGCAGTGTTTTATGAAAGCCGGCACATTAAAAGCTACAATAGTGACTGAAACCAACTTTCAACGGAGTCAGCACTGAATTCTGACATATGGCAATCCTTTGTTTAACTTACAAAGACCCCATCCCTCAGGATACAGGATGGAAAGACAGCTAACTTCCTTTCTCAAGCTAATGAACTCTTTGAAGCCTGGCCATTTCATATAAGGATCATCCTGCAAAGAGGCTAAGCAAATCAGACCATGCTATAAGGTTGAAGTGTTGAGATGTATTACTTGCCCTGTGTGTATGTTAGGGGTGAAAATAAAAAAGAAATATGTTAAATTCAGATGAATCCATGGTCCTGCTCAGTGCAAATCTATTAACAACATCTCATAGGCCTTCCTGAATGAAAGAATTGAATACTCAATAGGACTGTAGGTCTGGAAACTTCTCAAGAGGAGACAGAAGTAACACCATAAAAATGCTTTTATCACCAGCCAAGCCAATAGCTATACATATCGTGTGAGTCAGGCTTCAATCAACAAGAGCAGATTTCCATCACATACTCAATAGAAAATAAATACCATGTCCCTAGTCTTTGTATCTGCAATATTTTTGTATCAATGAAAATTCCCTTTATATGTACATGTTATGTCACCTGTATCTCTTGAACCAAACCTCTTAAAGAATTCATTTAGGTGTTGAAACGTTGAGCAAATCCTGAAAATCCTCTACCAGATGAACCAAAAACAATCTTTTCAATTGAAGTTTCCATATGCAAATTAGGCAACTTTATATTTTGACACGTAGAAAGGACACACACCAGTGTGACATGTAGTCTGGCGTTTGAAGTGATGCACCCATTATGTTGAGATGGAAACATCATTTGGAAAGAAAACTTATAAGCCAAAATCTGTCAGTAATTGACTGTTCATGCCATAATAAAAGAAATTGCATCCTTCCATTAGTGCAAGAAAGAGAAATTGGGTGATCAGGTTATTAAAGTGGTCACAGAGGGGGAACTTTCTGTTTCAGAAGGTGATGCAATTTAGTGCAAGAAATCCCAGCGATGGCATCACATTAAATGGGAGGGAAACTGGGTTTTGAAGTTACTCCGATCAGACGGTCCTCTTCATTAATATGCCCAATGACGGCGGAGGGGTATGTCTACTGTGATGTCACTTTTCAAATACTGTCCAATCACATAAATTGACCAAACCTGAAAAGGTGGGGTTATTGTTCTATATAAGATTGAAAACACATTCACTCAGGATACAGAAAGACATGGACAGACTTACTCATAGACTGACCGATGCAGAAGATAGAGAGAAAGATGGATTCATAACAAACAGAAGGAGATAGAATAAATTGCTTTCTTTTTGGACCCACTTTGGGTTTTCATCTTAACCCTGAAAGTGAGGCCTAGAAGTCCCAGGCTGATCCTTTCTTACTGGTTGATGCCCACCTGTTCCTGGAGGGGAAGAATTGCAGCAGTCCTTAAGAGGGGGTGCCCACCTGTCAGTGAGTCAGCCAAAAGAAATATGGATGTGAGTACTATCTAAAAGGGAAGTCATCTTGTGGAGAGTGAGCCTCTAAAGGGAATTAGAATAAATCCCGGCCCCTGTTATGTGTGAGGGTTGAGAAAAGATACATTAATAGTGCATTCAGTGAAGTTAGGGAACATTTCAGAATGGTATGTGCTTCTGGAAAATATATATTGATAGATTAGGTCCCATGGTGTGTATACAGTGAGATTCACCTGGCCCTTTTCTCTGGCGATGATGTCTAGCACCCAAGAGCTATGAACAGGGTAGAAAATGTCATCTTACTGTGTGCATACCTAGAAAAAGAAGATAATTGAAGTAATTTCTGGGTATACCAACAAGAAGAATATTGTTACTAATTCAGGTTTGCTGAAAATAAAAGGGAGAGGGTGATTATTCTCGGTCCATTTCTTTCAGCTGTTCATGTTGCCCATTGAAAGGTAGAAAGTTATATTTTATATGGTAATTGAATAGAAACATCCCAGAAGGGAATCTGTTTACATATAAGAACATCATTTCCTTTCTATAAGCCACCTATATACATGAAGGTCTAGTAGTTTGTTGCAATTGAGTTTAAAATGCTATTGAAAATCTGACATGCCTATTGAGTAAGTGGTGTGGCATTTCAAATAAAGGGGGAGTAGTGAGAACTAGATAGGCAGGGATATTTTAACACATTTGTTATATTTACAAAGGAAAGATTCCTCCTTGACTCTTATGTATTTAATCTATTGTGCATGTGTGCTGAGCATGAATTAACTGCATAGATACTTATGATGAAGTGCGTGTTACAAAAGCCTCGATTTCCATAACTGTGGCATTGAAAACTTAAGTGACCAGTGCGTTGATTTATTTCTTATTATTGGTCTTTTATGAAGAAACAATTTGGTTATCTGTAATCTGATTTGATTATTCTTATTTGGTTAATACAACTACCTTCTGTGCAACCCTGTGTGTTTCTTGTCCCAAAATGGGGGGGGGGAAGCTGTAAGGAATTAATGTTATTAAATAGTGGGTCCAAGATTCATAAAACAAACTTGATTAAAAATGGAAAGTTGTGCATGCCTGTTTTGGGGTGGGTGGAAAGATCCTCTGAATTAGACATTGCTCTTAAAAAGAGGCCATGAAAGTCTCTGGGAAGGCACTTAAACCCTGTTGTAGATCGTCTTTAGATATGCATCAAGTTCCATGTGGATAAGGATCCTTTTGGGTGGCTGCCATAGTTCCACTGGGTGCGAGCTCCGCCTAGGCCTTCTGAGATCTGCAGCATCTCTGTAGAGGCCCAGAGGGTAATGTGTAATGACTAGTCGATGGAGGAGCCACTCCTTTGGGCTCATCATTAGGCATCCTGAATTTCTGAAGTTTAGCTATCCCACCACTGAAGAGACCGCCTCAATAACTCTCCTGTTCAAAAACACTAAGCCCAACATAAAATCCCCAGTCGCAAAATGCTCACCTCAAGGTTGACAGTACAAGCTGACTCTCCAGTGGCAACCAAGCAGAGTAATATATATAGGGTGTGGAGAGTCCAAGGAAAATCTCAGCACCACTGATTGAGGAGGTCCACAGCTTTCTTGGCCACCACAAAATATTACCTAGCCCTTGCTGACACTCAAAAAGCTAGAACCACTTCAAAATCCACATGGCCAGAGCGAGGACAGCATGGAGGAGCCAGAGAGCCTACAGCTCAATCTGTGTATTTGGCTCTTATCATGCATTTATTCCAGAGCCTGAGTCCTTGCAAAGAGGGCTTCTAATGTAGACCGCCACTTCGAGGGTGGGCAGATCACAATGCACCTGGCATCAAAAAGTGGCTAGCAATGTTCTGGAATAGCTTCCTTCTGAGAGGACCACCTGCTGCTCGTGCTCAGAGTCCAGCATCGACCACGTCCATGCCCTTTTGATTAAAAGCTTCAATGGTGGAAGCCAGCGCATACCTCCTTCTGGTGAGGAGCACAGCACCGTCATCAGCTCGTGTGCGGTATGATGCCAAGTAACCTCTCCAGTATGCAGGGTACCATATCAGCTCCTCACAACTTCCCCAGTGCCATAGCAGAGCAAAAGCTCATGGCAATGCAAATGCTGTGGGACACCTCACTCAATTCACTTCGGAGAAGAGAGTCTCCTTCTTCTATGGAGGTGAGCATCAGGGGTCCTACAGTCACCACCAGTGAAACAGGATCACTATCTGGGAATATTTTTGATCAGGCCCTTAGGAGTAGCTTAGCAGGTCATGTCTGTTCCATTCTGGGCCCCATCTGCACCATCTTGGAATACTTTCCTGTACTTTGCTATGCAGCGGAGAAGGAATGAGGGAGTCATAGGGGAGAGACTGCCCTCACATAGAGACAACCCACATACGAGAGTTCCAGAGGTCTGTCGGAGAGCTTAAACATTTTAGTGGGAGATATAACTCTGTAGGAGGGCTTGCAAATTGTAGTGGATGGCATTAGAAACACTCTGTGGGAGAGCCTGAGAAATTTTGTAATTGCCTGTGCGTTATGAGAGAGCCTAACAACCTAGGTGGCTGGGTTGCCCTGTGTCATGATGCCTACCCCTGGGGAACCAGACCAGGTCCAGCAACCCCGGAAGCAGGCATCAAGGTGTTTTGAGCAAGCCCAAAAGCCCCTGTTAGGGGCTGTTTGGGTGCGGTCCTGGCGCCTATGGTACCAGGCTCATATGGAGAGTCAGTCCTGGCGCCATAGGCACCAGGCTCATAGAGTAAACTTACCTGATGCAGACCATGCTGCAAGCTTACCTGGTGCAGACCATGCTGCAGAGCTCCAAGCCAAATGAGGCTTGGAAGGGACTATTTTACCTAGGGAATATTTTTTACTCGGGTGGGGCTGGGAAGAATACTCACCTGGGACTACTTTGGAGGCTATTTAAACCACGCCGAAGAGCAGCCCACGCTTCGCGTTATTCTGCATCCAGTAGCGTAACGCTCACTGTGTCTGCAAGCCTGCATCCAGTCTTCTGCCACGCCAGCCTCGAGTCTGCAGCTCCTAGAAAAAGGAAGGAACAGAAGGAGAAAGGTTAGAATAAGAGCAAACCTTCGATCCTTACCTGGATTCCGGATCCACCGCACCTTTGAACTGGAAGAAAGAAGCATTTACGTGCGCCACCTCACCTGCTGCAGCGCCGCGCTGAACTCATCGGCCCTCGCAGCACCCTCACGATCCACCGCATCCTTCTGCACGTTCCGTCGCATTCTGGCACCTAAGGGGAACACAAGAACAGCAAAGGTGAGCCACTGAAATAAACAGAGGCAATAGTAACTACCCCCATAGACTTACCTGATTACCGCTGGGGCTACTATTCCTCTTCACGGGTCGGCGCAGTCTCCATTGCATCCTCGCCGCACCCCGGCCCCTAAGGGGAACAAAAGGATGACAAGGTGAGACAACGGGACAATTAGGGGAATTATCCTCACCGCAATAGACTAATTTTACCGCCGGAGGCATAATTCCTCGAACTTCATATTTTCTCGCCATACCTGAATAAGGGAACAGGCAGCTTACATTCTGGCCTTATTTTATTGAACTGTGTAGGATAAGCCAAATCCTTACCTGAACTTCGTCAGCTACCACGAGGAACTCTTCACTGGGGTCAAGCTGCAAACTGCAAGGAATCGGACAAGAGTGAAAGTCAGACATGTGAACTCTTACAAACTACATATTTTTCGGAGTCATTATTGTTCTGGAACTCAACGATTCCTTCGAGCCAGTGAAGCAACTGGTTAGCAACGCGCCCCTGTGCTCAATACAGGATGGAGAGCTCATCTTTTCAAACCATCAGGTGAGACTATAGGAGGGGACATCAAAGGTGATCTGTGGGGAGAACAGAAGGGGTGGGGGGAATTCACACTCGACTCCACTGGTGGTTAATTCCCTTTCTCCATTTGCAGAAGGATATTCCTAAGGGCCAAGCAAACAAAGCTAGTTGGGCCAGTCCAGTCCGTCATCTCGGCCCTACGTGTCACATTGGTGGAGACCGCAGCTGTCCAGTTCAGATCGACGCCTCTGTGGGAGCCAGGTGAGCGTAACACCCTGTGACATCACACAAAGAACATTAGCGGGAGGCTGCACTCTGTGAGAGATTCCGAGAAGTATAAGAGGTGGCTGCACACTTTGAGAGAGCCTGAGAAATTAAATGAATGGTTGTGCCCTGTGAAAGAGCAAAAGAACATTAGTGGGTAGCTGCACCCAGTCAGAGAGTTCGCAAACTTCACTGCGTGGTTGAGCACTGTGAGAGAGTTCGAGACTTTTAAGGGGTATCTATGCCCTGTAAGAGGGCCTGAGAAGGTAATAGGATGGCTGTGCCCTGCAAGCTACCCTAAGACTGTATGGGGTAGCTGTTCCGGTTAAAAATGGTTTAGTTGATGACTGCATCCTGTGAGAGCACATTTAAGGGGTGGCTAGTGTGAGAAACCAGAGGGTGACTCACCCGCTAGTCCCCGGGGATCTCTCTCTCAGGTAGCCAGGGCATGACCATCGCCTTTGGATCCACACCCTGGGGGTGGACTAGTGCAGGAGGATCACCTGGGTGAGGGGGTCTTTGAGGAGTCGGGTGAGGCAGTCATTGGTGAGATGCGGTATTCCCCCCTTTTTTTGTTCATCTACCTTATTGTATAGGATTTTCTGAAGTCCCAACTCCCCTCCCCTTTTTTCACAAACACTGGGCCGAAGAAGAGGATGACTGAGAGCAACTAGACTAAATGTCTCATATCGTACTGGACATGTCAAATTAAACAGGTCAGGCAAAGTCAGGCACTTTACATTATGTGCATACACCTGAAACCAGTTAGCTCTCTTCAGATGAATAAAAGGCAACACCTAGAGACACACTCCGGGCAAGGTGGAGCACGAGCACGAACAGAACACCTGGGACAAGGACACACCTACTGGAGCAGAGCAACTGACCCATGGACGAGAGCAGCGCGTCAAAAACTCCAAGTGTTCCCTACTGGAGGTTGTTGCCTCCGACAGACCGTGAAAGACACGTGGAGAAGGCCAGATCCCATAAGTGATGATTGCATTGTGTTCCAAGGATGCCAGCGACCCTCCCAGGTGAACGGCAGAGTTGGGGAGGTGAGGCCAAGCCTGTGGTACTAACCAAAACAAGAAAGAAGTGCACACAGCCGGTGAGTTGGAAAGTGACCTCAGAGACCAGTGTGTGTTAAAGTGAATGAAGTAGTAACATTACATATCAAGTGAAGGCTGCACATATGTGGATGAGACGTGAAGAAAGGCAGACCTGTGAATGAGCTTTGAAGTAAAAAGCAGCTGTGCTATCAGAAATACTAAGTAACGGAGTGGTCCGTAAAACGGAAGAAGCCTGTTCAAAAGTCTCTGTGAAAGGTACATTGTTGGAAGTTATAAAGCAAACAGACAGCAAGAGAAAATTAAGTGAATGTAAGTGTGAACTTTGAGTCTAAGTGGTCCTGTGGTGGTCTGGTAAAAACGCCACACGCCACTTGCAATTTTGTGTTGAACTGTGATGTGAGAGGTCTGAGTCTGGCAGAGGGGGACTTTTGTGAACTGTGTGCTGTAAGGTCTGAGCCCGGCAGAGGAGGACCTTTTGTGATCTGTGTGCTGTAAGGTCTGAGCTGGGCAGAGGGGGAACTTTGTGAACTTTACGTTGGAAATGCAATTTTGGAAAGTCAAGAAAAAGACTTTAACGTGCAAGGCCAGGCAGGCCTCAATCCACGATTCGAACTGCTAGAGTGTTAGAAACCGAGCCAGAGTGTGTCATCCTCCCTACAGGACAGCCATGAGGTGTAACATGAGGAGGAGAGCTGGTTCAACTACCTTGATTCTTTTGAGCACTGATTTTTCCTTTTGCATATTTTCCTTCTATTTACACTTTTTGTATAAGAGCTATGGAAAGCATTAGGTTTTGTTAGCATAGGGCATTTTGATTTGACTGGCGCCACTATGACTGTTTTGTTTATCGTTTGACGGTCATTTGATGGTCGAGACTACTCCCATCTTAGTTATAGGGCAAAGTAGGAGTTTCTACGACCCCACTATTTCGAATAAAGGTTTTACAAATTGTATCAATTGTGTCAGTGTGATACCATGCCTTCCCTACACTAGCCAGGGAAGTCAATTCACCAAAATGCCAGGGGTAGCGGAAGTGAAATCACACACCCAATTACATCACAGAACTTTAGCTTGCGTCGCATCTAGATGGAAGTGTGACTGTGTTAGCATGTGCCTCACTCAGGATTCTTAACTTTAGCTTGCGTTGCATCTAGATAGAAATGTTAATGTCAGCATGTACCGCACCTAGATGGAATCCCATAGTTGCAAGGACAGCAATGCCAACTAACCAACCAACTAACAATTCCATCCCTCTGCATACACCTCTCAAACTCTAACCAAACACAAGCACAAGCCTAAAACGCAGCAATCCGCACAAACTTCACAACAATGCAACAACAAAACAAACCGCACATAGACTTGCACAACAGAACACGACGACTACGGACCGTAAAACACCCCAAGCCCGGCCAACGGACCCACCGGGCTGAGGCTGCCAACAGCACATCACTGCTCTATTGCACTTTTCCAGCTTACTCCCATTAACCCACCCCATCTCCTCCCCTTTTTCAGAGCCACCAGAGTGCCAGGGGACCACTTTGGTGGTGATAGTGCGCGGTACAAATGTCCTTTTACATTAACATTAACATCACAGGAAGTGATGTTCATATGACCTTTGACTCACGTGATATCACAAGAAATTGCAGTTAACCGGTTATAGGCTAAAGGATAAAAAAAAGGGTTGAATGGTCAAAGGATCGACTCAAAAGTACCAAAAACAAAAGGATCGAATTATACATTTTTTAAAAACTTTTTTAACTGTTTTTTGGGGGGGTCCGCCCACCTCAATCCATGTTTTTCTGGTAAAAATATTTTTTTTTACCTATACGAAAACCAAAAAAAAAAATCATTAAAAAATCAAATTCAATCCTTTTGTTTTCTCCCTATTGTGTCGATCCTTTTGCATTTGATCCTTTTTCATTCGATGCTTTAACTGGACAGCCAGTTAACCCCAATATCACCTGAAGTGACCGACATGTGTAAAAATGTCAGAAAGATTACATTTCATATAATACCAGACCAGCACTAAAGCAGACATATGAGTTTTTAGATATCAAGCACATTTTCATTAGGTTGCTACCTTAATATGCCAGGGTGGGGGGGTCATGCTATGATGGAGGTGTAACCAGTAGAACCAACATGGGCCAGGGGCACTTCCATGCATATGCCACTTTAGTCTCATATGGCCATTTACTGCCAATTTATGCCAATTATTGCTGCACATGTGAGGTCCAGAAATCAAATGCAGGTAATGCCCCATATTCACAGATACTTCCATAATATAGTGTGGCTAATGTAGCCTCTGAGGATACAGCCATCTCATGTCTGTTATATACTTACAGCCTAGGTATGTTAAAAATATGTAAGTTACAGCTTTGTATGCCCAGTTGGTTCTTGTTAATATGCTAAGTGTATCCTCAATTATCCAGTAATGCTACTCAACGTGAGTTAATGCCCCATTACATCTAGGATGGGATAAACTGACCCCACAGCATTGTACTCTTATATGGCTCTGTCAGGAGAACACAGGGCAATATATATATGACAGCATACACATTGTAGTTCGGGGTGACCTTGGAGCTAACACTTAGCATGTAACAGAAACAGGGTACATGCCAGGCTGATCTTTGTGGAGACAGGTAGTCACAGGAATTGTAGGGACAGTAGCTGGCAGAAAGCAAAGTCACACAGAGAGAAAGAGAAGGCAGACATATATACTGGTTAACATGGATTGATCAGAATAAAGAATGTACTGGAATATGATAAGGGGTATCCAAGAAGATTAGGGAAAGCCCTTGGGATTGGTAGCAGCAGAATATTCTTAAGAACAGTCATGCAGCAATGGCATGGGTAGGGTGTGCTGATGAGATTGTTGCACTCAGTGTAAGGGTAAAGCTAAAGACCATATAGTGAGACAGGTGAGACTCCAACAAACTCGACTAAGGCAACAGAAGTCATTCCCATATCTGATCTTAACAGAGACCGACTTCGGGGTATACGGATACAGAGCTGAAACAAAACAGTGGACCAATTTGTAAGCAAGATGGAAAAGATGATAGAAATAACCAATTAAATTATAGAGAGAGAAAAGAAGCAAAGAGCCGACACTGTAGACAGAGGCTGTAGACAGAAGCTATAAAGCCACTAGTTAGAAGGCACAGTTGAATGCTTGCATAGAGGAAATCATAGACCAAGAATCAGAATATGTATCATGGATTAAAGCAAGGCAAGTTGCCACACATAAACCTGGAAACCTAGCATGCTAGGAATAGCATGAAACATAAAACATTAGTCTTAGGAAAGGCACCTCGTGACTGCCAACCCAGTGAATACAAGTATCAGGAAACTCAGTGCACTAGTCATAGACAAGACAAGAAGTCCCTACAAACTAAGCAAATACATGGTTTTGAAAACTATGTACACTAAAGAGCACATACAAAATCTATGAACAGAAGTCTTAGCAAGTAAAGCATGAAACTTGAATTGCAGAGCGACATACTGGGGAACAGCTTTGGCAGAAATAAGGTAGTCTATGAGCTGGGGGTGGGGCGAGTGCTCACAGCAAAACAGAAATTCACAAAGGCAGAAATTCACAAAGGCACACACAACATCAGAAAAAGGATTAGCTTTAACAGCAAACCGGACAGAAGCTGGAAAGCAGATGCAGCAAGCAGTATTTATTAGCCAAGAGTACCATATCATGAAAAGCATCAAACACCACATAAACCACGAGATCCAGGTAAAGGCAGTTGATAGAACACTTGGTACACCTTAGAGTGAGCTGATGAAGTCCTCCCATCCCACAGCCCAAATGGGTGGAGATGATTGCAGACTGAAGCTGCTGTGTCCAATTGAGCCAAGTCCAGGCTTCAGTTGCTTGCAGCAATGGATTGTAATGAAGGCCTCTCACATCTCTTGGTAACCTAACCTGCAGGAGCTTGTAACAGGTGAATGCAATCAGTGTCTCTCCAGCTCGTAGCAGTTTGTTGCAAGTGAAAGTATTTAGTATGCCTGCACCAGCCCTTTGCCTCTTGGACAGAATACATCTACCAGATTGCATCAGCTGGTTGAATCCAAAACTCGGAATAGAACATGAAAGTAGTTTGTTCCAAAACTGCAGCAGTCAAACAGGTAAAGGAATGCCATAGCCATTTGCGGGTTTTAACATGGTATTCATGCTATGAACAAAGTCTATGATTGGGTGCATACAGTGGAGCTGTGTAGCAGGCAGGTAGATTCCTAACAGGCGTTGACCATAAATGTTGACCATACATTCCTTAGGTGTATGGTGAGTGGCATATATGGTTGAGTAGACCTTGCTAGGATCAAACCTGTAACCTGCAGAACACACATACATTTCAGCAGTGAGCACTTAACCCGCTGAGCTATATTAGCAGCTATTTCTTCTTAAATATGCATAATACAGCAGTTGGTAATGCATTGTATCTGGTGATTACAGTTCTTATTAACATAACACTTATAATCCTACTGCTTCTAACTACTGTATTGATGTCATGGCACACCAGTACACCTGATGATAGTAGTGTTACATTTTCTTTTATAATGTACTGGAGGGTACAGGAGCAGTTGATGCAATAATATCCAAGTAAATGTTTTTAACTGCACAATTGTTTAAACACCATTATGTGTTAAGTTTGGATAGCTCAGTGAGTTAAAAGTTCATCTCAGACACATGCCGGTATACACTTTCCATGTTCCTATTTCGGCAGGGCTGAATCAGTCCTCCATCCTTCTAAGGTGGATACACTAAGTACTATATATTTCATACTACCAACACCTATTTTTTACAGCGCTCAAAAGCAGGAGCATCAGGAGTCAGAGATGAAATGCTATACATAAAAATTAAGTAGCTCTTCATCTGGTGAACCCAGTCTGTCTGGCTTTTACAGACAAATACTACTCTTCAGTCTTGCCCATGCGAAGATGTCACATTAGAGAAAGCCAAACTTCTGAGCGTGATTTCTGAAAATAAAGCGGGTAACAAGAATCCACTTGATGTTTGCTTTCACACTGCCAGTGGCGGCTGGTGAATCTTTAATTGGAAAATAGTAAATAGTAAATATTTGTCACAAATTTGCAAAAGTGACCAATCTTATTAATAATATTTGAAAAAAGTGCTTTATAAAGCACACTGTCTGTGAAATATGAGTTAAAAGCCAGACAGTTTGCAATCAGTGCTGTAGGGTCATTCATTTTTATGATGCCTTTCCCCATAATATATGCCGGTATATATATGCAGTTGCCCATACATTTTCATGCTGACTGCACCTATGTATGACAGTATTCCCATATAAGAACATACTTATGTTGCACATAATGCCAGTAATGATACTGTGGAGAGACATATGAGTATGTCGCCCATAGCTATTGCCCCTCTCCTGCTCCAATACTATATAGTTAAGAAACACAACTCCTTAAGACAACCATACTGCCCCTATCCCAGGCATGTACAACAAGGGATGAACACGATGTAAGCTGAAAATGGTGAGAACAATTAAATCTGATAATGGAACCATACATGCATCCACTAGACATGAAGCACACATGCATTCAACATGAATAGAACGTACTAGGTCAAGTATTCATTTACAACCATATAGACATGAAGAATAATAACATAATAAATATATAAGCTCAATGCAACATGAATGGCATGCATACATAGTTCACTAACATAGGAACGCAACAGCAATGAGCCATCTTTTTCCAAAATGGAAGCCGCTACACGCTTCTAAATAAATGAAAGGCTTCAAGGCTGCACGAGAATTCAAAATGCTGAATTATAGAAATACAAATTCATGCAGAACCCAGACAGTAGCTTGAAGCCCAAGCCAAGGGAGGGTCTCAACATTACAGAGAACGCATGAGATAAGGATTGCCTGGACGTTATAGGTATACTCCCAAATTAATTAAAGTCCGGAAAAGCAGGACTGACTATTATCAGCCAAGTGAAGTGCAGGATCATTATAAGTCAGACGACTCCATGGAAAATAAGCTCGGAAGTGACCCCAGTGGTAGAGGAGACCATAACACATGCATCAATATTAGCTAAAATACTCATAAATGCAGGGTAAAATAATTCCAAACACAGTCCTCTCACACGTGACCCATCATTTATTTTTATTTTTAGTTCTTGTAATGCGCTTCATGCCCATTGACCTCAAACCTCACATATAAAACACAAAAACAGGTCAAAACGGCAGAAGTAAATATAATCAAAGATACTGCCAGGGGATCGACAATTTAGGCTGGGTAATCCATTATCTATTAATTAGCAATGAACACAGATAGGACACCGCCCTCAACTCCTTATGCATATTGTTAGACACAAGGCACCGCACAAGGCTAACTACAAAGGTGATCACCCTGACACATGGTCTGGAGATGAGGGATTGTATTTTCTTTGACTTGAAGGAAATCAGTCAGTAGACATCTCTCTCCCTACTCCTGCCTGGCTCATGTCTTGACAACCTGTCGGTTAACCAAGGTTGGTCAGCAGAATGCCAACCAGTCACGACCAATGATGCTAGGACGCCTATACATATTGCAACAACCAATAGTCAAGTGTATAAATTATGTTTTATTATTGTTATCAATTTAGAGGTGGTGTCAGGAGGAGCCAACAGATAGGTATTATCCTAGATGTTGAACCCATATCGAATATGTATATAGTGAATTCCCTTACCAATTCCCTTACCCCGTAGGTTTTTGTAACTAAAATTACAATATGTGTCAGTTATGACAAATGTTGACTATATAAACCATTGTTGTTGATAAGCAAGTCAAGAGCAGCACACCTTTTGCTTGTATGCTGTCTCTTCTTTATTTTGAGTGTTAATAAAGTTGGGTTTTGCCTTTCAGTTTGACTAGTTCCGTCATTCAGTCTGAGTTTTTCTGGCTTCTCATCCCAGCATAATATTGGGGTTTCCCAGGCTGTCTAATCAATACCATAAGAAAACATGTCCAAACTGGCTCTGCCAATATATGCCAGCACCTGCACATAGGAACTTACTCTTGTTGGCTTTGCCATTAAAAATGCCATGTCACAATAAGACAGCATGTTTCCAATGGATGTTCCAATGCAGTACTATGCAGTCACATAATAACAATTATAATGTTCAATGTCACAATTCTGCTTATTGGGAGACTGCTCAATGTCAGACTCCTCTAACTTGACCTCTCTGAGGTCAGAAATGCTGGACAGAAGGGTGACCTAACTGTAGATCTACATCAGGAGGTGAATCAATTGGTCTTAATGCAGACAACTAAGCACTACAAGTGCTACGTCCAGTGACGTTTTGGCTGTTGAGTGAAATTGTCTTCTTCTGGGCCATAGAAAAGGTCTTCCTACTGGAGGAACATATAAATAGACACAATTAGTAACTACATGTGTACACAAAGTGTGTTTAAAATAAAGAACAGAAAATTAAAAACCATGTCATGAGATGGTAGTTCTCATGTGTACATGCCGGTGCTTCACTGACCTTATCTGTGTTACTCTAGGCGTCTCTCCGGGAAGGGGATAGCTAGTAGATCAGAGTGTCCCTGGCATGTGTCAATATGGTGTATATAAAGGTGTGTGCCAGTACTGTAAATGGCGGAGAGAAGAACAAAAAGAAAAAGAAAAACAGGTTTTTTTTCTTTTATTCTTTTATTCTTGTTTTCTTTTTTTCTCTGCCTGATACAAAATAAAGGATGTCTAGACTTGTAGTTGAGTGTGAGGCAGACGAAAGGTGTTACCTGAGTATTGTCTTTGGAACACTTATGTTCTTGGAATGGCGGTCTGGGATGCTTGTGTCTTTTCCGTAGACCTTAGAGCATATCGGCACCCTGTAAAGGTAAAGGAGTCATATAAGATAGGTGTGTGCTGTGTCTATCTAACAGAGTGCCTAACTGTGTAATAATAATAATGCGCTGAGCCCTCAATCCAGAGGACTGTAATAGGTCGTGGCTCACCTACCTGGTATTCGTAGGGAGTAGGGCATCTGTAGTTCTGTTCGGTGGGTGGTGCCCAGGCTTCAGTCCCACGTCTGCTCTGACTGAAAAACAGTGGGAAATCTCTCAATAATGGAGGATTCCCAAGCTGTGTCTCGTGTATAAGGGTTGGATTGTAGCAATGTTGTGATAGTCCGGTGGGAGCTCAGGCAGAGGCTGATATTGGTGTGGCCAGCTGCTGGTAAATGTTCTCTCTGGGAGATGAGGGTGACCGCTCATAAAAGGTGACTTTGGAGGGACATGTGCCTCAAGCAGGCAATACATATCGCAAGGTACTGTGGACTAGTGTATGGGCAAAATTTGCGCGCACATGAAGATGTAGCGGCATATGTTGAAGTCGCATATGTGTCCTTGGAGGTAAAAATGTAGGAGAACCTGTTCTTCTACGTGCTGGACCTTGTAATGGAAAAATATATATGTGGACGTGTGTGCGCCCATTGGTAAGAATGTGAGGGGCCTGAATCTAATTATAAGCGCCTGTAGGTTGTGCCTCTTTCAGACCATTGGAGGTGGATTTAAGTCAGAAAATCCACCAGGATTCTTTGTGATTGAGAGCGCTTATCGCATTGGCTGTATTAAGGACTTTGTCAATCACCCACCATATCATGTCATCAGGGCCATGTTGATGCTCCATGTAGTGGGAGACTAATGGCGCGGTGTGTGTTTTACAGCGAATGCGGGATCTACGCTCTTCAATATTTCTTTATCTGACTCCTGGTTTGCCCTGTTTAACGTAGTCCGCAGGGACATTATATCACAAATACTACATTGGATGTCTTGCAGTTTGAGAAGTGCTTAAGTTGCCACTCCTTATTTTCCACCATAAATGAAGTCATTTTTTCGTCAGTCTGCATACAGTACAAGTTCCACAAGGATAGTGTCCTCTCATTTCCCTCATGTTCCATAGTTCAGTCCTTGTGTTTTTTTTGTTTAGTCTTGCATGGGTTTGGACCACCTTCAGACTTTCTGCGTGTTTTAATGGCATTCTGGGTAGCGGTTCTGCTGGTAGGCTAAGTTGTATCAGCGTCCAGAATTTTTTGATTAGTCCTTTTGATTGGTGGTACTCGGACCAAATGTTGGTACACATGTCATGATGTTATCTTGTGTGCTGCACACTTTTGGTAGAATAGGGACTCCCTCAGTGTGTACCAGGCTCTTTTCTTGGTATTCTTGAGGAGTTTTCTGGGATATCCTCTGGCTTGCAATCTCATTTGCAGGTCCGTGGTGTGTTGTTTATATTGTTCCATGTCTGTACAGTTCCTGCAGACTCTCAGAAACTGCCCGTAAGGTAAATTATCCCTTAGATTTTTGGGGTGATTACTCTTATAATGCAGGAGGATGTCTGTGTCTTTTTTTGAAGAGAGAACATGTAAGTTTGTTGTTTTTGGGTCGGATGGTGATATCCAAGAAGTCGATCTCCAAGTTGCTCTTGTTCAGGGTGAATTTGATTTCCTGGGTCTGTGAATTGATCCAGATAAGAAAGATTTCCAAAGAATTTTGTTGCCTTTCCAAATGCAAATGATATTGTCAGTGTAACAATACCACTGGGAGATTTTATCCTCAATGGGGTTGGCGGTGTTCAGAACATAGTTATGTTCATATTCTGACATGTAGATGATGGCCATGCTGGGCGCGAAGGCTGCCCCCATGACGGTGCCACAGATTCGTTGAAAGAACACATCATAAAATGTAAAGAAATGTTGGGTCAGAGCTAGTTCTAAAAGTTCCACAATGAAGTTAGTGGGAACCCGTCTCTGGGTCATGTGATGTGTTAAGTAATGGCGTATGCATTACACTGCCACGTCTTGGGGTATGCTTGTGTAGAAACACTTGATGTCCATGGTTACTTGAAGTTCCTCAGTTTTAAAAAATGGTTGGTTTTCAAAGATGGTCATAGTGGCCATGGTGTCACGTAGGTATGTAGATTTCTGTTGGCTGAGTGGTTTCAAAAAGTGATCCATGGATTGACATGCAAGGTTGACAGCCACTCCCTCACCAGCACTGTTGCATTAGGATCACCTGCTAAGGTATCAGACCTTAACCTGTTGGGCCAGTTAATCTCAAGCAGATATACCAGAGGGAGAAATTAAATGAGTGACACGCTGTAATGGGCAACCCACTTTGTGGCCTCTTGGAAAGATAGAAGTATGTATCGGATATCAGCAGCTGCCTTTGATGCAGAGTCAAAAATGCCCATTTAGAAATCTGCTGTGATTGCTATAGTAATCTATGAAGGAATTGTACTATTCACAATGCCTGTTCAACATGTGTAAAGCAGAGTTACAATGGGTGCCCATTGAGGTCTTCAGTTTGTGCAGTGGCAACTTGTGGCACACCTGCATTTGGCACAGCTTATTTTTGGCATTGTTAGCCCAGATAAAAAGGGAGCTGATCATCCGGATAACAGAGACCAGTAATTTCACAGGCTTTTTGCCTGACTGCTGTTGAGCCAAAGACATGTTCATGTTTTTAGAACATTTAACACAAAAGAGGACCAGACTGTTACTGCATGCAGAATGACATCCATCCCATCTGTCGCCACCTACCCTGCTTGTCTCCATCAACATTAACTTTTCATGCAATCTATTCTTCACTTGCCCACTCTTTAAACATAGGCTTGGCAGTCCCAGAATTACTTTTTTGAGTTTGCTTTCTGGGAATTGTCTGACATATCATTGAATGGGGCGACAGTGATAGGCACGTGGTATTTTCAATCTCCTTCCTGTTTTAAACAACACTTGGTGTTGTTCTTTACTGATATTTGCTAGATCAGATCTGTACACCTCTTCTTGTGCCCCTGAGATACTGGGAGGAACTGAAAGTGCAACCGTCTCTGTCAGTCTCAGTGGCGTGGCGTAATACCCATTTATGTGCTTATACTGTTGCATGTTATCCAGAGTGAATTGTGATGGAGTTTTGTAAATGTGAGCTGGATACCACCTTCAATTGACCACATGCAATTATGATAACCCCAACGCACACAGTACGTACTGCTGCAGATGAGAAGAGACTACAAACAGCATGTGTTCAACTTCCTCTGGCTCATTTCAGTGTTAACATGTCCCAATGTGTTGTTCACACACTGACTGATTACCTGCCTCTCTGAATATCTGCTACTACCTCCCTCACAAATCTTGCAAGTGTGACTCTCATACTTACTTCCTTCACTAATTTCAAGAGACGGTCGCTGACTGGTGTATTGCACAACCTCCTGAATCTGTGCTGCCTCCCACAAGAAAAATCAAGCAAACATGATTCTCACAATAGGTGTCTTCACAGATACTCTACTTCTCCTTCCAATTGTCACCCAGTGGCATGTGTGTTGTTCACTGACTACAAGAGGTGGACATTGACTGGAATATTACTCGCCTCCCTAAACATCTGTTTCTTCCTCCCTCAAAAATCATGCAATCCCTCGAGGTTTCTCTACTTCTCTTACCACTAACTGCAAGAAAAGAACACTGACTGCTTTATCACCTGCGTCGCTCAATCTCTGTTGCTTCCTGCTTCAGGGATTCTCTGCTACTCTCCCTTGGTGTCACCCAATGACATGTGACTCATTCACTCATTGCAAGAGACTGACACTAAAAGGTGTATCACCCATCCCCCTGAATCGCTGCTGCTTCCTTTCTCAAATATTTTGTAAGCGTGAGTCTTACACTATCTGACCAAGGGATTATCTGCTGCGTGTCGCAGGTGTCACATGATTGCCCATGTCTCGTCCACTTAATGCAAGAGATGGACACTGACTGTTATATCCCATGCCTTCCTCAATCTCTGCTGTTACCTCCCACAAAAATAATGCATGCACAACTCTCACACTAGCTGTCCTCAGGGATTCTTTGCTCTTCCCCTCAGGCGCTGCCTGATGCCATGTGTCTGATGCACTCCAAGAGATGGACACTGACTGGTATATCAACCATCTCACAGAATCTCTGATGGTACCTCCCTCAATAATAACGCAAGTGTGAATACCGCACTAGCTGCCATCAGTGTTTCTCTGCTCCTCCTCCCAGGTGTCACCCGATGGCATGTGTCTCATACACTCATTGCAAGAGACGGAGGTTGACTTGTCCATCACCCATCACCTTGGGCCACTGCTGTTTCTCCCTCTAAAATCTCATGAGCATGAGTCTCACACTAGCTTCCCTCAGGGAATCTCTGCTCCTCTCCCCAAATGTCACCCAATGGCATGTATTTTGTCCACTCACTGCAAATGACAGACACTGATTGGTGTATCACATGCCTCCCTTATTCTCTACTGCTGTCTCCCTTAAAACTAACAAAAGTGTAAATTGCACACCAGCTGTCTTCTAGCCCTCCATGTGTCACCCAATAGCATGTGTCTCGCCCTTTCACTGCAAGAGGCAGAAAGTGACTAGTATAGTGCCCACCACGCTAACCCTTTGCTGCTTTCTCCCTCAAACATTACACAAGCATGACTCTTGCACAAGCTACTATCAGGGATTCTTTGCTTCTCTAAAAAGAATTGTGTATGAAATAAGTACATCACCCTGATGAACAACACAATGAGTGAGTGGAAATCAACACAGTTAGGTAAATTGCAACATTCCTTGTCCTAATACAAGAATAAGTATATTAATTTCTGACAGAGGAATAGATTTCTTTGTCCTTATTACACTAATGCCACTATTTTATTCTATTTGTATTTTCTTGCACTTTCGGATGTGTTTCACTCTTATGAACTTTGTACTGATTTTATGTGTGCCTAGATTATGTATTTAACACTCTTTCATCTACTTTTTATATATTTGTATATGACATTTGTGTTTGTATTTATATGTATGTGCTTTTATGAGACTTTTGTCGAATACAGCTTGTATTGAAAATGTATTTCTTGAAGCTGCCGCCTGCAATGATCTCCACCGTTTCTGAAAATTATCATAGACTGAAACAGAGCTCCAACCACGTGTGTCACTTTGTAGGCCATGTGGGTGAGCTTGGTCGAACTTATTAAAAAGGTTTACCATGATTCGATCTGGTGAAATCGCCCAAAATGTGGGCAATTCATGGTTCCACAAATATGAGCATCCAGGCCTACTAAACAGAATCAAAAGCCATTGTAAGATCAGCACAACCTGTAGACTTCCTCCAATGACACAATGATGCAGTGTGAATGTTAAACTTGACGCAGCAATTAACTTCCTGGATTTGCGCGAAGCCAGCTGGTTTTCGCAAAATACATTTGGCCTCATTACAAGGTTCGCGGTGTGGGGAAAACTGGTGATAATTCTGTTGCTGCTTTTTTTGGTGATTATGGAATTACCACCATATTTGCTACACCGCCGAGCTACAGGTTTGACCTTGAAGTGGAGGATTCTCCCCCAGCAACATGCTGGAGGGAAATCCGCCACTTCAAGGCCATATATTGGAGGAATTACTATGTGGTAGTTAATGCTCACAGTAGTGCTGCCAAAATCCCCATAGAGACCAATAGACTCCAAAAAGGAGATTAACACCACCCTTCCAGCACTTGTAATCCCAGGAAAAACACACAGGACTAAGTGGAGGTAATGACAAGCAAGATTGGTGTTAATTCAGAAAAACTCGTAATGAGGCCAAGTGTTAGGATTTTAAATTAAACACTACCTGCGCTCCATTCACAAACATGCAACTTTTGAAAAATACTATTGCCCCCAACTTTAATTCTATCCCTGCCAGAAGATAGTGTTTCAGCAAATTGCTTTCTTAATATTTTGAAGTGGTATTGCTAAAATACCAGATATGGCAAAAATGTTAATGACAGCTTTATTAGTGAGGATGATTATAGTATTTTTAGCATAGGAAATATGTTTATCTAATTGATGTTATTAATGTTTTTGGAGAAATGTACTATATATTATCTTTGATATTTGTGCACAGAGCTCTCATACAATTTGTTTGTCTAGTTTGCACTATATAAAATCTATAAATAAATATATAATTACCAAGCCAATGAGGTTTTGACCTCAGATTTCATTGTGGCAATACAACCAACCCGAATAGGCATGGGTCACACTGTCATCTGGATTGTTATTATACTTCTGACCGACTGATAGCTTTTGTGCTGATAAAGCCAGGGAGAGCCATTTAACAATGATATGATAATAACTCACTTCTCTAATGCCAAAATGAAAGTACATGGAAGCTGCTATCCAATGTTGCATGTGTACATTTTCCATGTGGCCATCTCACCTCACAGCTGCTGGTTTCTCATCAGGCGGCATAGTGAAAAGGTAATGTGTGTCTACAATATGAACACCAATGATACTGTATACAACTCATGGCCATAAGGATATCCTGAGGAGAAAGCCCTGACACCATCTTTTAGGCCTATCATGAAAGTGAGACTGTTAGACAGATTTTATTTTCATTCACAATCAATTTCACTAGAGCACCTAAAATGTGAGCTAATCTGTGACGTTTTATCTTGCAGGAAGAAATCTTCATAATAACAATCATTGTTTCTGATGTATGGCTACCTTTTAAGTGATCAATGTAGCTCATAATCTGTTCTGACTAGTCAACATTATAATAATGTTCATGTTTTATCTTATATTGGCTTGCATCCTACACTAGTACAAATGTAAATAGCAAGTTCTAGACGAGCCTCCTGTCACTTATTTGAGCTATATTGCCTCTAAAATATCATGATTTCAGCATTCTGCCATTACCACTGTGTCCACAGCATGGCCATGCTGCTGGCAGACCAGATGCTAATTTAACTCCAAACGTTCTGACCTTCATGGCCACCAATCACAGTTGTTCCATTCCTTCCTGTTACCCATCAATTCATCTGCATGAGGGTGCATCTTTCTTGATTATCTACACCTAAAAAGTAATCAAAATTGTATGAAGGAATTGTGTGTCCCAAGGTACAGAGGATATTTGCAACCACTCTGAGTCCCAAGCTATGCCAAGACATTGGCGCTCATTATATGTTTGCTGGTATCCCGTTGGTAATTCCGGCAGGACACTAGCAAATCTGCGTTATGGTCCCGGTATTACAGGCAGCGCAGAGTTACCAGTCGTATCAGATTCCATGGGATGGGATTGCCTGAATCATCAGCACCGTTACTAACAGTGCCAGTGATTCAGAGATTTAATTACTGGTAGGTGCCAGAACTCCCGGCAGGTCAGGCCTGACGGGAGATCTGTGCCCCCCCCCCCAGCAAACTTGAATTGTGCTGGTCCAGAAAAAATGCCAGAGCCGGAATTACTGAAAAATGTTCTGGCATTTTCTTCCAGACCGACACACTTATAATGAGATCCATTAGCTTTCTAAATGTCCTATTGGGAAAAGGTTGACTGGGGCCACAACTTAACTCAAAAGAGACAATGTTATACTTCATTTGTTTTTTTTAAATTAAACAAAATATTTGGTTAACAAGTAATTATGCAATTAATCAATATTGATAATTTATTATGAACTACGTGGTATAACCATTTATGTTGTATTTGTATTTGATTCAATTAGGCGATAACACCCAGAGTTATCACAGCACTCGATCTACATGAGATTCAATGGGAAAAAGAATGGAACAAGTGCTAAACTGAAGGGTTATGTCTTCACTTCTTTGCTGAAGGAATATCGTTTTTAATATTGCAAATTGCTACTGGTAGCTTGCTCTAGTGCCTAACAGCAAATACAGCACATAATCGCTGAAGGCTCAGGATCATTTGAATTTTGGAACAGAAGTGGTGAGGTTATTACCTGCTCTACGAGGCTGAGAGGATATATAACATTTATTTCATGTTTTAAGTAGTTAGGCGCTGGCCCATGATGGGCATTATGAGCTATGATGAACAACTTACAAATTATTCCAAATTTAACTGGAGGCCAGTGCAGTTTTCTAAGTATCGATGTAATTTGAGCATCCCTCTGTGTATTAGTAACTATATTGGTATCTATATTTTGTAATACATGTAAACAATGGGATTTGGGTTGTTTGACCGTGGTAGAATTGTTTGTGGTGGAATTCACTGTAGTCATTTTCACAGCTAAAATGTTTTTACCACGGCCAAACAAACCAAACCCATGTCCCCCTAAATTACCAGTACACCTTTTCACTGTCCGCCGCCTTTCTTCTACCCTGAGGTGTCAGTCCCATCCCTCTGCCGTGGGTGGGATCAGAAGCCGCAGAATCCTTTTCTCTTTTCTTTTCTTTCTATTTTATTTTTTGTCCCCTGCATCCAATACCGAGGAAGCGTGGGACACCCCACACCCCGCATCGAATTCCCAAAATACCGAACATGTGGAGCAAGGGACACACCCCTGCAACCCCCGCTCTCTGTGTTCGGTATGTGGAAAAATGTATTGAATGGTACTGACCGAATTTGGTCAAATGTACTATTCGATCTAATTTTTATTAACAAATTGGCTAATTCTGAAACAATGATTAATAAACTTTTTAGATCCTATGTACAGGGCACTGCAGTATTCCTATTTGGATGCAATGTAAAGCGGGTAATTGTGGCACAATGTGTTTCGGATAGAAATGGCATGATTTGCCTTAGTAACATCAAGTAGTAGGTGGTAGATCTAAGTATATGATTTTTTTGTGGAACCATGCAGAGTGTTGAATCAATAGTGGTGCCTAAGGTTTTTTCCTTTATTTGGGATTTGATTGTATATTTAGACAATTGAATATCTGAATACAAATAAAAAGCTTTTTTGTTGGTGGTGAAAAGTTGTATTTGCTTTAAAACCATGCCAGCTTTCAGGCATCCAATTTTCTACGTGATTTAAGATACATTGAATCCAATGGATATTAGTTTGGTAATCTGCATTCAACTGGAAAGTAATGTGGGTGCCGTCAGCATAGTTCTGAAATGTGGCTACTAATTCAGTTAGCAATCATGTAGAGGTTTCATATATGTGTTAGAACAAAATAGGTGATCAGAAAGAGATGCCATAACCTGCCGGCATCACAGCAGAAGCCAAATCACCAATTTTGACTCCGAAGGTTCCATTTACCAAACATGCAAAAGTCCAGGACATGGTGTTAGCCACTTCTTTGATATGCTGTAATTAAATATAATGCTGAAGCGTATCAAATAAGGCTGATAGATCCAATAACATATGGAGGCCTACATTTCCCTCATCCTTAATATGAATAAGGGAGTCTTTCATGTTAATAAGAGCCAGTGCAGGGCCTCTACGAGATTTTTTAAAATGTATTTATTTATTTATTTTTTATTTATTTATTTTTATTTGATTTAGCTGTAAAAACAGCCTTTCAAAATTTACAAACCAAAACAATACAATCATCATATATATATACAATTTACATTCTTAAAAATGTATAACAAAGAGTATCACATATTAAAATACTGGACTACAAAATGTTTTTAAACCAAATGCTTTCACACGAACTCTTATGATTATTACATTTAACACTAGATTCACAGATTTTGCTCATTCACCTTCATCAAGGGCCTTTATAGTATCTTATTTTGCTTTTTCCAGTTCTTTCATTTTCTGTACATTTTCCAAGATACAGGTGTCCGTACATTCTTTCAGGTTTAATGTCTCAACAAACATTAGTATAGCTATGTTCATTTTAGCCAATTGACTATGATTCGATTTGTCCCATAGGACCTCATGATCTGTAACACACTGTTCCTTAAACATATGTTTAAAGAATTTACATCTCTTCTCGATTAGTGCAGGACAGACAGCAATTAAATGTTTTAAAGTCTCAGACTGTAATGGCTCCTTACAAAATCTGCAATCCCCATTCATAGTCATTCTACGCATCTGGCGAACTTCATTTGTGAGGCAAATATTCAATCTTATTCTCAAATAGTCAAATCTGTTTTTTGGATTCGGAAATTTCACAAGGCATTGCTCTATTTTATGTAGTTCCTTAATAGCAAAAGATTGGGTTTTAAATATTCTTAATTTTACACATGCATTTCTGGTCTTAATCCAATCAAGCATCCATAATTTCTTTTTGGCTCTTTCTGGGTTATTTGTCAAAAGTTCCTCGTCAATACCAACTTCAACAATGAATGACTGTATCCACTTTCGCCACTTGATGATTTTGTTGTTATCTGTATTTAACATACATTTTCCCATCGTAAACATCACACCCTTCCCTTCAGTAATCATAAGATACTTGCGGTATAGAGACAGCATTTTCCATAAATAGACCGCATACAGGCATACCAACCCCAATTCATGTTGTAATAGGCATATTGATACTGTCATGGGTAAACCACAGATAGATTTCCAAAATTTGCCTTCCATCTTGACCCATGTCGTCTTTGTCATGATATCTCGTGTTTCAGTAGCATAATTCAAGATGGGGATAACCTTTTGTTTGTAAAAAATCACCGCTGGCATCAGAGAAAACTTACCATATTTAGCCTGTATGATTTTTGTTTGGTGTATCCCAGTTGACAATTTTTGTTTCAGTTCTCTAAAAAAGGGTTTATTGCCTGTGTCATTACTGAATTGGAGGCCTAGATATTTATACTCTGAAACTATTTCAATTTCTACATCCTGAATGACCCATCGGGCCTTCGGCTGTGGACATTTTTCTTCAGACAGAATGTCATGATTTTACATTTCGCTTGGTTTATTGCCAAGAAATGTGCATTTGCATATTTACTCAAAGATGCCAATACATTATGCAAACCCCATGGGGTCTTAGCCAACAACACGAAGTCGTTGCCGTGGGGCATCTGCTCTACAGTTCATGAAATCATGATGCACCGCGGCCATAAAGAAATTAAACAGAGTACTAGCCAGAATGCACCCATGCTTAAGTCCTCTGAATGTTGAAATTGGATCTGACAGAGTTCCATCAGAGGCTAACCTAATTTGTACAGTTGTTTTCGAGCGCAATTCCTTTATCCAAAATATGAAGTGTTCAGGGCAATTTGCCTGACACAATTTCTTTATCAGCAATTTCCTGCACAACGAATCAAACGCAGCCTGGAAATCAATAAAGGCAAGGTAAATTATTTGACCCTCTCGCTGTTCTTGGCTTTTAATGATTTCCAGGATGTGTAAATTGATAGCCGTCCCCATCCCCGGCATAAAGCCTGTTTGGTTTGGGTCCCTCATTTTCGCATTATTTAACCATTCATTCAGATCTCTTAGCAACAATCTAGCAAAAGGTTTACTTGGTATATCTAGTAATGCTATTGGCCTATAGTTAGCAGGATCTTCGTTATCTCCTTTTTTTGTAGATGGGTATTGTAATCGATTTCTCCAAGAAGATGGTATACAACAAGTTCTCACTATTTTCGTAAAGATGCATAAGAAAATGTTGGCCCACGCCATAGGGTGTTTTTTGATCATAAAATTAGATAGACCGTCAGGACCTGGTGCATGAGATGTTGATAATTTTGATATTTGAAACAGTATATCATCCAGGTCAAAAGCCAAATCCTTTTCTTGTCTACCATTTGTTAATGTATTGACCTCTTCTAAATTAATATCCGCATACAGGGACTTGTAGAAGCAGGCCCACACTTCTTGAGGGATAGGATTCAACTGATGGATTGTTTGTACTTTAGTATGTCTAGAGTTCAACAGAGACCAGATCTTGGCTGAATTCTTAGATTTTAATTTATCTAAGATATTTTCTGGTACAACAGGGCATGTTTAGATTTCAACCAGTTTTTATACTTACATTTCAAAGATTTTAGTTTAGCTCCCCTATCAAGGAGGTTCCAATGCATCACCTGCCTTTTGTCTTTTGGATATTGCGCTTTTCCGCAATGACACATCAAAATCATACGAATGCAGGATCTCGTTGCCACTTGTTTTTGAGTTATTTCTCTTCACTGCAAATATCTACATTTCTTCCACGTATGATTGAGCGTTTGAATTACTCCCACTCACTCTATCATTTTCACTCTTTACAAGATTACAATTTAACATATATAACGATTGAGGGCACCACTTAAATCTATTTAAAGCAGAGTTCAGGTTTGTTGCCAAAGATTTTTCATGTTGTTTCTCGTGAAAATTCCATGACCAATGCATGGTTTGAATATCATGGTCGCTTACTTGTTGGGGTAAAGAACTCTGATATTTTGTTAAACAGATAGCCATCAACAAATGGATAGTCAATCATGGCAGTTTGTACGCCACAATGCGAGGTATTATGTTGTGGAATGTCCCCTGTTTTAGCTCCATAAAATTTGAATAGTTGACGCTCATCGATTATGGAATTCCATCTCACTGCTGCAACAGATAAACATTTGCCTCTTTGAGCATGGCAGGTTATGTTCAGATCACCAGTGATGATTATATGATCACAGGTCGGACCCAAAAGGGTCATGTTCAAAAGTCCCTCTAATGTAGCACAAAATTTGTCATCTGATATTGCTACATGGTTCCAGTAGAAATTTATTAATCCTATGATCTTGCAATCAATTTTTATCCTCACCACTTGGAAGAAAATATTGGGAGAGGACCAAGGCTTTAGCTGAATGTTTGGAGATATTTTTATGGCTACCATAAGGCCTGCCATTGGTCTACCCTTGACCGGTACAATAGCTGGAACTAGGGCTATAATATGATTGTCCCAGACCGGGGCGGTTGCCAACCATATCTCCTGGAATGCCAATATATCAAATTTTCCCAAAATGCAATCCTTAGTTTTTGTCAAATGTTTAAAGCCTCTCATGTTCCAAGAGGCTAGGGAGAGAGAGACTGACTGCTGAACTAGTTAATTTTTACATGGTCTCATTTCTCTGTCATCGTATCGTCTATCACTTTCATTTGATGAACTTAGTTGCCGGTTCATGGACTGATACTTCGAATTTATGTTGGATTTGGACTGGTATTGATTCCTCATCATAGTCACTTGTGGTGGATCCATCTCTGAGTTATTTAACAAATGAAACCCCAGTTCATACAGATCCATTCTTGCCTTCCATAATGCATTTTTAACAAAGCCTGATTTCATCCACAACTTTACCACTGATAAATCATTTTGATGCAAGAACTCTATCTGATCAATGTCGGCCGGATATATTCCTTCCAAGGCTGGTAAATCCACAAAAATATTCATAACTGATTGTCTATTGAGATCAAAGGAATGGAACAGATGCGAGCGGCACTGCAAAATTAAATGGTGTGTTAACACCGGTTTCAGCGGGGTTCGCTGAGCCCCTCTTAGAGCAGGGTTTGTTTTTAAATCTCTTTGATATAATGATTTATTTGTATAGGCCACTGGGGCAAGTTGGCCAGAATCATTTCTCCCAAGGGGGTCCACTATGTTAGGTTTATTTACCATTGAAACAATTCTCTGTACTGATTTCTCAATTTCATCTTTCCACACCTTCATTATTATTGTGTTCACACCTGGCAATTTTGCAGGCTCCGTTGGCATATGTGCATTAGTGGACTTCACTTCTTGAGGGACCTTCTTTAAAGAAGAAGGCCCCGCGGGCTCATTATCATTCTCTGGGGGTATTGGAACAGAAGACCCCTGATTGGTAACGAGTGCTTTGCTCTGATTACTCAATAATGTAAGGCTCTCTAGAGGTTCATATACCAAAGACGCTCTTTTGGCCAGTTTGGTTTGATTTGCTTTAAACAAGAGCACATCACGATATTTGTTGGCAATAGCTTTCCGCGCCAGCGTTATAATAGCTGATGTAGGTTTTGATGGCGCCTGTATGAACTGTCTAGTTCCAGAGATATTAGAATTTGGAATAGATTTAACATTTTTTGATTTTTTCGTGGCCTTCATTGTCGGTATTTGCACATTCTTGCTTCTCTTATCAAATATAAGGTACGTAGCTCCTTTGTTACATGGTACAGTTTCCTCTACAATTTCAACATCCTGACTTTGTTGGTCATTTCCACTAGTGGAAGTGGTCGGAATTTCCATATTCTTCGTTTTTTCCTTCTTTTTTTTAGAGCATTGCAGACCAAGCACACATTTTTCCTCCAAATCTTTTTTTGCCTCCTCTACGGGAATAATTACATCATTTCTGTTCCCCTGTACTTTTTCAAGTACCTTATCAACAATCTCATTGTTATTCACAGATATATTTTTCTTGCCTGCATCATGCTGCAGGACCAATTGTTGCTTCTGTGAGCAATCAATTAATAATACATCAGACTTATCAACTTCCATTTCCCCCTGCCTCTCTGTAACATTTTTCTTGACATTTAAATCATCATCACTTTGATTATTGTAGCAAATACAGGAAGGGTTAACACTGTTTTGACTCTGTAGTAATTTTACTAATAACATATGTTGCCAGTTCATTTTTGTGTCTAAGGTATCATACAATCGGGTTAGCGAAAATAATGCTCCATTCATTGTTTGAAGAGAGGTCTCAACACCTATGACAAATGTCCCCTGGGACGGCAGATTTTTTTGTACCCGGAGTATATTGGTTGCGACGTGGGGTTGGTTGCGTAAAGGAGCAAGACAAGACAGATGACTCATTTGCCGATGGGGAAAACATCATTGCTGATTTAGATAGATCATGAGTACTCTGACCATTTTCACACTCTTGATTAGCTACCTTGCCGTTGCTATGGGCACTCACATCGCAACCAACACCATTGTTATCTGAATTATTCGCGATTGGTGTTACATTTACCATGGTTTTGTCAGGAAGATCAATTTCTACAACACTCTCATCCTGTTTATTTGACACAGAGTCTATCGTTGGTTTTGAGGGTTTTGCCGTATGTACGACTACTTTCACACCCCCTTTTATTCCCAATTGCTCTTTAATGAGTGACAGCGCACCAGCAGCAATTTGAGAGTCTGGCGTTGTATTTGTTAAATCAACCACCACCCCACCCTTCCCCTGTTTGACTAAGTGTTCACTACATACCCTATTGGTAGAGTGGGTTAATTGAGGCTTCTCCACGCCCCCCCCTCAATTTAGCTCCAAACTCACAAAATGTTCGTATATCAGCAAGATGCGAGCAGGAGCATATGTTTGAGGCAGATTTATACGGCGTACTAACTGAATGGAGCGCGAGGAAGATTTTGGGGTCTGAATTGCCTCTGCCACACCAAGCCTTGATTTTATCTTGAGCCGGCATTCCTGTTTTTAACATTAGCACCATTATGGAATCGCTGAGGTTTGTTGTTTTTGTTTAGCAAAATCACTAATCTGCCACAGGCGGCAGCTCGACTCGTCTGACAACGAGTCGAAATCTCTTCTAGCGGAAAAGAAAAAGTTTCAAAAGGCAACACTTTCATGTACGTGTTCAGCAGTCTTTCTTTGATACAATTGTAAACACCCCTTATTTGTTTTTACTTGAAAGTTACACTGGTAGTTCCTTACTAACCTCATTCAGTAGAGAAGCTATTTTACCAACTTGTGACAAATGTACTATATTCACCTCCAAGTAAATAGCTTTCTCAAACAACAAGAGGCTTGCCACAGCTCAGAAATTCTTACCCACCGCCCACTGCCCTCTGCCCGCTGACAGCCGACAGCACTTGCACCAGCACTTCCACCAAATGCGCACGCTCGTCAGTTTTTAAGGTGTTCTGGGAAAAGTGGGCAGGGCTTAGTGTAACGCTGCAAAAGGAAATGGGGAAAAGTAAATAAAATGTCCCAAAATGTTTCACAAAGTCTTCACGGGGCTTAATAAAGTCCTTTAAATCAGAAGGCTTCCAATCACCTTGAAATTCAGAGTATTCTGTTTTCACTGAAAACGGACGATAGTCCTCCTCCACAGCCGACAGCACTTGCACCAGCACTTCCACCAAATGCAAACTGAAATTAAGAGCTAGCAAGTTTTAACTAGAATTTTCAAAAGATTGGAATTCGAGCATGCTTCAGTATCTGACACTGTTTTTTAAGGAGTGGTATTTTTCATTCTTGTTTTGAAACGTTTGGAACACATCTGTCTCTGAATTAAGCATTTACAAATTACATTATACTAGGACTGCGCAATATCTTATTATGTAAGATGGGCAAGGGTCCCCAAGACAATGATTTGGTTTGAGAGAGGTAATGATAGCCGTAGTTCAGAATGGTGCTGGTGCATCCGACATGCTGTGCTCGCGGGTACCGATACCACTGCCAGGTCAGACCTGGCGGGTAGGAAGGCACCCGTGAGCAGAACTTGTAATTTGCCGGTCCAGTAACAACGGTAACGGCAAGCTTACTGGTACCGTTGTTACCGGACCGGCAAACTTATAATGAGGCCCAAGGTATAAATCAATATGTTGTGGTATAGTGTGGTTCCAAGAAGATCCCAGCCTGGCAATATTTATATACATAGGGCCGTTAGGCATGCAACAGGACCAACACACTTTTCCAAACTCACTCGATCCAGATGTCTCACTTGCTCTCTTCCCTTCCACACCGTCAGCCTGCCCTTCCTCTCTAAATCGCCTCCAGAGATTTGACATGAAAACCCTAACGGGTAAACAATACGCCAAACCGCGGTCAAGTTTAGGGGCTCCTACAGCACCACAGTGTTGATTTGGTGAAGTATAAAAACACATCTGTATCATAAGAACCCCCTGGAGTGGACATTTTGGGTTCAGACATCTCCTGCACTGAACAACGTTTAGTTAAAACTTCTAAATGACCATGGCACTTTTGACCTGGCCATCCAATAATGAAAAGCATCATCATCTTCATGATTTATTTTGACATTTGTCATAAAAGAAAATATACACTCAAAATTCACAAAACCATTATTACGAAGTCAATGTTAAAAGCAAAAATCATTAGGCATTCCGAGTTAGTCAATTTAAAGTGAACAAATGGCTAAAACATAATGACAATGAGCAGAAATGTAATGACCAAGAAAAGATTAATACATGTTGATTGATTCTGGAGTAACCAGAAACATTTTGAAAAATCCATTGTGGTTTATTTTGATTCCAAGAACATCTCATCCTGATAATCTGTATTTACTTAGGGCATGTACGTAACAGGACAAAAACGCTTTTTCAAAGAATCTCCACCTAGATCCCTCACCCCACTCTCTTTCCCTCATAGCCCTCACCCCTAGTCTCTTCCCTTCCCAGCCTCATCCCTCCCACTCCCTCAGTCTCCCATTCTTTCAAAAATTGAGCATGATAAACCTGTCAGGGATGCAAAGTGTCAACCTTCAGACAAGCCTAGGCCCTCTGGGACCACCATGTTAGTTATATGCTATAGTATTACAACTGGATAACATGACAATACAAATCTCTATTACAAACTGACAAACAAAAATGTAATGACAAGGAACCAAAAGAGTAATAAATGTTAATGGATTCTAGAATAACCAGAAATATGTTGAATAAAACAAAATACACAGATCTTAGGAATTACCACTTATGTAAAATAAACAGGCAGAACTGGTTAGTGCCGTGGGTGTTCAACTGCAACATCTATTCAGATCCCCTAACAAACTACAGATATTAATTTAACATGTGTTCATTTCCATTCTGAAAGTCTAATACAAGCAGGGCTTCACCCTGCTTAGCAGGAGCACCCGCTCCCCCTCAAGATGGCTGCTGCAAGCCGCATCTACCGCACCATCTTCCCCAAGTTATCGTGCTGCTCACAGCCGAGCCCTAACCTTCAGCCACTCTCATTGGCCTCCCAGGCCAGAAAATACCATTTACTCTTCTCTGCCGGCAGGTGGACCCATCCTCCATCGAAGGCCCATATGAAAGTCCCGCCAAGCCTGTCGGTGCCTGTCCAAGCATGTACACCATGCACCATCCCTCAGAATATCCCATCAGGTATGTGCCCAACAAGCCATCCATCGCCTCTTTGTGCCTCCTACAGAGACCCCCAACTAAATTACTTCCATAGCTTGCCCCACATTCCACCACCAGCCATAGTTCTCCCTACCCTTCAACTTCCATGCCTCGGAACCAAAAGACTAATCAGGCTTGTTACACACAACCATACCATTACTCCCCCTCCTGCCCTACCACCTCTGCTCACCCCCAGACTAGCCCACCTACACGCATGCCCGATCCACCCCATCCCTGTTCACAATTTCCCCACCTACAAGAACCCCTCCACCCACCTAAACTGTGCCCTAATAAATGCCAGATCCATAGTGGCACATGCCCTTGACATACATGACCTCGTCATCCTTAACAACTTTAACATCCTCGCAATTTCAGAAACCTTGCTCCACCCCACGTTGGCCCAGCTCTCTCCATTGTCATCCCCCCAGGCTACACCACTCCTCACAAAGACCACTTGTCACACAAAGGTGGAGGTGTTGCTCCTATCCAAAAAATGCTGATCTCCATTGACACTTCAACTCCAGCCTCCCAACTGCGATCTCTTCTCCACCAAAATCTCTCTCAACACCACAACCACCATCACTCTTCAACCTATTATACTGCCCTCCAGGTACCACACTCTTGTTCGAAGAGGACAGCCCACAGATCTTCAAATTTAACCAAAAGCTCACCTCCAAGCTCTTCCTCCTGGGCAACCTCAATTTAGGATATCATGATCCCTCAGATAGAGAGGTGCTAACCCTATCCAAAACTATTGATTCTATTGTATACACCTAACGCATAGTCTCACCCTCCCACAGCCGAGGCTGCACACTTGACTGGCTCATTGACTTCAACTGCCACAAATCTATCATCTCCAACACACCTTGCCCTTGGTCTGACCACCACATTATTTATTTCTCCATACCCATCGAGGCTCACCTCAGCAACACTTGTCCCTTTCTACCGACAGCTCTAGCGTGCTGCAAGCACATCCTCACACAAGAGCGCCTCTTTCAACTGTTAGCCACCCACATCTCTCCTATCCCTCTACACATAACTGACCCTGTACTACTTGTAAACCTCTACAACAATTCCATCTCCCATGCACTGCCCTCCCCCCACAAAACCATGCATGGGCAAACCATCCACCCACTCAAACGCTTGGTTTACCCCAGAAATCCAAACCCTACACTTCAAGAAACACGCTGCTGAAGCTGCATGGTGCAGAGTCCCCTCTCCTACCAACAAACCACACTTCCTCACCCTCACCAAAGAATAGAAACTGGCCATCCACAAAGGCAAATCCTCCACCTATAACGATCCGATAGAATCAACAAAGCAAAATCTGATTCCCAAGAGCCCTGGAAACCCCAGTATCCCCACCCACCATCTTACACACACACACACACACACACACACACACACACACACACACACACACACACACTCTCTCTCCTGCATCATCGAATTCCTTAAGCCCTCTAGCTACACAGGTGACCTATGTCCAGCCCCTCTTATTAAGGAACCATTCCCACAAGCCTTAGAGAGGCTTGGATCTTCCCCCTCCTCACAAAGCCATCCCTCGACCCTTACACCCCTAGCAACTAACACCCTATCACAACCATCGCCTTCCTCTTCAAAATCCTGGACCGAGCCGCTTACATCCAGATCCAAGAATTTCTCGAGACCCACAATGTTCTCAGCCCCACCAATCTGGCTTCCGCCCCAGATTTGCTACTGAATGTGCACTACTTCACCTAAAGAATCAAGTGGAAGACATTTGTTATGCTGGCAAATACGCCCTCCTCCACCTAGAATTGTGAGCCGCATTTGACCTCGTCAAACACTACACTCTTTGCCACCACCTCTCTACTGCCGCCAACTTCTCACCCAAAGCCACCAACTGGGTTGGCTCATTTCTGGCCAACAAAACTGCTCAAGTCTTCTCTGAAAACTCCACTGCTCCACCCACCCCAGTTTCCTGCGGCATCCCCCCAGGCTTGTGTATCTTGCCTACACTATACAACTGTGCACACGCCTTCTCTTCCTTTTTCTGGACTCCCTTGGCATCTTCTACACGAACTATGCGCTGATACACAGATCCTCCTCCTCCTCACCGGAAACCGCCAACTACACCCATGACTCCACCACTCCACCACTCTCAACTCCGTATAGGAAACCATTTAAGCCTGCATGGCCTCTGTAAGAGGATTCAATTCAACACTACAGCTAAGTCAATGCCTAGTCTGGGATACTGAATGGAAACCCTTATTGATATATCTTTATGTCCAGTTCATGCGTTCTGGATGACTACCCCTATATAACACCCCTCTCTTGGAATCCCCCTGACCCCACTGAGCCAAGAAGTAGTTCTGTTTTGCAAGTTAAAAGGTTTATTTGAGAATTTAAACAATATATATATATATATATCACACTTTATAATAAATTAATAATTGAATATCACACTTAATCTGATATGATAAAGATTAACAACGGAGAATCTGGCACTAGCCCACTTCTTTATAATCACTAAGGAGTTGACATGAAATGGATAAGGTAGCACACTGGTAAATAGGGACAGAAGAATAATGTGGTAGAGAATGCTTTATAGGGTTCAAGGAAATGCAAGGTTGAATGAATGAAATGCAGTATAGAAGATAAACTGATATGGTTTCACAAAAGACAAGGTAATCACTTTCCCTTTGTGGCAATTCACCTCCCCTATACAATGTAAGGAGATGGAAGGAAGAGCACATAGTTCAGGTATACAATCACAATGTAATACAGAGTTCCAGTTTCCCAGCAAGCTTAGAGGAGAATAGATATGAGTTTTACACAGGCTCAAAATGCTTTTAATATGGTGACAATGCAGTGAGAAATATGCTGAAAATGCTTTTAATTCCCTTCAGGAGGTTCAGGTTGAGGATTAGTTGGTTTAAATTAGTTCAGGATTACTTTAGCAATGTTCTAGGAATGATTGGCAGGTTAAACGAATTTTTGGCAAATGAAAGCAAGGAAGCTGCTGTTTTCACACGTGGAGAAATTTGCAAATCACGGTAAAATTCGCGAGTGCGTTTTTCGCGATTGCGGCAAAAGTATATGAATGCGTTTCTAGGTTCGTTGAAAAGCCAAGATTCACAGCTTTCAGAGGAAAGTTACTGCAAGTCTCTAAGACAAACGGTCACAGAGATATGAGCGATATGGTAAAGGTCGTTTTGCAGATTTGAAATTTTAAAAGTTCAAAGTGACAAGTTACAGCTAGCAACTAGAAATGACAGGTGACAGCTTTGCAAATGACAGGTGACAGTTAGGAGACAGTTCTGGTTAGATTAAAATAGATTGAATTATATTATTTTAACTAAGAGATTGGTTCTGCACAGTTCTGCTAGGTACTCACAATATATTTAGAAATAGAATGGGCCTCGCCACGGATCTGGTCAACAGGTTTTCTTCACTCGCCACGGACGGTTTCTGCGCACAGCGTCTGGGTCAGCTCTCTAGTTCTGCGAACAGCGGTCTGGGTCAGCTCTGCTCTGCCTCTGGTTCTGGATACTGCTCTGCTTTCTCTGGGTACAGCACTGCTTCTGGCTCTTTCTGCACAGCTTTCTCTGGACCCAGCTCTGATCTGCACGGCTCCTGGATGCTGCTATCGCTGTTAGGTTTGCTGGATGCTGAGGCCCACTGAGAAGAGTTCTCAGTTTGTGGGTTTAGGCCCTTGCTTTGAGTTCTGAATCAAGTTCTTTGGAGTTTTAAAGTCTAAGTGTTGAATTTAGTATCTTCTGGATGTTGTGTGGTCCGGCAGAGCGCGTTGCAGCAAATGGAATTGAATGTCCCTATCTGTCCTGACTGTCTGCTTTTATGTGTTTTTAAAGTGGGTGGAGAGGCTAGCTTTCTAGGCCCAACCCCTTCAGAGTTCTGATAGGTTGGAGAATTCTTTGCGTTCTCACTGGAGAGCAGGATTGTGTGTCAGAATGATGTCATTTAATGGCTTTCAGAAAGGACACTCCCCTGTCAAATTGCACACAATCTATATTTGATCAAAAAGACATATTTGCACAGGTTCACATTTGTTTAAAATTACATGCACCCATCACATATCACAGGAGGTATACCCTGTCCAAATCTGCTCTTCCTGGGGGCTTGCATTCAGAAATGGCAACATTTGCACTTTTTAACTGGTTTTGCAATATCGGACATTAACCCAAATTTACACACATGTGCGCAAGGAGTATGGACATTAATTGATGAAGTGTCAGATTTTTAACATGCATACATTTTAAGTAATACCCTCTTAACTGCTAGCTTGCCCCCAGATCATACCACCGGTTCTAAAAACCTCTTAAAATGTGGGCAGAAAAATCACAAGAATTATGGTATCATTGATAAAATTTTCACAAGTCCGCTCTATGAATGATCCATCTTTTTAGAGTTATGTTCTGGCCCCAAAGGGGTGTGGTTTCCCCCCAGCACAAGGTTGAATTTCTGGTTTTTCCAGTTCTGCCAAGCTCAGAGACCCTGCCCCTCCCAGCTTCTGCCAAGAGGAAGCTGTTTTACGGTCCCCCCAGTAAAGCATCTGCCTGGGTCCTGGAAGGCCCATTGTTCAAGAGGAAGCCATTTATGGCCTCCCCCCAATAAACCCTCTGCCTGGGTCCTATGTTTAGTCTCTAGCAGTCCCTTGGTAATTCAATCAGAGAAGTGTCATATCCCTTTTGGTGGGAACAGCAAAAGGCAGCTAGGCCTGGGAACACAGCTGTTGTGCAAGTCTCAACTCCTGTCGGGGGTAGCTGGTGGGCAGAATTCAGTTCCTTAAGCCAGGCCCCAGCTAATGTCACTTTTAGTTACCTAGTTTTCTGCATTCAAATAAAACTAACCATTTTTACATATGCAGCTAGAATGCTGATTCTAAGTTTAAAACTATGACATTTAAACAATTGCAACCTATGTGACACTCAAAGTAGGTCACTCATTTCTTTTAGACATTTAGATTTTTAGTGTCTTTCAGTCCAAATTTACTTAAACTGCTGAAATCCACAGCTCAGCCAGTCTTGTTATAAACCTTCAAGTCACTTCAGAATATAACTTTACATTGTATCCACCTCTCAGTAATTCTTTCTTTGGCCTGCTTTGGGTTCATTTATTCAGTTTTCCACAAAAAAAAAAACTGGTGTTGTTTTAAAACGCCGGCTTTCTGATAGTGGTGAGTACTGGTAATGCACCCATTTTTGGGATTTAAGAAAATTAATTCCCCACAATTCTAGGTTGCTTTTGGCAATCAGCATTGCCATTCCCAATGGTTTCAGGCTACTGTGTGGGTAGTCCAATGGTGGTTTTAGGCAGTGCCCTTCTGTGCCCATAACATCGGCAAAATGGGTGGCAGCCTATTCTTCATGCACTTCCCTGGGCATTTTCTGGGAATCTCTGGCCATCATGATGTTTTCAATGCCAGTACTGCTCAGTTTTTGAGGTAGGGCTCGGATGCATGGGTAAAAACATCCCACAAGCCCCCCTTTTGCGATGGCCATTCTGTTTCAATGATGGAACTCGCAAGACCTGGGATGTTTCCTCATCTTCTTCCAATAGATGGCACAGTTCAGCATCTTTTCCTCCATCGGGTACTGATCGATCGGTTCTCCTCGCCGGTCCTGATGGGAATATTGGCCGGTACACTGGGCCCCTTGCGTCTCTGCTCCCGGTCTCCGGATCATCCTCCTTGGCCAGCCTGCAGGTTTTCCTTCTCCTAGGACGACAAAGGAAGAGCGGCAATACCTATTCATAGACATTTTTCCCCCACCATTGATATAGTGGGGTGGCATATAAATTTATAGTCAAAACATATGAACATGCACATTTCTTTTTGCATTCCAAAACGAAAACACCCACATTGAGAAACTCAGAATTTGATAGGCGATATGTAGGATCTTTTAAGTTAGAACTGAATTAATCTGAGACAGTACCCTCTAGGATTCCAGAGGATTCCTCCAGTTGTTGCAGAGTGTGCCTGGGATGGCAACACTTCAACTGGTTAATGTGGACTCACTTGTCTTCGCCCTCTGCCAAACCGCCTTTGGGGATGCGGATCTTGTAGGCCACAGGGGAGATCTTGTCTATAATCTCAAAGGGTCCCTTCCATGTAGGCAAGAATTTTCGCTGTTTTGCCTGGTTTCTTTGGAAGTTGTATAGATAGACCCGGTCCCCCACCTGATATTCCTTCCTGGAAGTTTTCAGGTCATAGTGGGTCTTCATGCTATCAGCTGATCTTTCTAGATTCCGCTGAGCATAAGCAAAAGCATGTTGAAGGTGTTTCCTTAAATTCTCCACATACTCATGAGTTGTGGAGGCATTTATCAGTGTCTGCTCTTGGGTCCTGTAGAGCAAATGCTGAGGAAGCACCATCTTGCGCCCAGTCATCAACTCAAATGGTGACATTTTGGTTGCAGATGAAGGGGTAGATCTGATGGCCATTAGGACCAGAGGTAATCGGATATCCCAACTTGGCCCAGAATCTGCCACAAACTTCTTTAATATGCTCACAATGGTTCGGTTATATCTCTACTGCCCCAGAAGAAGCTGGCCGGTAAGCAATATGCAACTTCCTTTTGACCCCCAGTATCTCCCACATCTTTGTCATCACTTCACTGGTGAAGTGGCTACCTCTGTCTGACTCAATCCTTTGAGGTAGGCCGAAACGGGAAAAGATGTGGTTAATCATCAGGGCAGCTGCAGTTTCTGCCTTGCAATTTGGGGCTGGGAGACATTCCACCCACTTGGTAAACAAGCATGTAACGGTCAACATGTACTTGTTTCCTCTAGACGAGCGAATCATAGGGCCTACAAAGTCGATTTGCAAATCTGACCATGGCAGTGTCATCCCCCGCTTTTGGAGAGGCGCGCGGTGTGTGAGGGACGTCGGCTGAAATTGCGCGCACACAAGACACCCCTTCAAGTATTGGTCAAGGTCCTGCCCCATGTGTGGCCAGTATGCAACCTCTCTTAAGATTTCCAGTGTTGTGTGAAACCCCCTATGACCGGCGGTGGCCTCATCATGGGCGTGACTTAACATCAGGCTTCGGAATGAGGTAGGAACCACCCACTGATCGTGGCCATCTTTGGATTTCCTTACCAGCAAACCGTCTTGGATTCGGAACATTTTTGGACATTTCATCAACACTCTTAGGTCCTCTTTCCCAATATAATCGGTATCCGTCAGGGGAAAGTTCTCAGGGTCCTCAAGGTGTTGGTAAAACTTACCAATAATTGGATCCCCCTTCTGAGCGGTAATCAAATCAGCATCAGGGGTCTCCTTACTCCATTGTGCAATTGAAAGGTCGTTGTGAGCATTTGTCTGGGACCTAGGGATAGCAGTGACCTGGATTTCCCCCAACAGGGGCTCAATCTCAATTAGATCCCCTTGGATGGCCCCGGTTTTGGCCAGCTGATCAGCTAAGTCATTTCCAGTTTTGTCTGGTCCCTCTACTTTGGAATGACCCTTGATCTTCTTCCAATAGATGGTCATTCCTTTCGAGGTGACCAGATCATTAATGTTTTGGATCAACTTCCCATGTTTCAAGGGTTTGTTGTTAGCACATAACATGCCTCTGGTTTTCCAATTAACCAGGTGCTCCACGAACCCGTTCCGTACATAATCCGAATCTGTGATTATGACCAGTTCGTGGAGTTGATGCTGGACAGCAGTGAGGATGGCCTGATGCACAGCCATCAATTCTGCCACCTGACTACTTCGGTGACCAATTTTGTATCCAGCGGAGGGTTCTGGGGACTCATTCACCCATGCATTCCCTACGCCGGCCACCAGTTCTTTCTCCCCGTCGTTGTCAACATGGTAAGAGCATCCATCCACATACACAGTGGGCATTCCCTCACACTTGTCTTCTTCAAAGACTTTGTGGGGGGAATTAAGGTATGCCTCCATGTTGTCCTTTATTTTTAGACTTTCGTCCTCGAGACAGTTTTCTCTGGCACAATCATGCAAGTCAGCCAGACCTTGCGCGAGGGGACTCTTCTTGTTTTGGCCATATCTGACCTCCACAGGAAAGCCTTGCATTGACAGAATCCAGGAAGTAATTCGGGAATTACTCACATTTCCGGCCCGGATTCTGTCACTTTGGAGATATTGCAGAGGCTGGTGTGGAGTCTCCACTATGATGTGTTCCCCCTAGATAAACGGGCGGTAATTCTTCAATGCCCACACCGTTGCCAGGAGTGCCTTCTCACAATCGTTGAATTTTTCCTCCACAGAGGATAAAGTTTTGCTCGCATAGGAGATTACTTTATTGACCTTGTCATGCTTTTGGTATAATACTGCCGTCAAGCACGTATTAGAGAACCCCGTCTCCAGGAAGAACTCCTTGTTTCTGACAGGGTAAGCTAGGCAAGGCGCTTTTGAGAGGCTTCTTTTGAGTTGTTTTACTGCCTCGGCTTGTTCTGGACCCCATTCCCACTTGACCCCCCCCCTTCAGGAGATGAATCAGGGGTCTGGTGATCTCTGCGTAGCCCTCAATGAACTTTCTGCTGTAATTAGTCAGTCCAAGGAGGCTCCTTAGTTCCCGCAGAGTTGTGGGGTCTTTCAGTTTCTGAAGTGCTTCCACTTTCTTTTCCTGGGGACAGAGACCCTGAGGAGTAACCTCATGCCCCAAGAAATTAACACGGGTTCTATACCACTGTGCTTTTTGAAAGGAAAGTTTTGCTCCGGTGGCCCTCAACTGTGTCAGAACATAACGGATCTCTGCTATGTGTTCCTCAACAGTTGAGCTTTTGATGAGGACATCATCTACATAAGCCAGGTTACCCCTCGCACCCAGGTCGGGCATGGCCTTATGCAGGAAAATATTGAACTCATTACCGGAGTTAAGGTATCCGAAGGGAGTCCGGGTCCATGTGTACTGCTGGCCCCCAAAGGTAAAAGCCAGTTTGTATTGGTGGTCCCTGCTGACAGGCACGGTCCAGTATCCATTGGTCAGGTCTATTGCAGTGAATACCTGTGACCCCTGAATCTGGGCCAGCCCTTGGTCAATGTAGGGAAGAGGCCATCGGGAAGTATGGACCCGTTTGTTGAGCTCCCTGAGGTCGGCGCAGAGTCTCCACTGGCCGTTTGGCTTCAATATTCCCAGCACCGGATTATTGAAGGTGCTGTGGACTGGACGGATTATTCCCCGGGACTCAAGGTTCTTAATTATTTCAGTAAGGGACTCCATTGATGCGAGAGGCAAGCGATATTGCTTCACAAACACAGGAGTCATGCCAGGGTCCGTGGGGATTGTTGTTGTGTGGATGTCAGTGCGACCACAGTCATATGACTCTACCGCAAAGAGATCTTGGAAATCCAAGAAAACTTGTTTCAACTTTTGCTTTTGTTCCAGAGTCACACAGGCATAAGCTAGGTTGACTCTCTCTTCCACCATCTGCCTGAAGCCTGGAAAGACTTCTGGTTTGGCTATCTCCGCAGCCTCCTCCAGCTGGGTGGAGAAGTCCCTGGTCAGAGTGCTGATTTGGACCGGAGGCTTCAGGTGGGAAAGGCAGCCCTCATGGACCTGGAAAATCACCTCATCCCTCCTGAAGTCACAAGTCACATCTTCCTTACCATAGGGGCAGGAAATGTACACCAGGAAGTTCCCCCCATGCCGGGTAAAAATCCTGTCTGGTGTTGTATTGTCATCACTGTCACTGTCAAAGCAGTCCTTGGGGATTGGCCCTAACAGTTCATTACCTAAATCAATGGAAAAATGTCGGTCATCAACCGCCATTCCAATAATGGTGCCTGCGGCTAGAGTAATACTCTTCAAGTCGCTGTTATCCACCTCTATTAGAATGGTGTCATGTTCTATGTTGACTAATGGAGTTGGGTTTACCCCCAACCCTTGCTGTTGGAGAGAAGCGTTTAGATGTATGTAAGCATCAGGGTTTTGCAAATATTGTCCTCTTTTAACTTTCACTTCCAGGGAGAATTGTCGGGTCCTTTCTGGGATGGTGACTTCCTCTTTAATATAAATTTCAACTGCATAAGGTAGCAATTGAGCTGACCTAAATGCTTTTTCTGGATCATCAAAGCCCATGGGATTATCTGCTAATCGGGACCAAGCTTTGAAGTTTATTAGGTCCAAACTAATGGCAAAGCGATTGAGAATGTCACTGCCTAAGTAAAAGGCGGCAGGGACGTCTCGCACGACCCAACAATTGTGGACTATGCTCTTGTTGCCAATGGAGATTTTGAGCATACACCTGCTTGGCAGGAGATGTTTGGAATTAGGTGCTTCCAGGTCCATTTCCCATTTGTCTATCAGTTTGAAGGTGGGAATGGCTGGATCTTTTGGGAGTTGGCGAAACATGGCTTCGCTGATGAAGCTCTTACCATTGTTCACGCACACTCGAGCGAGAACAGAGTCCTTCCCATAATTTAACTGAACAGGGATGAACAACTGCTCTCCAATTTGCTGAATATCAGCCAGGCTCTGAGCTGATTTCACATCTTTCTGGACTATAGGAGTGGGAGTTTCTGATTGTGGATTAGTAAAGAATTTCAGGGTGTTTCCTTCCAGTGTGGAATACCACCTTAAACTGGAAGGAAGGTTGATTTTCAGAAATAGAGAGGACCCCCCATCACCAGTCTGTTGTCCTACTGCTATTACTGTCACGTCTGGAATTTGGTTGTTCTGGAAGTGAAATTCTACTTGGTCAGATTTTTGTTCAACCATGTGGCAGGTGCCGTTTAAACTAACATGGTTGACACTCTGTTTTAATTTTATTGGTCGGCTAGTCTGGGTCCAGAGGACCTTGTTTACGCAATCTATTAAGGGTGACAACCTCCTCAGGAGGTCATTCCCCAGTAAACAAGGGGTGCCCTCTGGAGTCACTACTATGACCGGGTGTTTCACCTTGTGTCGCCCGATCTTAATGCCCAAGTCTGCAGTCCCCTCAACGGGAATTTCCTTCCCGTCAAAGTTCTGCAGTTGTCCAGGAAGAGAGGTGAGAGGAATTTGGTAATTCTCTCCCCTTCCTGCATTCAGTTCGTCAAAGGCCCTTCTGGACAGAAGGGTAGCTTGAGATCCAGTGTCCACCAGTGCCAAAATTGTACCCTGCCCCTGTACTTGTACCGGGGCATAGTATCTTCCCTCCTTCTCCTCAAGGGGGCACATATAATGCACATTTTTGGACAACTGGTGGGCTAACTTTCTGGTTTTGGACATCGCTAGCGAAGAGATTTGGGCAGAATTCTGTGGAGAGCCTTGGGAATCTGAAAGAAAAATTTGGCAACTGGAAATCAGAGCCATTGTGGGTTCCCCTGGCTCCGGTTCCGGGCCGCCCCCCCCTTTTTGGAGGCAGTCACCAGGATGGGTTTGAACCAGGGGATTTTCTTGCTGTTGGTTCTGGGATGAGATGGTGGGCGGCGATAGCTCAGTCTCCACATCTCCCCAGTCTGGATTTGCATCCCTGGGGACCCATTTGTCTTTGGGAGGAGTTCCCCCCTCTCTGAAGAAGAAGATCCTTTTCCCAGGATCCTCTGAGGATCCCTCTCCCTCAAATTGGAAGATCTGTACCTCCTCCTCAAACTGAGTCTGTTTGGGTCTTTTGTTTCTCATACCCCCCCTCTGCTCCTTAGGAGGCAGACTTTCAGGGGCAAGAGATTTTGTTTCCGGTTCTGGGTTTCCAGGGGCTGTTTACAAGTGAGGAAGGAAGCTTCCTGCAAGGCTTTAAACCCCCCTTCCCTTTGTGCCTCCTCCCTGGGAACCGGTGAGTTATCGGGGTGCTGCCCCCGTCATTGTTCTGGAGCACCAGGTCCAGAGTTGGGTGCGTTCTGCGCTGGCATGCCGATCTGAGGGTTCTGCTGAGCCCTCAGTATGTGACCCAGATCCCGCGCCATGTTTTGAACCTGGCGCTCTAACTGGGAAACCCGCTCAGGCTGATACGGGGCCCTGTTTTCTCCCCTGGGCTGATCCCGGGAAGGGTAGCTATCTCTTCTTTGGTAGTACCCCTGGTTGGGAAGATTTGGATACCCCTCCACCCTTGGCCTCCCCTCTCCCGGATTCGGTTGTCCGGGCTCAGGGAATTGGGGAAAGAAGGGTGGAGGATTTTGGGGCTGGAAGTTGGGTGGATACCTGGGGAAGAAGTTCTGCCCAGGGTTTGGTGAGTTTCTGCCCTCCTGTGAGAAGTTGGGAGGGAAGTTCTCTGGGTTAGGTGCTTGGCTGGATCCCCCCCCCCTTGGGCTGGAGGAGTCCACACATAACCCAGGATGGGTCTGTTTCCCTTGTAACGGGGGCTTACATAATCAGGAGATCGAGGGACCCCATTTGTGGGGCTGCCTCCCTGGCTCCCTGTCTGTGACTGGCCCGAGGACCTTCTGGGCCTAGCATTATTAGGTGCAGGTAGGTTTTTAGGCCCCCCCATCTCCAAATCTAAAACGGGGGTGACCTTTACCTCTGCCACCTTGGCAGCAGCAGGGGTGTTCTTGGCTTTGGGGTTTTTGGGCGCATTATTTTTATTTTCTATTGGCTTCTGCACCTCATAGATCCGGGTCGCCTGTTCAATGACCCAGTCTAAAGATCTTTTCTCGTGAAAATCCCTCACGAGCTGGGTCAATATGTATTTGGGCAAGGCATGGAAAAACGTATTAATAAATTCTCTGCTATCCGTGCGCACCCTTCTTGTGGTCTGTGCAAAAGCACGCTTTAACTCCTGCACAAATTCTTGTGGGGCCTGATCCTCCCCACATTGTAAATTGTAGGCTGCCTTGCGAGCCTCTTGAGGATTTCTATGAGTAGAAAAATGTTTCAAGATGGCCGCCTTATAGGTGGACCATCTTAAATGATTTTGGTCCTCCAGCCCCGCAAAGAAACTGGAGTATTCCGGGGAGAAGGTCCACTTTACATATTGAATACAGCTTTGGCTGTCCTTCAAATGGAAAGTCTCCATCATTTGCTCAAACAACTCTAAGTGCTCCCAAACAGAATACTTGGCGTTCTTATGATAAGGCGTGATGACGCTCCTGAGTGCCTTAATCTGCTTTAAGGGGTCCTTAAGCAAGGCCCTTTTTGTCTTATTGGCCCTTTTGGTCTGGGTAACCCTGGTCCATTCATCTTCTGACTCAGAGGCACTGCTCCCAGAGGTTCCCGTCTGTTCTTCCAGGTTTTCCCGGATTCTGCGAGCCTGGGAATGGCTGGCAGAATGTGGGGACCTGGTCTCCTGTGTCCTGTACCGCTCAGAGGAGTCTTCAGATCCCTCCTTGCTGCCAGGATTTGATGGGTACCCCCCCCCACTGACCTAACTGGGCAGAGGTTTTCAGGATGCCCTTAATGGGCCTACTCTCCTGGGGTTCCCCATCAAATTGCACTGTGATTGGGTGCTCATACCCGGATGCCCGCCCCTCCATTCCTGGGTGGTACTGGCCTATGAGCCCCATGCTTCTGGCTGGATAGTAATCTGCCATCCCTGTGGCCCTGTGCTCATGTGCGCCAGGGGACCAGGGGGTTGCAGAGTCCAGGGACTGAGAGAGATAAAGGCCTCTGGTACTAGGGCTCCTGGGGTTATGCTCAGGAGTTTCTCTTTCCCAGCGAACCTCATCTCTATCCGCCCCTGCTCCCTGTTGCAATGCAAGAGCCTGCGCCTTCAGTTCCTCAGTTAAGGCCTTACTAGACTCTATCAGTCTCTCCTGCATCGCTACCTGTTGTTGGATCTATCATTGTGCTGGCAGAGAGCCTCATTCTCTCTCTGTGCCTCCTGATTGGTCCTGGAGCACTGGGCCAGTCTTTGCTGCAGGAGGGTTACCTCCTGAGCTGTGTCCCTATTGGCCTGCTCCTTTCTTGCCAGAGCATCCTCCACCCTCCTGGTGTGTTCTAACAAGTTCTGGTGTTCTTTTTGGAGGTCACCCAGCCCCTGGAGGGCCAAGTGATTTTCTTATGGCAGACTTCCTGGCCTAAGGCGTCTCTTTCCTGACTAAGAGCCTGCATTTGTGCCGCCAGGTCGTCCCTCTGCCTTTGAAAGGCACCAGCTTTCTGGCGTTCTTCATCAAACTCTGCCTGGGTATCCAGGTCTTTCAAAATCAGCTTGTTGCTCTCTGCCTTCACTCTATCTAGAGGACTTTGCAGGGTGGCTACCTGCTCCGTGCATGCCCTGTTAAAGTCTAATTGTTGCTCCAGCTTTTTCTGGCTCTGCAGTAAGGAGTCCAAACTGTCTTGGTGCTCCTTCTGCAGGGCCAGAAATCTAGTATCCTGGTCAGCCTTTTCCTGTTGCAGTATATCCATGTCCTCTTTTATTTTAATGATATACTGCCTACTATCATTTTCTGACTCCTGGCTCCTCTGCAGCCTCTGCTCAGAAGAGTCCAGATCAGATTGGGCCTTCTGTAATGCCAGCAGTTGCCTACTCGCCAGATCTTGGCCTTCAGCACATTTGTCCTGCATGGCTCCCATATGTAAATATAAATATGCCGCTACCCTGGCAATCTTGTTGTGCTCATCCTTGGCCTTAGAGGACATATATAGTTCACTCAGGGCCACATGTAAGGGACCCTGGTCTCTCCATATATCTGACCCTGTTTCCGTGATCTGGGGTGCGACTGCTTGCAACCAGACCGTCTGGTCCTGATGAGTCCACTCACCTCTCACAAATAGCTTATGTAAGAAGTGCTCTCTGGCTATTTTCATATCTACCAAGGTCGTCATTCTGGAATTTGAGTTCCTTCCTGACTTACAGAAGTTTGTATTTTATTTTTGAAAAACAGACCTTTTCCTTAGAGCGTTCCTTTGAGGAGTGCTTTACAGCGTAACACAGCGTGATGATCCGACCGGATATGTGTATCTGGTCAGCTGGCACACTGTATTAATCTGCGCAAGTGATAGATCTAATCCGGAATCCCGGCTACGAGCCCCCAATTTGTAAGAGGATTCAATTCAACACTACAGCTAAGTCAATGCCTAGTCTGGGATACTGAATGGAAACCCTTATTGATATATCTTTATGTCCAGTTCATGCGTTCTGGATGACTACCCCTATATAACACCCCTCTCTTGGAATCCCCCTGACCCCACTGAGCCAAGAAGTAGTTCTGTTTTGCAAGTTAAAAGGTTTCTTTGAGAATTTAAACAATATATATATATATATCACACTTTATAATAAATTAATAATTGAATATCACACTTAATCTGATATGATAAAGATTAACAACAGAGAATCTGGCACTAGCCCACTTCTTTATAATCACTAAGGAGTTGACATGAAATGGATAAGGTAGCACACTGGTAAATAGGGACAGAAGAATAATGTGGTAGAGAATGCTTTATAGGGTTCAAGGAAATGCAAGGTTGAATGAATGAAATGCAGTATAGAAGATAAACTGATATGGTTTCACAAAAGACAAGGTAATCACTTTCCCTTTGTGGCAATTCACCTCCCCTATACAATGTAAGGAGATGGAAGGAAGAGCACACAGTTCAGGTATACAATCACAATGTAATACAGAGTTCCAGTTTCCCAGCAAGCTTAGAGGAGAATAGATATGAGTTTTACACAGGCTCAAAATGCTTTTAATATGGTTCCAATGCAGTGAGAAATATGCTGAAAATGCTTTTAATTCCCTTCAGGAGGTTCAGGTTGAGGATTAGTTGGTTTAAATTAGTTCAGGCTTACTTTAGCAATGTTCTAGGAATGATTGGCAGGTTAAACGAATTTTTGGCAAATGAAAGCAAGGAAGCTTGCGGCAAAAGTATAGGGATTAGGAATGTGGTTCTAGGTTCGTTGAAAAGCCAAGATTCACAGCTTTCAGAGGAAAGTTACTGCAAGTCTCTAAGACAAACGGTCACGGAGATATGAGCGATATGGTAAAGGTCGTTTTTCAGATTTGAAATTTTAAAAGTTCAAAGTGACAAGTGACAAGTTACAGCTAGCAACTAGAAATGACAGGTGACAGCTTTGCAAATGACAGGTGACAGTTAGGAGACAGTTCTGGTTAAATTAAAATAGACTGAATTATATAATTTTAACTAAGAGATTGGTTCTGCACAGTTCTGCTAGGTACTCACAATATATTTAGAAATAGAATGGGCCTCGCCACGGATCTGGTCAACAGGTTTTCTTCACTCGCCACGGACGGTTTCTGCGCACAGCGTCTGGGTCAGCTCTCTAGTTCTGCGAACAGCGGTCTGGGTCAGCTCTGCTCTGCCTCTGGTTCTGGATACTGCTCTGCTTTCTCTGGGTACAGCACTGCTTCTGGATCTTTCTGCACAGCTTTCTCTGGACCCAGCGCTGATCTGCACGGCTCCTGGATGCTCCTATCGCTGTTAGGTTTGCTGGATGCTGAGGCCCACTGAGAAGAGTTCTCAGTTTGTGGGTTTAGGCCCTTGCTTTGAGTTCTGAATCAAGTTCTTTGGAGTTTTAAAGTCTAAGTGTTGAATCTAGTATCTTCTGGATGTTGTGTGGTCCGGCAGAGCGCGTTGCAGCAAATGGAATTGAATGTCCCTATCTGTCCTGACTGTCTGCTTTTATGTGTTTTGAAAGTGGGTGGAGAGGCTAGCTTTCTAGGCCCAACCCCTTCAGAGTTCTGATAGGTTGGAGAATTCTTTGCGTTCTCACTGGAGAGCAGGATTGTGTGTCAGAATGATGTCATTTAATGGCTTTCAGAAAGGACACTCCCCTGTCAAATTGCACACAATCTATATTTGATCAAAAAGACATATTTGCACAGGTACACATTTGTTTAAAATTACATGCACCCATCACATATCACAGGAGGTATACCCTGTCCAAATCTGCTCTTCCTGGGGGCTTGCATTCAGAAATGGCAACATTTGCACTTTTTAACTGGTTTTGCAATATCGGACATTAACCCAAATTTACACACATGTGTGCAAGGAGTATGGACATTAATTGATGAAGTGTCAGATTTTTAACATGCATACATTTTAAGTAATACCCTCTTAACTGCTAGCTTGCCCCAAGATCATACCACCGGTTCTAAAAACCTCTTAAATGTGGGCAGAAAAATCACAAGAATTATGGTATCATTTATAAAATTTTCACAAGTCCGCTCTATGAATGATCCATCTTTTTAGAGTTATGTTCTGGCCCCAAAGGGGAATTTCTGGTTTTTCCAGTTCTGCCAAGCTCAGAGACCCTGCCCCTCCCAGCTTCTGCCAAGAGGAAGCTGTTTTACGGTCCCCCCAATAAAGCATCTGCCTGGGTCCTGGAAGGCCTATTGTTCAAGAGGAAGCCATTTGTGGCCTCCCCCCAATAAACCCTCTGCCTGGGTCCTATGTTTAGTCTCTAGCAGTCCCTTGGTAATTCAATCAGAGAAGTGTCATATCCCTTTTGGTGGGAACAGCAAAAGGCAGCTAGGCCTGGGAACACAGCTGTTGTGCAAGTCTCAACTCCTGTCGGGGGTAGCTGGTGGGCAGAATTCAGTTCCTTAAGCCAGGCCCCAGCTAATGTCACTTTTAGTTACCTAGTTTTCTGCATTCAAATAAAACTAACAATTTTTACATATGCAGCTAGAATGCTGATTCTAAGTTTAAAACTATGACATTTAAACAATTGCAACCTATGTGACACTCAAAGTAGGTCACTCATTTCTTTTAAACATTTAGATTTTTAGTGTCTTTCAGTCCAAATTTACTTAAACTGCTGAAATCCACAGCTCAGCCAGTCTTGTTATAAACCTTCAAGTCACTTCAGAATATAACTTTACATTGTATCCACCTCTCAGTAAGTCTTTCTTTGGCCTGCTTTGGGTTCATTTATTCAGTTTTCCACAAAAAAAAAAAATCTGGTGTTGTTTTAAAACGCCGGCTTTCTGATAGTGGTGAGTACTGGTAATGCACCCATTTTTGGGATTTAAGAAAAGGAATTCCCCACAATTCTAGGTTGCTTTTGGCAATCAGCATTGCCATTCCCAATGGTTTCAGGCTACTGTGTGGGTAGTCTAATGGTGGTTTTAGGCAGTGCCCTTCTGTGCCCATAACATCGGCAAAATGGGTGGCAGCCTATTCTTCATGCACTTCCCTGGGCATTTTCTGGGAATCTCTGGCCATCATGATGTTTTCAATGCCAGTACTGCACAGTTTTTGAGGTAGGGCTCGGATGCATGGGTAAAAACATCCCACACCTCCAACCAGCTCTGCCTCAATGACAAGACCGAGTTCCTTATCGTTGGCTCCCAGTCCACAATCTCCAATCTCGTCCCTGCCTATCAAGCCTTCAGAATGGTATGGTGACAAAAATACCGGTCTCACCTTTCGTCAAAACCCTGGGAGTATACCTTGACGCCAACCTGAAAATGTTATGACAAGTGAATGCCATCTCCTCGTCCCCAGCCCACACCATCAAGCTGATATATGCGTGCAAACCCTTCATGACCACTCACAACTACCTCACCATTGTCAGAGCCTCCCTTCATATTTCCAAGCGAGACCACACCTCTGCATTTAGGCAAGCAGCCCATTGGCTCCCCATCAGACAACGCATCACATTTTAAATCCTGACCATCACCCACCACACTGCCTCTCCAACTCAGCACTTACATATCTATCTCAAAGACCCTCCACCCGGCCTACAAGCACTGCCAACAGCCATCACATAACCATGCCCAGATTCAAGCACCAGAGAATCAGTATGTGGACTTATAATAAACAGTACCCATAGGCTTAGTAGAAGGTCAGTTGCCTATATACAAATGATACCTCTTTATGTAAGGAAACATAATGTGACCACCAAATAAGAAACTGCTATAAACTATAATCAGAAGCATTGTTTTTAAATGAAAGCTCAATTTATACCTGAAAACCTTCACCGTTTTATGTGTAAAACCTGCACTGGCTCATTACCAACGAAAACATCTCATTCTACATACTGCTTTGAGAATCAGTATGAGGGCAACCGAAGTGAGAAATTGATGGAAATTCAAGTCGTGCATGGTTTTTGCACTTTCAGACTCTCCAAGAAAGGTTTCCAATTACATGTGTATAGAAAACATGTGGTGAGGCTGCATGTATGATCTATCTGCATGCTAAATGAATAAGACTCCTCAATCCAGAGAACAGTCTCTGTGCGTGGGACTGCAATTCGAACCTGTGTTGCTCTGCGTTGTCTTGCTTCTAGGACCAACAAGTTGCCCTAGAGCTATGCTTCCGGCTACCTAAAAGTGAACATGAATCTGCATGTGAGGATACAGATACATGCAGAAACATTGAAGTCAAATGCAAACTCCTCCGGACATATGCACCACTTCAAATCAAGCGTGGACGCACCACACAAGGGGTAACATGACCACATATTGCCAAACCCGGCAGGATGGAGCGAGCAGCGTACACCTATATTGAAATGAGCACAATCCCATATTGATTGCATTGTCCTGAAGATCATGCAGCAGGCAGTGCAGTGGGCAACGAAACAGCCAGCCCAGAAATAATCCTATTAGACTGTCCAACGGGCAGCCGAGCAGAAAAGTCATCAGAGGACGATTGTGCAATGGGTGTAAATACACAGTTATCATAGTAATCGAAGTGAGTAAGAACTAAAAAAAAAGAGGTCCACTACTTGTATTAATTACTGTTAACAGTCCCAGTACTTTTTACAACCATTTCCACGGTTGTTCTTTTTGCAGTTAAAGCATACATATTCAAGTTACTCTATAGTCTTCTTTAAGCTAATAACTGCACTTGGGCGCTTGCTAAACTGGCAAGCAGTAAGGCAATCTATGAGACCTTGAAACGTTCTACTTTCTATCACCTATGTAGGTGTGGGTTGAACTGCACTGTCAGCTTGCTATGTCTAAGAGTTACCTCTTAGGGAGTATGCTGTACAAGCGGGGAAGCACATAGTCTTCACATTTTGGGTGTATTTCAATTTTCATAAAAGCACTGAAACCCCTGATGCCAATAAAAAATGGCAGCACAGTTCTTGGTTACATGCATCCTTCTGCTAATGTTTGCTCCAAACCATTTTCTGCTAATTCAAAATTGTGAGAATGTACTGTTGCCATAAACACATGGACTTCAGGATTACTTTGGGGTCATTATTAGCATCTGAGCAGAATATACCAGATCTTTCACAGAGGATGGTAGCGGGGGGATTGTAAAAAGTATGCTACATTTAAATGACAGGACTTTTACTCATCCATCTGAATTTATTTTGTTTTTGTTAATATAAAGATCATTGGGAGAGCACATTTCTTTACAATGGCCGTCCTATAAATTGAAAGAATAAAAATTAAAATAGCCATATCCCTGCACCTTTTCTAGAATGGCTAGAGGTTCCCAAAGGAAAACTCCCTAAATCCATCAAAGGAGTTACATTAAAACTGAAATATGTGTTTCATCCAACTAAACAAAATGTTGAAAACAATGAAGAGCACTCTTCTTTTTCCCATCACACACGAGATTCAGGAAGAGAGACATTTACCAGAGGAAGTCAAAGAGGCATGGTAAGAATAGACATGACTTCAGTTGGGTAGACAGGAAGAGATTCATCCAGATAGGAAGTCATTTTCATTGAAGACAATACATTAGCAACATCTTCGTCAGACAAGGGAGAGAAAGCGTCTCAAATAGGAAGAGAGCATGGCGTGATAGAAATAATAAGAGCTCGAACCACATACGGTTTCTGTGAAAAGCTTGGACATGACACGTTTGCTACGTCCAGAAACCAATCCATTTTCAGCGACCTGGTGTCTTTTAATACGTTTTAATGAAGTAACCTCCAGGAGTGCATTGCAATAGCCCAAGCGTCTAAGGCTCTTAATACAACTTTACACTTACCCAGGGGCATCATTAGACAAGCCCCCCACATCCACCCGATTGATCATTTAAAATCAGGTCATAAAAATGCTGAAGTATGAGACAAGGCTGAGAAAGCATTTAACTTATTCAATTTAGCCAGAATGCCTTCGGTAGAATCATGTTCAATTGATTTACAAGGATTATTAATAAGTGCTCAGGGCCTTGATTTGCATGTAGGCTAAAAAGGGGGACAGTCGCAAATAAGCACAGGAATAGGCGCTCCAAAGAAACACAAAGTGAGTTACCTAATGGTGCTTTTTCTCTTTCCTTAGCAGAGATACTTTGCGAGAGACATCCTGGAAAACGCAAACAAAAGGAGAGGGGAGAACATGTAACCAAGTGTCATGTGACAAGTGGGAGTCCGATACGTTTGAGGCTGAACATGAGGGGATGGCAGGAGTTGCAGGTCGAAATTGTAAGCACTGAAAAAGTGAGTGAGGCTGCTAAGAATTAAAGGATCACATGACCAAGAGTCATGTGACAATCAGCAGTGTAATCAAGTGGCCTTGATCTCAAGGATTGCAGATACTACTAGGAGCGAACCAGCAGCAGGAAACAGGGACACTACTGCAGGTAGCAGGTTAGATGAATTAGGCAAGTGCCCTGACTGACCAACACACCTCATTTTCAGAAAGAACGTAACAGTGTAAGCACCAAACAGATTAGTAATTCCACTAAGAGTGCAATAATCATGTGGCCAAGAGTGATGTGACAAGTGATTGTCCAATCAAGTGACTGGCAGGATGGCAGCAGCCACAGTGAGAGAAACAGTGGAAGTATCCTGCTTGGCCATTGCAACTCAATTTCAGAAAGGATCTAAAATAATAGACACTGAACATGCCAGTAATGTTGCCATGAGTGGAATTATCACATCACTAAGAGTTATGTAACAGGTGTCAGTTTAATTAGGCGAGGCCCTGACACTGGAGGGGGCAATGCCCATGATGGGTGAACCAGAGGCAGGAGGAAAGGGACACAACTTCAGGGACCAGGTTGGTTGTATTCTGCTGTGCCCCTACATGGCACCAACAGTTTCAGAAAGGTTCCAAAATCATAATCACCAAACAAATCAATAATGTTGCTAAGAGTGAAATAAACACATGACCACGAGTCACGTGACGAGTGGCAGTTCAATCAGGTGAGGGCTTGACCGGGGTGGATGACAGAGGCTGCTTGGAGCGTAATTGGAGCAGTAAGAAAGGACCGCTACTGCAGGACATGGCTAGCTGGACTCATTTTTCCATTTTCACAGTTCCCAGTGTTCTGGGGTATGCTCACATGATCAGCCTGAAACCAATGCAGCTGGTGTGGACATGGGTCAAGTGGTTTGTAGGGAGATCATGTGCTCAAGCCAGTCTGCCTGAATTGATGGCTATTACAGCACATCGTCTGGTAGCAGAACATCACGTTATTGAGAAAAAACTCAATATTTGTTCCTCTGAGGGCACTAGAGGGTGCAGCTATAAATGACAGTTTTCCTTTGGGTTCTCCTCTGACTTCTGCAAAACATCAACAATTTAGTGGTGACAATCTCATCTTAATACATCCAAGAACCGGTGCACGTGAACTGGTGGGAAAAACAAGCTGGTTAACTTTTCTCTATTGCCTTTCTCCTCTAACTAACAGACATTTGGATACCGGCTCTGATTGGCTGACCTTGTGGTATTGCAAGAGCTGATGTTGCCTGACATTAGGAAAAACAACACAGGTTGGACCAATGTTGCAAATAAGCAGAAGAGGAAACATTATTTTGCCTGCCCGTCCCGGAACCTTACTCACCATGGATGTCCAGTATTGCCATTAAAACTGGCATCTGAAAGCAGGAGTGATAGTGTGAAGAACACAGGTGAAGCTTCTGGAATTCAGTGTTGGCATTACTTCACGTACATTCGATTTTAGCTCGAGCTCCATGGTGACGGGCCGTCTTCAGCAGTTCATGCAGCTCTGGTTGGTAGGTCTGCAAGCAGTGCACAAAAGCAAAGATTGAACAATCCCACATTGCCTAGGGTGTATCAAAGTAGGAGTGCCAGCCACCGTTACTTGTCTCCCTATAGTAGTCTTGACCAAATGTGCCTGATTGGCTTTCTCAGCAAAGAAATTCACTAGCACATTGAGCCTTGTTATAATGATGTGGCCATTTTTCAGTGGAGCTTTCCATAGAAAATATTATGGTTGTTATTAAACGAGGTGTAGCGAAGAGATTTCTCTGATATATGTTGAGAAATAACCTAAAAGGATGGGAAGCAACCATTTTGACCAATGATTATAAAGTGAGAAGACAAACTGACACCACACTCCATACCAGTTAAAGTCACATTTGCCAACAAATAAAACCATTAAAAAAGCACATCATGTCCTGACTGAAATGATTATGCTAAAGAAAGAATGGGCATGTTTATTGATGAGAGTCTAGACTCTGAAATAATACTCTATTTCTGCAGGAGGATACATGGAGAGAGCAGAACCAACTGCTGTGGGTGTACCAGCACACACATATATCAGAGCTTGACCTGGAAACTAGAAACACCAGTACAACCTGTGCAGTTCTATTAGTCAAAAGAACTTGTAAGAAAATGACTGTAGAACAATCAAGATCGCAATCGCAGCAACATTTCAGGTAGGTAAAACCCATTGCATCCCATATTTTAACAAGCCATATAGACATATATATACTGTCTGAAGTGATTTTCAAAAGTCTCCACAAACAGCACCTGGTCAACTCTACTGAGTCCTGAGAGAGTTTCCTGACTGATGATTCAGGGATTCAACAAGTCAACAGGTAAGTGGTCCAGTTCTTGCAAAACATTCTTTAGATGTTGCTAAATTTGACAATTGTGCGTCTCAGACACAGGTTGGAAGCTGCATCAATAATGAGAATAGAGCAGTGTTGGAATGCACATTCAGATCACATCACCTCACAAATGATTTAGATTGTGTAAAGTATACTAATATGCGGGAAATGCATATATACGGGTACAGGGGGGATGGTGGAACCTTGTGGGTAGAGGTGAATGGAGCAGGGTACGCTCATTGTAGAGGCTTATACATCTAAGGAAAACTAACAACAAGCTTTATAGAGTGCTAGGTAGAATACACTGCATCTGCATAACATATATAGTATGAATTGACACTCTTATCGAGGATAGACCTGAATCCTTGAAGGCCATGTTGGAAAACACAAAACAATGAGGCGTCATACTCGAATATTTCCTCCCCAAACCCAGGCAAAGCAGAGAATACGCACATACACACAAATGTATCCTGCTAGAACATTATGCAATTAGGTTGGAATGTGAACGGCCACATACGAGTAGGGTTGTAGCCGATCATGAAGGAAGAATCCATGGGAGCCGGGGCAGAGGTCTTAAACTGCCAAAATACAAGTTGAGATTTAAGACACCAGCACCCCCCAGGATAATGACCATCCCATTTGAACTACCAAATGCCTATGAGAAAAAACCCTAAATCCTTCACAATTTAGGCTGATTAGTGGGACCTGAAGGAAACTCAGACCTGGCCATCGAGAGGAGTAGCTGATAAGGGGGAACAGAGGAGCACAAGGCCCGTGATTTGTACCAGGGAGAGCAAAGGGTGATGCCAACTCTTATAAGATTGTGAAGGAGAGGCATGATGGGGGAGGCTGTGTGTCTGGAATGAGAAAAGAGTTTCTTTATATGCAAGGACCAGACTGACCTCAAAGTTATCCACTGAGCGCATGTTGACAAAGAGGTGTACATCATGTGATTAGGTCTCAGGGCAGGGCAGGGTGTTTAGAAACATAACCAATCATTTGACAGTAGTCCAAGGTGAAGAGATCATAACCTAAGTGTGAAGAAGTTGGAGTCAGAGAAGACGTGACCAATGAGTTGGGGGTCTATATGTGATCAGTAGTATGTAAATATTTGGCAGCCAAAGAGTGAGAAGTATGAACACTGTATCGGCAGGGGCCTCCCTCTGGAAAAGCCTTCCTGCCTCCCTGAAACTTGAGGAGAACCATCTCCAGTTCTCGAAGCACCTCAAAACCTTCCTCTTTGCCTCTGCTTTCTCTCCCCCTCCCCCCTGCTAAATTCCTGACTGAAATTGCATTGTATCTGCAACTGGGCCACTCTCACCTATCTCAGTACCTGGCCCTGCCACTCTCCCCTTGCACTGCCTCCCTGGCAACCCCTGCACTGCAGGACTGTCTCTATATCCCTACAGCCCCCCTTCCCAGCACTTGTCTGCAATTACCTTGCACTTTCCACCAGTTGGCCCTTAATTATCTTGTTATTATACTACCACTGTACTGCACTTTCCCCTCTTCCCTTTCCCCTTGCACTTTTCCCTTCCCCTCTTCCCATGCACTTGCACGATCTGAATGACACCAGGCCTAGTAGGATCGTTGTCTGTCTTCCCTTTGTTCCCCCTCCCTGCCTCGGCGCGCCTTGAAACACTTGTGTATAGGCGCGTTACAAATACCATAAAATATCATATCATATATTCTATACATCATACATGCTGATTTTAGCAGTTATAACGTGCTGTTTGCTTTGAAGAAGAGAGCAAGAGCTCTGCAGCAGTGGACTTATAATACCATGTCACCATTTCCTTTTTGTACACAAATAAAGCTCTTGTTCATCCCACAAAAGGGTGCACCTTGCTTTTTCCCTAGAGGGTTGTCATTTCTTAGTTTGGTTGTTGGAGGTCTACCCTATAAAATTGGTGAACCCAACGTGATCCCAGACTGCCCGACGGGGATGGAGGATTCCTGGCCGCACATCCGAGGGGTCACGCCCACCTGGAGCGACCAGTCCCTTGTGCGCACCTTGGAGAGGTTTACAGGAGCTGTGTTATCAGAATTCCTGTCTGTTCTTTGGAGCGGGGCGCTGTCCCCAGATTGTCCAGGCCATTAATGGGACCCCATGAAGGATGATTTTGGAAGAGCATGTAGGAGTAAGTGCACCTTTTGCGGTGAAAAACAAGCAAGGTAAGGAAGGTGGTGTTAGTGTTTATTTATTTGATTTATTTATTGTTTGCTTGTTAGGCGCTTATAGAATACGAATATACTGTTTCAAAGCGCCCACAAGGCAGGGAGGGATGGTACATTACAACATAATATTAAGAGCTGAGGGGAAGAGGAAGAGGGACAAACCTACTATGCCTTTTGAGTATTCAGAATGTGCAAGTGCAGAAAGGAAGAGGGAAGGGGGGTAAGTGCTGAAGAGTCCGAGCTCGTGGGAGAGCCATGGAGGAAGTGATAGGAATGTTGAGTGCTACACAGCCAGAGCCACGGGAGATGTAAGTGCGAGTCTCTAGAGCAGAGGGTGTGCAGATGCAAAGTGCTGTGGATAGATAGGTGCTGGGTGTAATTGGTGAGGGAGGTCAAGGCCCCGAAGATGCATAAAGGCCGAGGACACTGATTCAGCAACTGTGGGACTAGCAGAGGAGAGAATGTGGTAAGGAGGAGAAAAAGAAGAAAGTTTTAAGGAGCGTCTGGAATTTGAGGAGGTCCTGCTCAAGGCACGGGGGGGGGGTGGGGCTATTCCAAAGGAGGGAACCCGCAGAGGAAAGTGAGTGACCCCCTGCCCTCTTTTTAGCAAAACGCTTTACACACAAAGAGTTGGTGCCAGAGGAGCAAAGAGGTCGAGTGGGAGAGTATTTATTGAGATAATGTGGTCCCCGGCACAGACAGTCTTGTGGATGATGCAAAGGGATTTGAATTTAATCCGTGCAGCAACCAGGAGCCAGTGAAGACATTTTAGAACAGAACAGAGAGATGCAGTCTCTGGGCTTAAGGCCCGGGATAAGTCTTACTGCTCTGAGTGCTGTGGGATATATTGACCCACTCAGATGTGCCTTACTATATAATTTTGCTGCATTGGTGCAAGAAACAGAAAAATGGCTGCATTGACTCCTGGGCACGCCAGGATCTCTCAACTGTGTTTTGCAACAACCAGAAAGTGACTGCACCACCCTGCCACCCACATTTCAGGTGGGATGGAACAGGGTACTCACTGCAGGAATGTGCCAGTGTGCTCTGCAATATTTAACATGGAGTGAAGTGAAAGAGGCAGCATTACTTAGCTGAAAACCCAAAATGCCTCTTTCAAATGACATCTTTGAACCTTAAAAGTGCTGCTTGGCGCTAAATTCATCAATTTCTCATGAACCACTGTGGTTAAAAAGGCTCTGCAATGTCCAGGATCATTCATTGCTTCTCAGAGGAACCAGGCCTCATTTGAATGACAGCTCCTGTCAAAAGTATCTTTGAAGAATCAACCAGGGGTTTTGTTTTGATTTTACACGGGAAACATGTCTATTTTCTTTGCAAAAGTATCAAGAATCAGCTGTTCAGAGAAAGACTCTAAATAGATGCCTGTTGAATGCATCCATGCTGCAAAACAACTCCAGCACTCAAATAAAGAACTATAGCTGCAGAAAGTGTGTATTTTCTGGAGATGAAAACCGAATTTAAAGAAATAGTAAAATGTGCTTTTTCTGACTGAAGAGAGAAAATTGCCTTTTTAAAAGTAAATTGGTGGGTAAAGGCCTGATTAATAAGACATTTAAAAGGATTTTTTGCTGCTAAATGTACACCTATAAACTGTTTTGTTTCCATTTGTTTAAGTTAAGAGGTAAATTGAGGAAATAAAAGCTAAAACTCAGGCTAAGTTGGCAAACTATGTAAAAAAAAAAACTTGCTCGGCCAGTTGCTAGCCCTGAGAAAGGGTGACACCTCATAAACTTCTGGAACAGGAAAGCGCTAATTACTAGCTTGGAGGACTTTGAATGCACCGGGACAAAGGGACTTCCCAAGCTTATCAGACATTCGTCTTCGCTCCAGGCTCGGACAATAGCAGGCTGAGACTCTCACCTGTCAAGTGTGAGGGGCAATAAAACCTTCAATCAAGAGAGAGGCACCTCATCCTGCTTCAAAGGAATTGACAGCTGCTTGCAGTTGGGGAAAGGAAAAAAAAACTGATCAAGTGACATTTGGTTTTAAATGTTATTTTGTAACTGAACTTTAAAAAACGTTTAACTTTGCAGCAAGAATGAGGAAAAATATGAAAAGCTTGTAGTTCTAAATCTAATTTTATGCTATTCCTTTGAAAACTTGGTAGAACTCATTACTGCATAAGGAACCGAAGTTGTAAAAAATGACAGATTGCGAGGAAAGTATTGATGTCGCGGCCATAACCTTTTGCACATGCATTCCAGGTGTAAATGCACATCTGTGTACAAAATTTGGACATTTTTGGCTACATCTTTCATGGTTAAAATCACCAAAATGTATCAGAAAGGCAAAACCAGGTCCCACAGACTTGGGGTTTGGATTGAAATATGACACACAAAATATGTAACCTGTGTATCTGATTTTCTCAGAGGTTATAACTGCAGAAATATGTATTTGTGGCAAAATTATATTTTGGTTCCAGTAGCTGGGGGAGGTTTTTAGACATTGTAAAAGTCACCCCATAAACATGACACCCATTTTCTGTGATCCAATCAGCTGTGGGCAAGGCGGAAACTATGTCTGGCCCAATCCTAGCATTATGGGTGTGGGTGGTAAGCCTGCCCATGCCATATACTGTAGTGATGTCATCTGGCATGAGAAATAAGGGCACCTGATAGCACACAGGACACACACTGATTCCTGCCTTTCTTCCTGTATTCCTGCATGGCGTCCTGTTCCTAATTTCTTCATCCTGCTTGATCCTGATTCCAGATTTTCATTGCAAAGCCAAGGACTATGCATTGCTGAACTCCTTTTATGCATTACTGAACTCCTCCGAATCGTGAAAGAAAGACTTGACTGCAGCTACTAGAACATTTTGATCCTGGGCACATTGCCTTGTACCATTGACACTGGCACAGGCCTATTGACTCTGGCTAAATCTGTTACAACTGCCTTCTCTAGATTACTTCTCACCTAGAAATGTGTTGGTGCACCTAATTCTTATAAACACTTTTTCCTTCCCTCTTTTTAAACTTGTGAAGTGCCATTTTGCTTGGTTTTCAGCTCAGTAATGCATATGCTAAAGTATTGCCTTGCCTAACTTGTTCACACAGTACTTGGGAAGTGTTGCTTGAGAAATGGTTAGAGTGCCATTTCTGCTTGGTTTTCACTGTGCTGTTTTGCTCAGTTTTCACTCTTGCTCAAACCTGTCTACAATTTAATTAGGGAGTTGTGTATACTTTTCTTGACTGATTTAACTTGCTTTAATAATAGTGATTTGTGTGTGAACATCAGAGTGTGTAAAATAAATATATATTCTTTTTGATACCAACCTTTGGTCAGTGTTTCCTTGTTCCATAATATTGTAGTCCTAATGTGTACACCCTGAATACTGCTCATCTCCCTCTTGAAATATGTCAGACTGCTTAGCCACAGCTATCAACTAAATCTTTGTGGTACAGACTGATACCAAAGGGGATTTTCTTGCATATACCTGTAGTCTTAATCTTCTGTAGTGCTCCCTTAGGGAACTGCACAGGATTCTGCTTAACAGGGTACATCGCGTGATGGAAATAGTTAACAGTGCAGTGAACAAGGAATGAGTATAATGTGCGCAAGACCATGTGGCTTTGTACTTAGTTTGGTTTGGTTATAGTATAGAGGATTGTAGTGTAATTGGATCCTTTTCTATTTTACTAGGGAAGAGGACAGTGCTCTGTAATGAAGAAAAAAGGTACAGCTAGAGGCTGTGTATATTTAGTGGCCTGGGATCTCTCCAACCAGTATAAGGGAGGGGAGCATGAGAACGAGAATTAGTTGTGGTAGAGGCCCTGTGTGGGCCTGGGATCTCCTTACCCGATATATAGTGGGTGTTCGAAGGAAAAGGTAGTATTTATTGTGATTTTATTGTTGTTTGCTTTATTATGATGAGGAGAGGCTGAGGGAGGACCTGGTTTTGTTGTGTGAGAGATGATTTGCTGATGCTTTGAGGACACGCGTGAGAGGAGTGCACGAGATTGTGAGTGAGGGGAAGGGTGGGGCATTGACAGCGGCATGGCGAAAAGGGGGGGACTGGGTGAGAACAGCCTTGCTGGTTTGGGGCGTGGTTAGTAGAAATATTGTATAATGATGACAGCGGGGCAGCTACGATGGAGCTAGAAACCCTGTTGAAGTATGTTTGTCTTCCCTGGTACTGAGAAAAGAGTCTTAAATGCTGCAAAGAATGGCTAGCGGAAACTAAAGGAGGGATGGATAAGCCATGGAGGGAACATGGATTGAACAATAACGATATTTTGAGCCATATGTATACTTTATTGGCAGCTAGGTACAAAGGGGGAAACGTTAAAAAACAGAAAGGAAGTGTTAGAATTGTGATCCCCCTAAAATGGTGAACAGGTCACCCATGACCGGTGTCCTGCCCACCCAGCATCCCCTGCAGAAGCAGCTCAGTCTCCCCTGCTAGGGTGTTACCCCACCTGCGCTGCATCAGGATACAGAAATTCCACTTACGTCCTTTTCACCACTACACATCCCCCACCACACACACCGGCCCAGTATTATAACCACCCCAATACTATAGCGTCTGCAACTGCAAGGGCTAGAACACAAGAAGAAATGGGTAGGATACCAAAGGAGTTGGAAGGATTGAAAAAGGCAAAAGAAGGGCTAGCGAGAAGTTAGATAGGTGCGATGGGCAGCGAGCACCTGTTGGGACTAATGATTGGAGAGTGAGAGACATTTTGTTTAGAATTGACAGTACTGTGATGAAAGATGTGCATATTGAGAAAGAGAAGGAGGAGAGACGGTGAAGGTGGGTGAATAGTTTGGACTATGGGACAGTAGGGTCGATGATGACTATGACTGGACATGTCCGGGGAAAGAGGAGTGGGATACAGCGGATGATTTGGAAGATGAAGCACAGCCCCCTGCGATCTTGCTGTGGGTGGTGAATTTGTGTAATGATTCATGCCCTTGGTCATCTTGTCCAAACCAGCCTTTCAGCTGGGGCCAGTTTACAGGCTTCCATCGTGGCCTCAAGGTCCACAAAACACCATCAGGGACTCTCTTGGAGATAGTCCTGGCGTCTTTGGCGCCAGGCTAAAACTGTTATGTGAAGGACAACATTTGGATTGGGACTTCAGTTAACATGGAGGCACTGACATAGCTCAGTTCGAAAGAACTGAGCTATGCGGTCTAGTGTTTCGGGTGTGGCCGGGCCTGGGACTACTTTACCTGGAACTACTTTGCATGGGCAATGTAAGCCACACCCAAACAGCAGAACATGCTTCGCGTTATTCTGCAGTTAGCAGTGTAACACTCACTGTGTCCATTCTGAACTCCAGTGATTCTTGCATTCCTGTCACATGCTGAATCCTGTATCTGGAAGAAGTAGAACACCATTATTCAGCACTTACCTGTAAGTAGCAGCCTGGCTTTGGTCATGAATCTTCATCTTCAAACTACCAACAGTTGCTCACCTGAATACACGCGATCTGGGGATTCTTCATCAGGACGCCGCATACATCTTCAGAACGCTGCAGCAACCTAAAAAAGACAAAGAGAGACATTATTAGTGAGCGCTCGCTCACGGCCATGCAAGGACACCAAAAACCACTTACCCGGTACAGTCTCTCCTTGATCACGGAAAATCACAGTGGCCCAGAATATCATAACAACCTGCAAAGGAAGCGGCGCAGGCACATCTTAGCAAAAACAAAAGGCAAGAAAGCGCTGCGCACCGCGCATTCATTTACCTTGCTGGGATTCTCATCCTATACAGCACAGCAACGCCAAAACTCTCCAACTCATCTGAGGGAAAGAAAATAGAGACATTAATAACAACAAAAAGGCAAAAGAGGAAAAGGGCAAGATGAAAGACTGTAAAACAGTAGTACCTACCTCATCACGCAAATCGGAGTCACAGCAGGCCTGGACCCGAACACGGGGCAACGCACCAGTGAAGCAACTAGGTCGCAGAACGTCCACACCTCCCACTCACCCCTGCACAGAGATGCAGGACGGAGAGCACACCATACCTAATATTAAGGTGAGGAGAGAGACTATTTAAGGGAGGAATTCAAAGTTGAGGGAAGAGGTAATCAATCCAAGAGGGACATTTAAGCCATATATCCAGTTCTCCTGTATTGCAGGCGCTATCCACGTCCAACACACTATCAAGGGAGAGGGTTTGTGAGTGCTAATCTTCCAGGCAGGGCTGAGTGGCGTCCCTGTGGATATCAGGTGAGCGTAACAGAATGCAAAGATTCATATAACTATCCACCTGGACATCATAGAAACATCAGAAACCGACCAATTAGCCCACTTATTGGGGCAGCTACGTGCCGAAGTGCATTCAGCCAGGCAAGAAACCGACACTCTTAGGAGAGAAATGAAGGTTACTAAAGATCATACTGAGGAATTGAGTAGACAATTACTCCAATCACAGGCAGGACAGGCCCCCTTACCTGGAAGCGTTCCACCAGTGACAACACCAGCCAGTCTGGTACAAATAACTCTTCCTGGGACAACTCCTTTAACTCCACCAGAACGGTTTGCGAGGGATCCAAAGAAGTACGAAACATTCATGAACCAATGTAGTCTTCATTTCCTTTGTAGACCCGGGCTTTTCCTAATGACCAGTGACGGGTTGCCTTTATTTTATCATATCTGAGTGGCAGTGCTGCAGATTGGTCTGTACCATTAGTAAGTCAGGAGGATCTACTGCTACGTGCCTTTAGATGTTTTCAGCAGGAAATGGGGAAACTGTTTGCTCGACATACCCAAGGACAAGCATTGGATAATTAACTTTTGTCCCTCCGTCAAGGAAACCAAGACTTGCTACCATATATAGCGACCTTTAATAGGTTAGTTGTTGAAAGAGGATGGCCGGAAGATAAAGGACCACATTATTCCACCGGGGTCTATGGGGAGAATTAAAGGACGTCCTAGCGCAAGTGGTTAATCCACCAAGAGACTGTGCAGAGTTCATCAATCTTGTTGTTCAGTTCGATCATAGGCTACAGGACCGAAAAGCTGATCGGATGAGATTGAGCACAAGTGCCATGTATGTCCGGTCAAAGGACAATCTCTCACATTCAGCGGAGAACACTGTAGAGCTGTCATGATGCCTACCCACGGGCATCCGGATCGAGTCCATCAGCCCCGGGAGCAGGCATCCAGATACTCATTAAAACCCCAACAGTCCCAGCTGGGGGCTGTTTGGATTCAGACCTGGCACCTTAGGCGCCAGGCTCATCATAGAAATCAGTCCTGGCGCCATAGGTGCCAGGCTCATAGACTTTACTTACCTTATGCAGACCATGCTGCAAATGAGTCCACGCCAACGTGAGGCCTGGATGGGACTATTTTATTACAGGGACTATTTTTTACTCGGGTGTGGTTCTGGGGAACTTCTTTCCTGGGACTACTTTGCAGGCTATTTAAACCACGCCCGAACAGCAGCTCATGCTTCGTGTTATTCTGCATCCAGCAGCGTAACGCTCACCATGTCTGCAAGTCAGCATCCAGTCTTCTGCCACGCCCGCCTCGAATCGGAGCTCCTAGACAAAAGGAAAAGAAAGGAGAAGAGGTTAGATCACGGACATTATTTGATTCCTTACCTGATTCCGGACCCAGCACATCTCTGAGCCTGGAAAGGACATTATTTCAGCACGCGTCGCTTCGCCAGCAGCAGCACCGCATTATACTCACCAGTCACCCGCATCTTTCAATTCGGCGATGCTTACATCATTTGCTTTGTCGAAACCCAGCACCTGGGGGGAAAACAAAAGGAATAACAAGGTGAACCGAGAAAACTGACAAAGACAATCTCTTTGCCGCCATAGGCTTACCTGCTTTACCACCGGAGGTATTATCCTTTAATTCGCCGCATCTTTCTATGCCGCACCTATAAAGGGAGAGAAAACAGCAAGTTAAACTCATGCAACTTTTACCGGGCAGTGTTTGGTAACACAGACTCTTACCTGAACGCCATCAGCTGCCTCCAGGCAATATTCTTTTTGCTGCAACCTAACGAGGGAATGGAACAAGAGTGAAAATCGGACATATTGAACTCTTTGAACTTTATAGACACTGGAGTCAATATTCCTCCGGAACTCCTCCAGTACCTTCAAACCAGTGAAGTAACTGGTATCTACGGGCCCCTGCATGCCATGCAGGATAGAGAGCTCATCATATAAAAACATAAGGTGAGGTTACCAAGAGGGGATATCGAAGGTGATTAGTGGGGAGAACGAGAACAGTTGGGGGGGCCATCACTAAAGTCCACGGGTGGCTAAATCCCTTTCTCCACTTTCAGGAGAATACTTCTACGAGTCCAGCAGACAAGATTAGGCGGGCCAGTCCAGACTGTCATCTCTTCACTACGCATCACGTTGGTGGAGACTGCAGCTGTCCGGGTCCGATCAACGCCCCTGTGGGAACCAGGTGAGCATAACAGAACACAAAGCCTATCTACAAATCCCTGAAAGAGACAAAAAAAGGCAACAGCTATTATGTCTGTACTACGAAAGTCAGGCCATTTCCTCAAAAAATGTCCAATAAAGCCTGAGAGGAGAACTATTGGAGCTACAGAAAAGGAAGACGGTAACAAGGAGACGGAAACCACCAAGCCAGGCAAGCGTAGAGGTCCATTTGTCGAACGAGGAGAATGAGCCACAGACCTCACACTTTGCATTACCTGTGATTTTGATCCATCACCAACAACCATCGCGGATGCATGCCGTAGACGCATACATAGACATTGGAGCAGTTGGAAACTCTATAGACCACGATCTGGCAGCCGAGATAGGAAAAGGTCACCACTGTTGATGGTACTGAAATAGCTTCTTGTCCAGCAACCCAATGTACAGCAGTATTAACCCTTCTGTGCCAGGATGGACACCGAGAATCTATTGCTTTCGACCTCATCAAGACTCCTCAGTTTCAGTTGATTTTAGGGATGCCATGGTTAGTAGCTTACAATCCTCAAATAGACTGGCGTGCAAAGAAGTTGGACTTTTCCAACAATTCTGCTCTCACTTGCTATCACAGCCAAGGCAGTACCGGCTGTGAAATGCAGTGGGAGCATTGCAAAGTGCACGGGCATTACCTGATAGTCATACGTGCCATACTTGGTACGAAATGCAGTGTTCCATTTGTCTCCTTCCTTAATACGAACAAAATGGTATGCTCCCCTATGGTCCAATTTAGTGTAGATCTGGACTAGATACTGATCATTGAAATCTTCAATACTTAAAAACTGCAAAAGCTCAATCTTCACGTCAGCTGCGATGGGCACTTTTCTTTGCAGAATATGACTACGTGATCAAATATCGATCGGGAGTCCGAAACGGAAAAGCTGACGCTTTATCCCGCATTGGGTATTGATGAAAAAGTATACACAAACCCAGATCCAGTAGCTATCATTCTGAATGACAAATTATTAGGCCTGACAACAACACTAACCCAAAGTGAACGCCATAACTAGATCCAAATCTTAATGAATCCAGAGACCTTACAAAAATGGAGTACTCAAAACGAACATCACATAATTAAGGATCAACTACCATATTTCAAAGATCGTTTATATCTGCCAAGTAAAGAATTACAAGAGCAAGTCATCCCCGGTTATCATGACTCTTTGATGGAAGGTCATCCAGGAACTGCCAAAACCTTAGCCAAAGTAAAAAGAAACCATTGGTGGCCAACATGGCGCAAATACATTATTCACTTTATCCTTTCCTGTGGTGTGTGTGCACAAAATAAATCTCAAAAGCAAAAACCAGCTGGGATCCTACAACCCTTGGAAATTCCACCCGCACATTGGCATACACTTTCTCTCGATTTCATCACAGACTTACCTCCCAGTCAATGATTCAATACCATCCTAGTGGTTGTAGATTTATTTTCTAAGATGGCACACTTCATTCCATTTAAGGTCTTCCAAATGCATCCAGTCTGGCAAAAGTGTTTCTGGAACATATAGTATGAATACACTGTTTTCCTTCTGTCCTGATTTCAGATCGAGGTAGTCAATTTGTATCTAGCTTCTGGAAGAAGTGCTGTTCAATGGCCGAAATCGATATTCGATTATCCACCAGCCATCATCCTCAAATGGATGCCCAAACGGAAAGGACAAACCAGACACTCGAACAATACCTACGTTGTATGTTACACCAAGTTGAAGAAGGTTGGAAGGATTTACTGTGGATTGCAGAATATGCCTATAATAATTCCCTGCATACCAGCACGGGACAAACTCCTTCTATACGTTATATGGTAGGCATCTGTGCACCTCTGAATTAGATGCTCCCAGGGCTCTGGAGAAGACACCGTTGAAAACCTTACATACAACCAGTTCTCAAGCCTTCAAAGAGGCAACTGGACATTTACTTAAAGCTAAAGAAAGACAAAAGAAATTCTCTGATCAACATCGCAGAAAGGCTCCTGATTACCGAGTTGGAGATGAAGTCTGGTTAGCGTCAAAACATGTGCCAATAAAAGGAACTCAGACCTTTCATCTACAATATCTAGGACCTTTCACCATTGAGTTCATAATAAACCCCGTAGCTGTTAAACTAACACTGCCACCAAACATGAAGATCCATCCTGTATTCCATGTATCACTCCTAAAACCTTTGCAACCTGGAACTCGAGTTACAATACCACCAAAACCAGTACTGATAGACGGAGAACCGGAGTTTGAAATTAAAGACATCCTGGATTCAAAATACACTAGATCTAAACTATATTATTTAGTAGATTGGAAAGGATATGGTCCTCCCGACAGAACATTGGAACCAAGTGAGAACATCCATGTACCACGCTTGGTAAAACATTTCCATCAAAATCACCCAACTAAACCAGGGCCAGGCAGAAGAACTACTGTGAGAGGGGCCTTGGTGGGGAGTGCTGTCATGATTTATGCCACTGGTCATCATGGCCAAACCAGCCTCGACTGGGGCCAGGTTTCAGGATTCCATTGTGGTCTCAAGGGCCACAAAACACCATCACGGACTCTCTTGGAGCCAGTCCCAGCGCCTTTGGCGCCAGGCTCATACTGTTAGGTGAAGGAAAACATTTGGATTGGGACTTCAGTTAACATGGAGCCACTCACATAGCTCAGTCCCAAAGAACTGAGCTATGCGGTCTATTATTTCAGGTGTGGCCGGGCCTGGGACTACTTTACCTGGAACTACTTTGCATGGGCTATATAAGTCACACCCAAACAGCAGCACATGCTTCGCGTTATTCTGCAGTTAGCAGCGTAACGCTTACCGTGTCCTGTCTGATCTCCAATGTTTCTTGCATCCTGCCACATGCTGAATCCTGTATCTGGAAGAAGAAGAACACCATTATTCAGCGCTTACCTGTAAGTAGCAGCCAGGCTTTGGTCTTCAATCTTCCATCTTCAAACTATTACCAACTGCTCACCTGAATACATGTGATCCAGGGATTCTTCATCACAACGCTGAATCCATCTTCAGAATGGTGCAGCAACCTGAAAAAGACAAAGAGAGACATTATTAGTGAGTGCTCGCTCACGGCTATGCAAGGACACCGAAAACCACTTACCAGGTGCAGTCTCTAATTGATCTCGGAACATCACAGTGGCCCAGAACATCATACCAACCTGCAAAGGAAGCGGTGCAGGCACAGCCTAGCAAAAAGAAAAGGCAAGTAAGCGCTGCGCACTGCGCATTCACTTACCTTGCTGGGATTCTCATCCTATCAGCACAGCAATGCCAAAACTCTCCAACTCATCTGAGGGAAAGAAACTAGAGACATTAATAACAACAAAAAGGCAAAAGAGGAAAAGGGCAAGATAAAAGACTGTAAAACAGTAGTACCTACCTCATCAAGCAAATCGGAGTCGCAGCAGGGCTGGACCTGAACACGGGGCAACGCACCAGTGAAGCAACTAGGTCGCAGAATGCCCATACCTCCAATGCGCCCCTGCACAGAGACACAGGACGGAGAGCACACCATACCTAATATTAAGGTGAGGAGAGAGACTAGACTTAAGGGAGGAATTCGAGGTTGAGGGAGGTGGGAATCAATCCAAGAGACCAAAGAGAAACAGAGTGGGATCCACTCTGTAAAACTAGTGCTCCTCGTTGCTCCTCGATAGGAGCTCAATTCGTTTGTTTTAAAGTTGCAAAGGTTTGTAACTTATGTTCATAATATAATTGGGCATTCTGTTCCAAAGATTGAAGTCACAAGCCCTTCAAATTCTTGTTTCAATAATCAAACGTTCCAAACATACTGTAAAAGGTTTGTGTTTTAATCACACAGTGTTCTCAGGAGAATCAGTAAATCCCCAGTTAACAGTATAAGCTATTTAGCGAATGCATTTCGGTGCAAGGCACCAGCTTCAGGGCTACATTAATTAAAAAAACATCACATTCCAAACGTGTAGTTCATTGTAAGTATTTAAATGTACATACCCCCATGTGAGTGTATCACAAGAGCTGCATTGATTCTTACCGATGAACAGATAAGAAAAAGAAAAAGTGTCCACATTAGGATACTCAAACCCATTGTGACATCCTATACCATAGTGTATATTTCATGAAATGTCTCACGTCATACTCTGCAATTACCTTACCTATGATCAGGAAGTGTGTGCGCCTCATGTATCTTCAATTCCAAGCATACAGAACAGATTCCTATTCAAGAGAAACGGTAGTGAATCCCCATGCTAAATATTATGGAGATTCTATGTGTATGCGGATGCAGAGCCTTACCTCTGTGCCGTAATGAATCGTGGCTCTCGCGCATCAGGTTGTAAATGCACCCGCCCGCCCGAGCTTTGAGTTTAAAGGTTGCCATGGCGACCGAGGCGGCGCCACATGTCTAGGATTGGACAATGTGGACGCGCCTCCAGTCCCACCCTCCCAAGGGGTTGGGAAGGCGGGACTGGTGCTCACCATTACAACGCTGAATGTTAATGTTTATACAGCGGTTCGGGGGCTCTGATCCGCACATCATTTACATGCAAATGAAGGCAATACACCCCCCAAGGGGTGAAATAAAGCATAAGGCTGGACCTCTAAGGTTCTAGTGTGTGTGAAAGGGTGTGCCGTCACCAATTAGGATGGCAACTAAATTGGCGCTCAATGTCTGGATAAAACCTCTACTCCTTAAAGCGCCACTGCGCCTAATCTACTAGTCTCTTCAAAGGGGGAGATAAATATAGATTGCAAGTGAGTTGCCCGTGTGGAGACAGCACACCTGTGTATAGTATGGAGGCAACACCATTGTTTTTATCTGGAAGACACACAATGTAATCTCTAGTATTTAACCATGTTAACAGTCTGAGGGAACTCTTTTTCTCAACCATTACAAGTTCGACATTTCTGCATCTGTTGACCATGAGCATAGTTCCATTATCATATGGACTACGGAGGCAGATCCCCCTGTCTTGTTGCACATATCTATATTATTACCCACGTAATCAGCAAATCCTGGTGATAAACATCAACATGTTGATAGTAAAATAAATGCCCATAGTTTTTAAAGAAACCAAGCAAAATGTAGCTCTTCATTTAGGCCCCTCAGTGTCAGAGTTCCCAATTTGTTGATCCAAAAGGATTCTCGTTGGTCCAATCTTTGTTGTATATTCATGTTGGTTCCACTTTCTTCACCACTTCAAGTATCTGAAATCTGATCTGGGACAAATTATGTTTTTTAAAAATCCCAATGTCTCGCCACTGCCGAATTTTTGTTATGGTTATGAATACAGGAACGATGCTCGCTCCATCTTACTTTTGCAGTACGTGTTGATTGTCCCACATAATATAATCCGCACGGGCATCTCATGGAGTAAATCACATTGATGGAATTGCATGTTCCAAAATGTCTGAGCTTTATCTTTTCTCCTGTGTGTGGATGGTGTACTATGTTGCCTTTGAGTATGTATCCACAGTTGGTGCAGTTCAAACATGGGAATGTTCCAGTTTTGGTGGTGTCTTTCGTGGTGTTACTGCTCCTTTTTTTACCAGTTTATCTTTCTGGTTCTGGCTCCTTTTGTAAGCGAAAGTGGGCAATTACTTGAAAAGTGGCTCTACCCTCTCATCCAAGGCCAATATATTCCAATTCTTTTTAATTATGTCTTTAATACATTTGCTCTGTTTGGAGTATTTGGAAACAAACACCAACGGTGGTATTTTATCTGTTTTAGGTTGTGTTTTCAAAAGGTTGTCCCTTGACTTATTTGCCAATCTCTCTTCTGCCTGTTCGATTTCAGAACTTGTTACCACGAGTCAGAAATTTGTCTCCCATCTTGTTGATAGCTTCTTCATAGTCTGTTCGATCACTCACGTTCCTTTTCACTCGTAACATCTGACTATATGGCAAGTTCTTTATCAAGCTCGGTTGGTGAAAGCTTAATTTGTGGAGAATGTTGTTCCTATTCGTAGGCTTTTGGTAGATGTTTGTACTGAAAGCTGTGGTTTCTTTGCTGACCTTTACATCAAGGAAATGTATTGTTTCCATAGAGTGTTCTGATGTGAATTGGATGCGTTGATCAATACTGTTCAAATATTCAAAAAAGTTTTTCAATTCCTCTTCAGTGTCATGCCAAATTCCAAAAATATCATCAATGTACCGAATCCATAACCTGATCTTGTCATTCCACCTCTCATTCCTCAAGACATGGTCCGTTTTGAACTTGTGCATAAAAGCATTGGTGTAAGATGGTGCCATGGTGGCCCACATTGATGTTCCCACCGTCTGGAGAAAAAACATATTATTGTATTGAAAATAAGAGTTTTCACTGATAAATTCAAGTAATGCCATGATGAATTATTTTTGAGCCTGGATATTGTCTTCTTGTAGTAATAGCCATTCTACTGCTGCTCTTGCTTGATCATGTGGTATCAATGTATAAAGGCTTCTTACATCTATTGTGAACAAGATGCCTGTCTTAATATATTCACATTTTTTTTTATGTATTGCAGGAAATGAGTAGTGTCGTTCAGATATGTTGTGGTTTTCTGAATCAATGGTTGTAACAAGTAATCTATGTAGATTCCCAAAGGTTGTAACATGCTGTTAGTACCAGCCACTATGGGTCTCCCTGGTGGGTTGGTGAGACTTTTGTGCACGTTAGGTAGTGTGTAGAAGTGAGGAATTTTAGGGAACCTATTTGTGAGAAATGTCTTAGTGTGATAGTTAATCCAGCTCAGTTCTTCAGCTTTGACCAGTAATTCTTCCAAATGTTGTTGGATCTCAATTGTAGGATCTTTATCCAATAATGCATATGTATTTCGATCATTCAATTGTCTCTGACATTTGGCATCATACTCTGAAGTGTCAAGGAGACTAATGCTCCACCTTTGACCGCACTTCTTATGGTCAATTTCTCATCACTGTACAATCTCTTGATTAGTTCCCATTCTTGGGGTTTCATGTTCCCACATCCTTTATATTTAAATTTAATTTTCTCGAGATCTTTCATGGTTTGCTTCTGAAAGCACAGGGATTCACTACCATTTCTCTTGAATAGGAATCTGTTCCGCATGCTTGGAATTGAAGATACATGAGGCGCACACACTTCCCGATCATAGCTAAGGTAATTGCAGAGTACGACGTGAGACATTTCATGAAATATACACTACGGTATAGGATGTCACAATGGGTTCGAGTATACTAATGTGGACACTTTTTCTTTTTCTTATCTGTTCATCGGTGTGAATCAATGCATCTCTTGTGATACGCTCACATGGGAGTATGTACATTTAGGGGGTAATTCATAGAATTTAACGCACAAGTGGAGCACGCGGCTGGCGCACTGTGTGCAAGTGCAAATCTCTGCGTCAGCCGCGTGCGCTAAAATCCATTTCCGCGCACAGCGTATTCATGGATTTAGCTACCAAAACCAGCCGTGGTGCACAGTGGCGCAGCGACCCTGCAGCAGCAACAGTTACGCCCCCAAGAACTCCCCTCGAGCAGGGAAAAGCCATCAAAATTCCCATTCCAGCGCAAAGGGCTGCGCTAACCCTGTACCAGTATACATGGCCACCACACAGCACACAGCAAGCGGGGAGCATGTATTACTGGGGTTCGTGGGAAGTTTCACACACGATAGGCCCTGTGCAAGTGGGGTATGTGTATTACTGGGGTTCGCGGGAAGTTTCACATGCGATAGGCCCTGTGTGAGTGGGGTACGTGTATTACTGGGGTTCGCAGGAAGTTTCACACGCAATTGGCCCTGTGCGAGTGGGGTACGTGTATTACTGGTTTCGCGGGAAGTTTCACACGTGATAGGCCCTGTGCGAGTGGGTTACATGTATTACTGGGGTTTGCAGGAAGTTTTACACGCGAAAGAGCCTGTGCCCGCCGGGTACGCCTATTACTGGGGTTCGCAGGAAGATTCACACGCGATAGGACCTGTGCGAGTGGGGTACGTGTATTACTGGGGTTCGTGGGAAGTTTAACACGCGAAAGGGCCTGTGCGAGTGGGTACGTGTATTACTGGGGTTTGCGGGAAGTTTCACACGTGAAAGGGCCTGTGCGAGTGGGGTACGTGTATTACTGGGGTTCATGGGAAGTTCCACACGCGAAAGGGCCTGTGCGAGTGGGGTACGTGTATTACTGGGTTTTGCAGGAAGTTTCACACGCGAAAGGCCCTGTGCGAGTGGGGTACGTGTATAACTGGGGTTCGTGTGAAGTCTCACATGCGATTTGAGCTGGGTACGTGTATTTTGGGGGTGCGCGGGAAGTTTCACATGCGATTAGCCCTGTGCGTGTGGGGTATGTGTATTACTGGGGTGCGCGGGAAGTTTCACACATGATTTGAGCAGGGTACGTGTATTTCGGGGGGTGCGTGGGAGGTTTCACACATGATTGGCCCTGTGCGAGTGGGATACGTGTTTTACTGGGGTGCACGGGAAGTTTCACACGCGATTGGCCCTGTTTGGGCGGGGAACATGTATAACTGGGGTTTGCGTGAAGTCTCACAAATAATTTGAGCAGGGTACGTGTATTTCGGGGGGTGCGCATGAAGTTTCACACGCGATTGGCCCTGTGCGAGTGGGGTACGTGTATTTCGGGGGGTGCGTGGGAAGTTTCACACGCGAAAGGGCCTGTGCGAGTGGGGTACGTGTATTACTGGGGTTTGCGGGAAGTTTCACACGCGAAAGGCCCTGTGCGAGTGGGGTATGTGTATTACTGGGGTTCGCGTGAAGTCTCACACGCGATTTGAGTAGGGTACGTGTATTTCAAGGGGTGCGCGGGGAGTCCTACATGTGAATTTGCAGTGTGGGTCCTCCCAGGTGTTCCCTCTACACCCTCCACAGCCCCTGCAGGCAGCCCACACCACAGGGGACTACCCTGCACCCCTGGTCATGTCCTGCAGGCAGCCCAACCACCATGGGCATGCCCCCCAGCCAAGCCACATGTCAGCTTGCACTACTGATCACCAACTCATGTCCCCCAGCAACCCCACCCCCCAGCAGTGCAGGGCACCGGCCAGCAGGCCCCCACTCATGCCCCACTCATATACCCCTGCACTCCCACCCCCCAGCAGTGCAACCTGCCAGCAGGTCCCCACTCATGTCCCACTCATGTCCCCCTGCACCCCCCAGCTGTGCGGGGCACCTGCAAGCAGGCCCCCACTCATGTCCCACTCATGTCCCCCTGCACCCCCACCCCCCAGCAGTGCAGGGCACCTGCCAGCAGGCCCTCACTCATGTCCCCCTGCACCCCCACCCCCCAGCAGTGCAGGGCACCTGCAGCAGGCCCCCACTCATGTCCCACTCATGTCCCACTGCCCCCACGTCATGACAATCCTCAATCATGGCCCTTATGGCCAGCCTCCCCAGCCCAAAGACCCAACCAAGTATTGCATCCACCCACATAGAAAAGCCAATTACATGATACAACCACAAAGGCAAGTATGTAAATGAACACATGTCCGTCACACACACACAATGGGTGCAAGTGAATGTGAAAACCCATATCATGACATGCATGAAACCAATGAGATAATACCACACATCGAAGTATGGAGAAAGAAATGTATTAAACACAACATGAATGTAATTAAAAGAAAACATACAACAATGGGAATAATTAAAGAAATGCTGCATGTCTGTAAAAGAATAAAAAACAAGAAATCATAATTCAAAGAAATCCAAAAGAAATGGTGTCCAAAGTCACAGTCCAACAAAGCAAATCCAAGGGAAAAAATAAAGTGAAATCCATTGATCCATGGTGAAAATAAAAAAAAATGAGAATAATCCAATGGTGAACTATGTACAAATGAACAATCCAGGGTCCATGAAACCAACTGGTGAAATGAAACCTCCCAAAAATACTACCTAATGAAAAACTATATACAAAAACGTGGTGCGTTGTCCAAGCGCAACCAAAATAAAAAAAAGGAAAGGAAACCTAGCACTATCCAACTATATACAATGGCGGCGGGCAAGTCCTGCGGCTCACCCTGTGGTGTCCCGGGCCAAGGCATCATCGAACTCCATGTCGATGTCCCGGAGGCAGGCCTCTGCCCTGGCCCCAAGGTCTCGCAGGGAGGCACTCATGGCATGTTCCAACTCCCTGTGAGTTGCCTCGAGGAACTCTGCCCGCCTCAACGCCCGACGCATGGAGAACTCCGCCCTGACCATGGTGAGCCATGCCTCCTCCACCCGCCACCGCTCCGCACCTATACGCTGGCCCAACCGCAGCCACACGGAAGACACATCCATTCCATGGGCCTCCTGCCCTCTGGCCGATGACTGCCCCCCTGATGTCGATGGCCTGAGCCATCATTGCTCCCACCTAGAGCATGCTCCTACTGCTGCTGTCCATGTGCCCTGTCCGATGATGCCTGCACATCCTCCATCAGCTGGTCTCCAGTTGTGGTGTCCACCCCTGCTGGACCGCCGACTCCCGACTGTGGTAGGGATGGGATCTCCACCATGCTGGCTGTGTTGGTCAGGCCAGGTCCACAGGGGTCCCTGGTGGAATTTGGGCCGGAAGACGGCAGGGAGAACGACTGGCGCATAGTCTCCACAGAGGAGCAAAGGTCCGGCAGAGTGCGTGTCACATGTAGGAACCCACCAACCAGGGCCCCTCCCAACAGTGCCATGTTGCGACGCAGCTGTTCGTGATGGTGTGCGTTCTCTGCCCATGAAGAATGCACGTCATCACGAATGTCATGCGTATGCAACGCGACACCAATCAGGACCGAGCCCATACGTTCATGGGACCCCTCGTCCGCAGGTAGTGGAGAGCCAGATGACATGGCACTCTCCCCTACCTGCGGACGGGCCTGGGACGGAGCCTCCCTGCTGTTGCATGGTGGTGCAAGGACAGGGACATGCACAGGTCCCTCTGCGGTGACCTGTGCTGCCTCCTGACCCTGGCCCTGGATTGCACCACTTGCACCAGTGGTACTATCCCCACCAGGCCCCATGTGCGGCTCAGTAGCGGGCTCCTCCTCCTCTGTGGAGACCACCAACCTGTATGTCTCTGTACCGTCTTCCGCCATTGCAAGCCCCTGTGGGGGCTCACTCGGCCCTTCCGCCACAGCCGTAGTGGCAGACGCGGCACCAGCCCCCTCGCTCCCGGAAGTCCTGGGAGGGTGGCTGGGCCCTGCGTCGCCACCCAGTGGAGCCATCCCAGATGCTTGGCTCCACAGCGCCGTCTCTGCCCTCTTCTTCATTTGACGCTGCGTCGAGGGAGACATTGAACACAAGCATCAGGGGACAGTACAATTTTCCCCTAGACAGGAAGCAATAACACATGAGTGGCAGTGTCTAACATCACTTCCATCCTGTCCCTCCACAACACATGGGTGAATGCACGCAACACACATGCATAAACAGGCATGGCGCCTGCAATCAACATCAGCATCCATGTACAAGGGCCTCTATTAATCAAAATGTTGCCTTCAAAATCACATGCATCCTAGCTCACACTGATCCCATGCACACACATCACCGGAGGGTCATGCATCATGCCTTGTACACCACAGACACAGTGGATAGACACAGTGCATACAACGGTGACCACACTGCATGAGTGAATCTACACATCATCACGGACATGTGTCATGAATCCATGGCGTATCGAAGTCACAGACACACTTCTCACACACACATGTGCACCATACATGTACATGACAGCAGCACCCATACCTCACACCCCCACCATGTGCAAGAACAGACACTGGCATGCTTTCATGTGTGCATTTGCCATACAGCTCCCCATGTAGCATTGGAACTCATGCACCAACCATGTGGTTCACACATTACTTGTCTCACATGCATGACCATGATGTCCCTGCACACACACATCCATACATGGCCATGTCACACATACAGGCAAGTATCAGACTACCAGCACACTGCAACATGCCCTGTCTTGCACACCAATGCTTGGCCACTTACTGCTCAACTCCAGACGGGTCTTCCTCAGAAGGTACTGGGTGTGGAGCGCTGGGCATACGTGTTCCAGGACCCTCATCTGGATGTCACTCATGCTGACCCGGCCCCCCTCCGCGAGGCAGCGGGCTTTGTGGAGGATCCTGGACCTGAAGTCCTCCCAGTGCTTCTTGACGTGCTTGATATCGCGGGTTGCCACCCCCTCTGCGTTGATGGCAACCCTAAGTCGTCCCAGATCCTCTCCCGTCCTTCCTTGTTGGCGCGTGATGTTCCGAAGAGGGCATCATAATGCCCCAGGACATGCTCCACCAGGACACGAACTTCCTTCACACTGAAGCTGGTGGCCCTCTGCCTCTCTGGCTGGGGGTCGCCAGTGGTCTCAGATGGTGTTTGCCCCGACATGGCGACCCCCGAGGCAGGCGTGGGTGGGCAACTGGGTCCTGGGGCTGGGCGGTGGAGTGATGGTATCCCAGTCGGGAGTCTTCTGTTCCAGCAGGGGTGGACACAGCAACTGGAACCCTAGCTGACGTGCAGGCACTAAATAGCAGGGCACGTTGCCAGCAGGCAGTCAGGCAGCAGCAGATGGCAGGTGGGAGCGTGCTCGGGGCTCTGGGGGGCAGGAAAATGGCCTTCAGGGAAGGAGCGTGGTCTTCCGTGTGTGTACACGTGGCCAGCTTGATATGGAGTGAATTGGCACGTGAAAAAAGTGCACGTCAGTGTGAAATCCGAGGAAAGGCCCTTGTAAGCACGTCAGCACACATACGTGATTTCATTGGACCAAAGGCCCTTAGCTCGTAAGAGCGTCTGTGACGTATCGCGCACGGGCGTTGCCCTGGCACAGGTTGAAGATCCCACGTGGCTTTCCATTTCTCTGTACGTGCTTTTTGTGGGGTGCGGTGCGTGTGTTTTCCAGCCGTTGGGGTTCACACGCTATTACTTCACAGCGGGTGGGTGTTGGTTACGCGTTCTTCTACACACAAGGCAGACGGTGTCATGAGCACTACTCCCGAGGAGCCAGGACTGGCCCAGCGCCCCCGGAAGCAGAACCTTCTTCCACATCTCCAGACCCAGCAGACCCCTACAGGGGCCCTTTGGACCGTGTCCTGGCGCCTTTGGCGCCAGGCTCATAAAGGACTTCAGTCCTGGCGCCATCGGCGCTGGGCTCATATTGATAAACTGTGTAATAATGCTTGGGTGGACTTACCTGAGGCAGACCATGATGCATACTTACCCAGAACAATCCAGTCTGGCTGAAGTCCCCAGCCATCAGGGCTGGGAGGAACTATTTCCTCTATTCAGGAACTCATTTCTTACCTGGGTGGGGCCGGTGGAAGAACACACACCTGAAGCACTTCTCTGCTATTTGAACCACGCCCGATGGAATACACGTGCTTCGCGTTATTCTGCATCATCAACAGGACGCTCAACGAGTCGGCTCCTGCATCCTGGCTCCTGACACGCCCGCCAGCACCCGGAACACCTGCAAACAGACAAGAGAAGAGAAGGCAAGCATTAGAAATAATACTTACCGGAATCCGGCCTCAGCAATCCTACCTCCGACGATCCTGCAAAGGAAAGGTACAAGATTAGCAGTGCTCTCAAACGCTCGCAGCCACGCCGCCTTGACTTACCGATCCGTGGCCTCGCCGAACTCCACCGCGGCCACGACGCCGGCAGCATCTCGGCACCTGAAAAACAGAAAAAGACAGTCATTAGAGGTGCCCACTCTAAAGCGGCCACATTTCTTCCACTTACTTACGTGCCTCATCACGCGCGACAACGGCTGTGTCGCCGGCAGCATCTCGGCACCTGTAATCAGAAAAAGACAATCATTAGAAGTAAGCAGTCGCTTTTCTTTCACTTACCTTCCTCCACCGCGGCTACGAAGCCAGCTACATCCCAGCACCTGCATAAGAGGAATACATGGTGAGCACTACTAAGCACGGAGAACAAATACTCACCAAGAGACTTACCTGCTTTAGGTTTCTGGGCCCCAGCTCCTGTGGAGAAAAGGCACTCATACTTACGGCTACCGCAGGAGAGACGAAAGGACACAGTGTCTGCAACTATTTCCCATCCAGTGACGTAACTGGATTCTATGCACCCCTGCACCTGAAGCAGGATGGAGAGCTCATCTTTACAATGCCTAAGGTGAGAGCTCGCAGAAACCAAGTTGGGGAGTCAAGAAGAGTGAGAAACGGGAGATTGGTGGGAACACATATCCACCCCAGCTGGTAATCAATCCCTTTTCTTCCACCTGCAGAAAACTTACTCTACAAGCCAGGCAATCCAAATTCGGAGGCCCCATCCAGAGCATCTTCCAGGCCCTGCGCCTCACGATAGAAGAAACGGTAGCAGTCCAGTTCGGGTCAGCGTCTCTTTGGGAATCAGGTGAGCGTTACAGACGGTGAGTGGTATCCCGCTCACCCAGGGCCCTTCGCGTTTGAAACTTCCCGGGAACCCCAGTAATACATGTAACCCACTTACACGGGGCCCTTTCGCGTGTAAAACTTCACGCGAACCCAGTAATACACGTATCCCACTCGCAGAGGGTCAATCGCGTGTGAAACTTCCTGCGCATCCTAGTAATACACGTACCTAACTCGCACAGGGGCAATCGCATGTGAAACTTCCAGCGAACCCCAAGAATACACATACCCCACTCGCACAGGGCCAATTGCGTGTAAAACTTCCCACGCACCCTAGTAATACACATACCCCACTCGCACAGGGCCCTTTCGCTTGTAAAACTTCCCGCACACCCCAGTAATACACGTACCCCACTCGCACAGGGCCCTTTCACGTGTAAAACTTCCCGCAAACCCCAGTAATACACGTACCCCACTCGCACAGGGCCAATCGCGTGTGAAACTTCCTGCACACCCCAGTAATACACGTACCCCACTCGCACAGGGCCCTTTCACGTGTAAAACTTCCCACGAACCCCAGTAATACACGTACCCCACTCGCACAGGGCCAATCGTGTGTGAAATTTCTGCGAACCCCTGGAATACATATACCCCACTCGCACAGGGCCAATCGCATGTGAAACTTCCCGCAAACCACAGGAATACACGTACCCCACTCGCACAGGGCCAATCACGTGTAAAACTTCCCCAGCACCCCAGTAATACACGTACCCCACTTGCACAGGATGCTTTCGCGTGTAAAACTTCCCGCACACCCCAATAATATATGTACCCCACTCGCACAGGGCCCTTTCGCATGCAGAACTTCCCACGAACCCCAGTAATACACGTACCCCACTCGCACAGGGCCAATCGCGTGTGAAACTTCCTGCGCACCCCAGTAATACACGTACCCCACTTGCACAGGGCGCTTTTGCATGTAAAACTTCCCGCAAACCCCAGTAGTACACGTTCCCCACTCGCACAGGGCCAATTGCGTGTGAAACTTCCCGCGAACCCCAGGAATACACGTACCCCACTTGCACAGGGCCAATTGCATGTAAAACTTCCTGCGCACCCTAGTAATACACGTACCCCACTCGCACAGGGCCCTTTCGTGTGTAAAACTTCCTGCGCACCCCAGTAAGACACGTACCCCACTTGCACAGGGCCCTTTCGCGTGTAAAACTTCCCACGAACCCCAGTAATACACTTACCCCAATCACACAGGGCCTATCGCATGTGAAACTTCCCGCGCACCCCCGAAATACACACACATGCTTTTTTTCACACAGCGGGTGTCCGTGTTTGTCAAGTACCCCTTTTTTTTACAGCCATACTGGCCTGCGTGTTGATCGCGTACATTTATTTTGGGCTCCTGGCTGCCAAACTGGGCTACGTGTGTCATTTATGCATGCACGTGGGCTACTGGGGGGTGCTTGTCTATTTTTCTTCTTTTTATGGGGTGCCCGTGTGTTGTGTGCACGTCATTTATCCTACGGGGCCACAGTATGGGACATTCATCATAGCTGTATATACTTGCTTTTTGTTTGCACACACTTTTGTAATGCGCAGGGACGCTACTGCCTGCCTTCATGTGGCGGACGTGTTTAGGCCTGTGTGTGTCTTTGCCCGTGCGCGGGTTTGCCTTATTCGATTCCATGAATACGTGTGGTTCGCGTGCGTGTGGGCGTTCCGTGTACTTCCAGCAGTACTTCCCCAGTTACGCCTTCTTTTTCACGCATTGTTCCCCATTCCGCGTGTTATGCCCCGTGTGCCGCCCCCTTTTTGGTGTGTGCGCAGACGTTGTGCGCTTTCCCTGTGCGCGTCACGCACAGCGTTTGAGCTGTTGCAATGACGTGTGCGCCCGTGTGCGCCACGCTCGTGTTTGGCGCACATCCCAAGGAAAACACACGCAGGGACTTCCATGAATCGCACGCGTGCGTGTGCGCCTGTTTTTTCATGCTTGCGCCTGCTTGCGCCTGCTTGCGTCAAGATTTTCAGTGCACTTTTGTTCCATGAATCGGCCCCTTAAATACTTACAATGAACTATACGTTTGGAATGTGATGTTTTTTTAATTAATGTAGCCCTGAAGATGGTGCCTTGCACCGAAATGCATTAGCTAAATAGCTTATACTGTTAACTGGGGATTTACTGATTCGCCCAAGAACACTTTGTGATTAAAACACAAACCTTTTACAGTATATTTGGAACGTTTGATTATTGAAACAAGAATTTGAAGGGCTTGTGACTTCAATCTTTGGAATAGAACGCCCAATTATATTATGAACATAAGTTACAAACCTTTGCAGCTTTAAAACAAACAAATTGAGCTCCTATCGAGGAGCAACGAGGAGCATTAGTTTTTACAGAGTGGATCCCACTCTGTTTCTCTTGGGTGTTATGATTTTGTTATAGCACTGGTGTCGTTTGGGCTATTTCTAATCTGGTGGCTCCACATAAAAGAAGTAAGACATTGTGAAAGAATTCAACACGCCAATTTATATAGATTTTGAACTTATAGTAGTGCCCACCTCTCTGCCTTTTTTCCGTTTTTTTTATCAATCCAAGAGAGACATTTAAGCCTTATATCCAGTTCTCCTGTATTGCAGGTGCTATCCACGTCCAACACAATATCAAGGGAGAGCGTTCGAGAGTGCTAATCTTCCAGCCAGGGCTGAGTGGCATCTCTGTGGATATCAGGTGAGCATAAAAGTTTGTGGGGACCTAGGTTAAGAAATAGGTATGGATGAATGGCAGTGGTGAAAAGCTTGCTGGCAGGAAAGAAGACGGTGGCTATGGCAATAGGAGCACAGCTTCCATTATTGCATAAAGGGGCGCAAAGGGCCCAATACATATCTTGGGCCCAGATGGATAAAAATAATTTGATAAGGGCACTCCGGTCTCTTAGAGCTAGAGCGGGCAAGTGAATATAGTGAGAAAAAAATAAATAATAAAGTTATATGCTTTTGAGAAGCAGATGGCTGGTACTGCCTTGGCTGTGGGAGATTTGAAAAGTTTATTTGTCGCAATTTTGGGTGACCAGGCAGACGATAAATGGGTCAAGGCAGGGTACCCGGGAGTGAAGCTAGGGAATGATAGCCAGGATGGGGCACATTTCAATGACATTAGGCCCCAAGTATGGGCGGCGCTGCGACGCACATATCCTGATACGCCAGATCTTCAGTTGACAATCCAGCAGACAATGCAGGATTATGAAGACCCTGCACAATACATTTTGCAAATACAGCAGATGTGAATGGCAGAAAAGGGAGCTTCATGGGACTGAGCACTCCCATGTTTTATATTTTGTAGTAAAAAGGGGAGTTCCGAAGGAAGTACAGAAGACTCTTGTCAAAATGGTGTGGATTGAAGCTAAGGGATGGGCAGAAATGCAGTATATTATTGTACATCACTGTAAACAGTTAAAAGAAAAAGAGAAGAAAATGGCTCAGAGAGCACTAGGGAGGAAGCAAAATCCGTGCAGTAAAAGTTAGAAGGTTGTTTCGGAGGGAGCAGTAAATGCGGTAGAGATGGAAGGCCAGACAGAGCACAGAGTAATTCAGGCTGATGTACGTGTGTCACCTGGTGGGGAGGTGTGATTGGAGGGGAGGGTACCAGCACCAGTCCAAGGAGGGTTTCTGGGGGTATCAGTGAGGAAGAGGGGGGTTGTCAGGGGCAAGTGGAGGACAAGGTGGATTCAGAGAAATGGAGCCATGAGGTGGAGGAGTGGGTCAGTGTTGGACGTGTGGGTGAATGGGTCACTTTTCAAGAGAATGCAGAAGTAGACAAGCGATTGCATACCCGCAAAAGCAGATGTACCTGTATCCTCAGGGAGGCCCAGCCCTGTGCCCCCAGCCTTATGTACAAGCCCCCCCAGCAACCTCATATGGTTTGCTGCTGCCCACCACCCTGACCGCTCCCCACCATCATTTCCGCAGCTGCCACATACATATGCTTTCAAACTGGGCAGCAGCAGCAGCAGAGTCCCCAAGTTCAGAACAGTAACACAGTACCCAATGTCACAGTGACACACGTTCAAGGGACCACAGTGGTTGGTTGGTATCCATTTGTTTTTCCAGGAACAAACACATTTCCAGATTAGGACAGCCCACAGAGAGCCCTAGCATGCCCAGTCCTATCAGTCACTGCCGACCGAGAAGAGGAACCGTTGGTGGGAATGGAGAAAGCTAATAAACCATTCATTTTTAAGGTTGGTACAGACACAACAAAATCGTGTATTAGTGAGGGAGTATTCCCTTTGTCATGTGAGGTAATGGACACGCAAGGCTTCGCTGGGGCAGTGCAATCAGTCCCATTTACAAAAGAATTACCAATTAAAGTAGGAGACAGAGTGGTACGGGCCCCATTGTTGTTTTCTACCGCTGTCCCCATCAATCCATTGGGTAGAGACATCTAAAGTAAGCTCAACATGACCATCTCGTTCACTGAGAGGGGAGTGGTGTGTTTGACCACCGGTATTCGCTATTTAAGGGTTATGTTGATTATACATGCTTTAGGAAATGAAGCAGTGGCAAGAGAAATACCATTCGCCCCTGATTTGTTTATATACAGGATCATAGTACTTCTTAGTGCAGTACTGGTGGGTGCCCTCTGAATTCCTGTTCCAACCCGCCTAGCCCCAAGAACTCATTGTAGGGAGCATTATCATGCTTGAGTGCTGGTGTTGAAGGACAGGCTTCTGTGAATAGTAACAGATATTGACAGAGGAGAATGACGCACAGTTTTGTGTATTGATCCAACCTAGCCCCTGAGAGACATAACAGATGAGGACCCCTTTGAGAACAAGGATGATGATGAGGAGATAATATTGGAAGTGTACATCCCTTGTTAGATAATGATACACTATAAACACGTCCCATGTCCCATGTTATTGGTAGGGAATGCCCCTTCATTTGCCCAAGAAGACTTAACTCAAGTACCTGACAAATTGAGGACAACCGACCCTCATGATGCAGGGCTCTTGCGGAGTGTTGCACCAATATTTATCACATTGAAGCCAGGTGCACTGTTACACAGAGTTAAACAGTACCCCCTATCCAAAGCATCGGAAGAGGTAATCTATGACACCATTGTAATGAATGTGCTTATTTAGAGCCAGACAGAGGGATGCGCCTACCAATTGCCGGAAAAAGGGAGAGTGGGTTGGAATGCCCGCAAGAGGGAAAACAAGGAGGTCTCTGGATGCTGTAGCCAGCCCCAGGGACCTAGTATGGAGGTGAACGAAGGGGAGAGCCTCTGTATATAACACAAAATGCACACAAAGGAACTGGGCACACAAATACGAGGGAGGCGAAACCACAGGAAAAGTGTATTCCATAAGGCCGCTGCAGGCGCATCCCACCATTGGGCCAGCTCTGAACACACTAAGTGTACACCATGGTTGAGGGAGGGGGGAAGCTGAATTCATGCTGCTTGTCCCCTGCAGAACGCAGTTTCTGGGAACAGCACCTGGGCGATACAACCAAGGCAGGGAGCTAGTCCCACAGCAATTCAGGGGGAGCTGGGGTAATTTACTTAATCTACAGATGCACTCACATGGCTCTAAGGCTTGAAATCACCCTTTGGCCGGAAGGAGAAGGAAGGGGCACTTCAAGAAGAGCCAATCAGACTGTAAGTTTTGGTGTCCCTCAAATGTAACAATCTCCTAGAGTATCCACAATAGTTTTTGCGAAGGTTCTCATCAGGCAGGTGCCATGTGAATGATTCCCTTATGTAAGGGAGGCATGGTATCACAAGTATGACACTGACACAAAAGGTACAATTTGTAAAACCTTTATTAAAATTTCTGGGTTTGGAAAAACTCCTACTTTTCCCTATAACTATGATGGGAGTAGTCTCAAACATCCAATAATAAATAAAACAGTCCTCGTTCCGACCATCAAATCAAAATGGCCTATGCTAACAAAACCTAATGCCTGCATATCTCTTGTACAACAAAATGTATACATGAGATGTGTATGTAAAGGAAAAACAGTGTTCAAATATAAAGAATAAATGTGGCTGAATAAGTTCTCCTCCCCCCTGTTAGGCAGCACAGAGTAAGGTTGTCCCCGTAGGTTGGATGACACACTTTGGCTCAGGTTTTCAACACAAAAAACTGTTCAAAACGTGGATTGAGGCGTCTGACTTTCTAGTCTTCCAAACAACGTTCAACAAAAGGTTCATCCGGACCCCCTCTGTCGGGCTCAGACCTCTTAAAAAACAACAGTTTACTTTAGTTCGCCTCTGTTGAACTCAGACATCTTAAAAAAATAACAGTTCACTTTGGTCCCCCACTGACAAGCTCAGACCTCTTCAAAAACAACAGTTCACTTTGGTCTCCCTCTGTCAGGCTCAGACCTCTTCAAAACAAAAGTTCAACAATACTTGTAGGGGGCTCCCTTCCCCAAACTTATGACACTTCGGGTTTCCCTAAATCGGGCTCAGACCGTTTCTGTTTGTGAAAGACTTTCAAATGTGCATGGCTTTCTTTACAGACTTCTGCAGGACCACAAGTTCAGCATTCAGCTTTTTACTCTCCCCTTCTCTTGTGGTTACTTTTGATCACACCGCTTTTACAGTTCATTCACTTTGTCGCTACAAACAATGCACCTTTCACTGAGACTTTTGAGCGGGCTACTTAATTTCACCGGACCACTCTGTTACTAAGCATCGATGATTTCACAGCTGTCCTTACTTCAAAGTTAATTCACAGGTCTGCCTTTCTTCGTGTTTCATCCACACGCATGCAGCCTTCACTTGCCATATAATGTTGCAACTTCAATCTTTCCTTAACACACACCAGTGTCTCAGGTCGCTTGCCAACTCACCCGCTGTGTGAGTTGCTTCTTGTCTTTCCAGTTTTCCAGTTCACGAGTCAAGGTTAGTACCACACTCTTGGCCCACCTCCCCACCACTGCCATTTACCCGGGAGGATCTCTGGTGTCATTGAAACATAATGCAGTCTTCTGCTTTGGAATTTGGCTTTCTACACATGTCTCTCACAGCCTTTTGGAGGCAAGGACCTCCTGTGGGGAACTCCTGGGGTTCTCGACCCACTGCTCTCATCCTTTGGTCTGTCGCTCTGCTCCAATATGTTTGCCTTCGCCCCAGAAGTTCTGCTCTTACTTGTGTTCCAGCTTGCTCAGAGTGTGTCTCTAGGTTCCGCCTTTTATCCGTGTGAGGAGAGCTAATTGTTATCAGACGTATGCACTTAAAGTTAAGTGCCTGACTTTGCCTGACCCGATTAACGGGATATGTCCAGTGTGATGTATAAGAGTTAGTCTTGTTACTCTCGGTCACTCTCTTCCCCGGGCCAGTGTTTATGTAGAAAGTGGGGAGTTGGGACATCAGAGAATTTTAAAGAAAACAATGCGTTAGGTGTACAAAAAAGGGGAGAATACTGTATCTCACCATGGGCAGCCACAACCCCACTCCCTGAAGACCCCTTACCCAGGTTATATTGCCACACTGGTCCATCCCCAGGAATTGGATGCAAAAGTGATGACCGTGTCCTGGCCACCTGGATGACGAGTCCCTGAGGACCAGCGGGAAAGACACACTTTGGTTTCTCACACTTCCCACTAGTTCAGGGTGTCTCGTGTTCTTTCCTTCCTGGTGCTGACAAATGGCAGACGAATAAAAATTGACATTTATGTAATTACTAATTGAACATTATTTGCGGGGTAAAGCAGTAAGCCATGTGGGGCCACTCTAGGAGGGGAGGAGCTGGGAGAGGCAGGTTCGTTCTGCTCCAATCATGTTTAATTTATGTATGTCTAGCTATAGGGCGATGATGAAGTCTAACCAGTCTGCTTTATGCCAACAGAGAAGTGCAACTGCTACTAACTGTATTTACAATGTATTAGCAGTATAAAACTGTTGTCTGCCATGAGTCAGGTTGTAAGCTCTCATTAATCAGTTCTGTTCTACTATGCTGTTTGATTTGTGCTCACCCAGCTGTAATAAACTGTGTTACTTCTTACTTGGTGTGCGCTCCTTTTTGGGATTACTATTGATAACATATGTATTGTGAGCCCTAGAGGACCCGGAATACATTTTTGGAGGCACGAGTGAAATCATCAGTTCGCTCGGTTAACTGAGGATATTCTGGCCGCCCTCCCTGGGGGCCCAGGTCTGACGACAGCAGACCTGTTCTATGTGCAACACAGAGGAGTCCCTACAGATGCCGATTTCACGAAGGTCTGCTTGGCCTGGAGCCCCAGCCACGCTCTGGCCGAGGAGTAAGCCTGCACGGCATCCTCAGTGCTGGAAGGATGCGAGGATCTCTAGGACAGGTAAGCAAGAACATGCTGTCTTGTGGTTGAATGCTCACGAAGGAGGGAGGGACTGTGTTGTATGATGTCTAGGACACATCCTCAAGATCGGCTGGTAGTAGCGTAGATTTTAGTACATCTACCCCATAGAGAGTAGATGTGTGTAGGCACACCTGCATTAGAGGTGCATAATGAGAGGCAGACCCCAGTACACTGGAGTTGCGAGTAGTACCGGCGATTGTATAGTTGTGTCACTCAGAGTAAACAGTGTTATTTAATTTTGAAGTTGTTGAAAACTGCGATTTGTAGGAGCTTGTAGGGACGCGCGTGCATTAGTATTGTTCGTATTTGTCTTTGTGGTGATGACCCGGGTGGAGGGTTATCGCCGACAGGTACCTGGTCTATAATAGTGCGCTTGACATTCTAGCAGTAGGAGTGAGCAAAGAGTGGAGGTGACTCAGCATCTACCTCTACTAACATAGGGAAAAGTGAGCCCGTGGAGAGGGCTGTTGTTTTACTAACCTGGAGAGAGTGGACGGGCCTGGGGAGAAGGCAAGTGTGCTGAACGAGAGTGGGTGGGTGGGCCTGTGGAGAGAGCCAGACAGAAAGAGGGGACGGATGACTGAGGGTGAGTGCGGGTGTTGCAGGGAGAGGGGTATAAAAGGCTAAGAGACAGGGAACTGGGGGAGGGGCCACTAAGGGAAAATTAGGACATAGAAGAGGGGCAGCAAAATGACAGGCAGTAATGGCTCATCGAGATAGCCCCCCAGATCACAGTTGTGGCAAATTACCCCAATATTGCGATAACATATTAAAGTATAACTTCCAGTGGGTCCAGGAGACTGCGGTTCAGTGTTTCCATGCATGGCCCAGGGAGGGAATGTTCAGTAGTAAAATAATAGAAAACATGAAGAGTCAGAAGGAGGGAACGTGGGTAGTATAGCATCAGATGAGGAAGATGTAGGGGAAGATTTTAGCGATGGAGAGAGTGACAAAAGGACCCCCCACAAACAAAAGAGGAAGGGGGAAAGCAAAGGAGATGACAGGAACATGAAGAGCCCCGGAGGGACTGGTCAACCTCCCTTCATAGTGGGAAGGGGAAGGTAAAAATAGGACTGGCCCAGGCGGCAAAAGGGGGAGTTGGGGCTGGGTCCCAGGCAAAGCAGATGCTGCTGTTGCAGAAGGGGAGAGGAGATGCACATTACATACCATGGCAGGTAATAGACAAAGACAACCTAATATGCAGCCTGTCCTCCATTGTGGCAAGGGCCATAAAATGGATACAGGTACTCAAGAAAAAGACTGCTGGGGTGACACTGGCAATAGGGGATATGAAAAGTTTATTTGCGACCTTAACAGAGGAGCGAGGGGATAAAATATGGGAGCAGTCAGGGTATAGTACAGGGGAGTGAAGTTAAGCACGAATGCTGATGATGGGGCTCTGTTCAACAACTGCCGAGTGCATGTATGGGAGGTCTTGAGGAGCATGTACCCAGATAGTTACAATTTAGGGACAGTAATGGCACAAAAGATGAAGCCTGACTAGGACCCCGCAGGGTATATAAAACAGGGTCCGGATCTCTGGACGCAGGAGACATGCAGGAGTCGGGATGAGTGCCTACCCTTATTCTACCACATACTGGTTAAGGGATTGCTGACAGACGCCCAGGTGTCGCTGGACAAAATTGTAGGCACAGAAGAATAGGGATGGCCAGAGATAGAGGGAACGATAGTACAATACTGTAATAGGAAGCAATAGAGTGAGAGACAAGCAGCAGAAAATGCCACAAAGGCAGAAAACAAACTCTTACAAAACCAATTGGCACGCTATACAATGGAAGGCAGCCATGCTCATACCCGATGCTGCCCTCGTAGCACGTAGCACCTAGCCCAAAAGAGAGGGTTATGTGCCGCCACGATATATGCCTCAATGGGGTTCCTCACCACAATGAAATTACAATACAGGTTTTTTTTCCCGCTGGGGAGAGGGTACACATAGCAACGAAGAGGAGGAGGATACCAGGGAGTAAGATACAGGGGTTTTGGTCCATGATTTATATGGAGGAACATGGGGTCACTTCGCACGCACCTGTGCTTTTGGGCAACAAGCACAGGCACAAGTAATCCAAATTGCACAACAAGGGTTTGTCGAAGCACAACAGCAGTGGCAGCCAGTGCAGCCAAACCCAGGGCAGTGCAGCAGGGGCTACCGCCTCTGCCACAGGTGCCAAAGCATGCTCAAGGGGGACTAAAAGAAGGTGGAGTATTACCACAAAACATGACACAAACACTAACACCAGCTGAAGGAGGTACAATAGGACCAGGACAGAACATGGCACCCCACTTCACCAGGGTCAGTGTTGTTGGAGGAAATCCTTTCCCTTTCCCACAGAGTAACCCACAACAATAGAGGGGCCCACAGAGAGCTCAAGTGTGTCCAGTCCTAGTAGTAACTGATGGGCCCGAAAAGGAACAGCAGTGAAAATAGATAGGACCAAGAGATTTCTTATTCCTCATAGATGCAGGAGCAACCAATTCTTGTATAAGGGAGGGCGTATTCCTGCTATAAAACATGCTGATGGACATGCAGGGCATCTCTGGGGTGGTAGTGATGGTGCCAATAATTACATATTTACTACTAACAATAGGGACGTAGCACATTGTAGCACCCTTGTTGCATTCTAAAGAAATCCCTATCAACATACCTGGGAGAGATTTGTTGAGCAAACTGAACGTCACAATATCATTCACAGAGACGGGGATAGTGTGCTCAATGCCACGCATCTATTACACATGAGTTGCTCTGCTACTCCTGGAAGCACACGCACAAAGCACACCTCGAGGTCAGCCCATGTGTCCAGGCATGTTTCTGTATGGAGTCGAGATGCTTCTGGGATGGTTCCTGGGCAGACGAGGAGGAAGGAGAGATAATATTTGAGTTACAAATGCTCTGCCCAGTAAAGGTAGTGGAAAAACTAGTGCCGCTATTGACACAACATCCACATCATCATGCAACACAGCTATGAACCCGATAAAGGAATCGAAGGGCGGGTCATGGAGATTTATACAAGATTTGCAACCTCTCAACAATGTAGTGGAAGCATAGTTTCCCTTGGTAATGATCCCTGCTCCAATACTGTGCAATATTCCATCTAAGGCAAAATACTTCACAGTCATTGACCTGAAGAATGTCTTCTTTTCCATCCCACTCAGCCAGACTCAGATATTTGACAGAGTTTACGTACCGGGAAACATGATTTTAACGCACTAGGCTGCCCCAAGGGTACTGCAAATCACCCAGCATTTTCAACAGATAAATACAACTGGACCTAAGCAACTTGCACGTGTCGAGCACAGTGATACAATATGTTGACGATTTATTGATATGCAGCGAGGCCGAGGAACAGTGCAGAGCAGACTCGATGCACCTCTTGATGCTGCTAGCAGACAAAGGGTACAAGGTAGATAAGGAGAAGCTGCAATACTGCAAAGAGGAGGTTGTGTACTTGGGCCAGATCATATCCATTGAAGGACGTAGGATAACACAGGAAAGGGCAGAAACACTTCACCAGAATGCATGCCCAAGCACAGTGAGGTGGATTCAGAGGTTCCTGGTGTTATTTAACTACTGCAGTGCATGGGATTTTCGATTACACTACATTCACAAAACCCTTGCTGAGGCCCTTAAGGAAGCATAAAAGGAGAAAGGGAAACAAAATGAACATCATTTCAAGATGTTGCTCCACTCTGTGTTTCGGCAAAGCAGCAGTTTAAAGGTGACTTGAGTTGAGTCATGGTGTAATCCCTGGTTCGAGTCAGCAAGTGACTCTCCAGTGGTTGGAGACGATGCAGCGTCAAGCTGGTACGAGATGCAGACACTGTAGTTTGAATCATTGATGGAGTGCTAAAGGCAGCACCGGCAGGATCGCTCCAGTTTGATGAGCATGAACGTGGTTGGATGACATTGGATGACATTTTTACCTGTTCGTTGCAGCAGAACACAAAGCCTTAGCTTATCTGGTCCTCCAGATGCTGTGAGACCCACTCTAGGGGCTGCATGTCAGCACAATTCCTTTCAGGATCTGCATTCCCAGCCTTTGGAGACTCTGGTGCAGAGTGACATGTCCTGAGCCACAGTAAGAGTACCCCCAATGTGTGTGGGAGTGGGTAAGGGGATGAACTTTCCTCTGCCCTGTACTGCCCATTCTTCACCTCAGTAGTTGAGGACTTTGGAAAGTACAACTCTCCCAAAAGAGGTTCAAATGAATCCTTCTCAGTGGTTTGTTCCAGAGTGAATCAAAGCAGTAGTGAGAGACCCTTTCTTTTAAATCTAAATGTCACCAGTTGATTGGATTAAAGTTAATTTGATTTAGGTGTACAACTCCTGCTTCTGCAATCAGTGAACTTTGCCTCCTGACATCACACCCAAATTGATTTATATTACGGGGGTATGAAGCACCCTGGTTTGAGGCTACTTCTTTTGAATTAGTGTGGTACTTTGATTCCTGGGCCCAGGACAGCTTCATGTTGAGTGGCTGTCTCTGAAGAATGCGTTATCTACCCTCACAAAGAGATCAAATAGAGGCATATCCATTCAGTTTCCTGTTCTGTTACTTTGCATGACCAGCCGAAAATACACATCAACTTTCACAGCTGAACTGGCTCACAGGAGCTGACATATCTGTGATATCGAATTGGATGTGGCTGCAATGATTATGATCTGTGCCATGCACCATGCCGTAACTCAGGCATGTTTTTATGTTTATAGTTTAACTTGCCAAAAGTATGGGCTACTCATAGTCTTATTTTGAAACAGGGGTGCATATTGTACGTCCCAAGCCAGTTCTAAAGTGACTTTGGCTGTCACTTCAGCTATCAAAAGGGCACCTGTGACCTCAACCTGCTCTGTGCCACTCTAGGGTAGGCGCTGCAATCAAGCTACGGATGTAGCAGTGTACAGGTGTACACTATGCTTTTGGCAAGGAGCCTATAAAAGGGGAATTTGATCAGCAGACTAGCCTTTCAGCGATGGAATTACCAACATGTATTAATTGGTAACAATGATAAAAGCCATGGGTTCTACACATTTGCCAAATGGCAATTCCTTTCCAAACTCTTACCCAATGTTAATTTAGGTCACTGAATTTGTAAAGTCTGACTGAAATGGTATATTATTGAAGTTAAATCACATTATGAATGTATAGCATTCCAAGAGCAGCTGGAAAGGCACATCCCCAAATGTGAATGGTATTAATGTCCAAATAAGAGACACAATGGGCCTCATTAGGAGTTTGCCGGTCCGGAAAACAAGGGTGCCGGTAAGCTCACTGGCACCCTTGTTTCCTGATCGGCAAACTCTGAGACTGCCTGCCAGAGCCGATGTGCCCGACAGGTCTGACTCTGCCAGGCACAGTGGTCATGATAGGCAGACCATGAGCAACCACCAAGAAGTCCAGGCCACCCCTAAGAGAGTGAGCCACAACAATAACCCCTCTCTTAGAGACAGCAGACCCCGCCAGCACCTGCGTGCTGCACATAAACCACCTATCTCCCAAACCCCATCAATGGCTTCAAGAAATGCCAAACTCAGGGAGTGCACTGGTGGGCACACAACTTCCTCTCACAGAAACAGTAGTCGCTGCCAGGGCCAGTGCACTGGAGACAAGCCACATCTCTCTCACCCCCCCAACTTTGTCTTTAAGAAATGACTCACTCCAACATCCTACCTGTGGGCACACAGCCCCCAGTGATACTGACCCATATACTACCCTCCGCAATACACAGCCGCAGTCCAGGTACTCTTCCCACCCTAGGCACTACACACTCATGAGCAACCAAGGGAGGGCTCCTAACACCAACCTTAAAGCATCCACATCTCACAGCAACGTCTGTTCCATGCCAAGCACCCCCTCCCATGAAAAAAACAGTCCCCTTCATATGTCTCTTCTGGCCCCCCCTGCACTGCACAGAAACTCCTGATTCAACCCAGACCTCCAAGAGCTCTGCACAAAAAAACACCCAGCTTTAGCTAAATGAAAAAGCCCCTTCTGATGCTAGAAAGATAGCATTCACCCTAGCAGCAAAACACTACAAAAAAGCCTTATTGCTCACCAAATCCTCTACTTACAATGCAAGAATTTCAAATACCAAATCTGATACCCATGAGATTTTCACTATCCTCTGGGAATTGGAAACCCCTGCCACCCCAACTCCCACCTTCACCAAAGATGAAGCTTGGTGCATCAACATACAAAATGCCATGCTCAATAAAATGTACACCTTACACACCAAAATCTGCCACAAGCAAGACTTGCTCAAAGCGACCCCACAAACTGCCTCTCACCCCCCCAGCCAGAGTTGCTCAAATTCATCCCCCTTTCCACTTCTGTAAAGTCATGGAAGCTGAAGTCATCTCCATTCTGAAAGGCTTCAAAAACATGAGATGCAAAGGTGACAATTGCCCTGCCACCATCATCAAGGACTGCACTGGCCCCTTTCATTAATACTTCCTTCACTGCAGGTCAAGTCCCATCCTCCCTGAAGGAAGCCTGGGTGCTCCCTCTGAGCAGAAACCCCACTCTAGGCCCCACTGTCCCAAATAACTACCATTCTATCACAACAGTCCCATTCCTGCTGGGAACTCTAGATAGAAAGGCATACATTCAGATACAAGAATTCCGGGAAGCCACTAATATCCTGGGCACAAGTCAATCAGTTTCCCGCCCAGGTCATGGAATGGAATCTGCCCTGTTAGACTTCAGAAACCAGCTAGATGTCCTCAGAGAGCAAGAAAAACTGGACCTATTTTTACTCTTGGAGCTCTCGTCCACCTTTGAATGGCTGGACCATAAGATCCATTGTCAGCACTTATACCTGGCAGCAAACTTCTCCCCAAAGCCACTATTTGGATTGCCTCTTTTCTGAACGAAATAACCATCAGAGTATTTGCAGAGAACACCCGTGCCCCCCAGCCCCCCATCACCTGCGGCATACCTCAAGGTTCCTGCATCTACTCCTCCCTCTACAATAGCTTTACAAAACCCATCTTCAACGTTTTGGACATCGTTTTGGACATCATCGATATATCTTACACCAACTATGCCAATGACACGCAGATCTTCATTTCCCTCTCTGGCAATTACACTGACACCACCAAGCTGAACGCCGTCTACACGACAATCCAGGAATGGATAGCAACACAATGCCTATGTTTGAGTGAGGACAAGATTGAGCTCCTCCTGGTTTGCCCGCCGGCAGTGATCGAGAAACTCTATCACCCAATACTCCTTTTTCAACATTGACGGCAGCATGATCCCAGTCTCTCCATTGGTAGAAACACTAGGAGTCTACATGGACACAACACTCTCCCTCACCAGGCAGGTGAATGCTATTGCCTCAGCCCACTCCACTAAAAGTATTAATGCTTCAAGAATATTTTTATATCCAGACAGCTGCCAGCCAGGGCAATCATCGGGTCAAGACTGGACTACTGCTACGCACTGTTTTGCAGCCACCTAATCGTCTAAAATCCAAAAGATGTAAGTGATCCAAAACAATGTCCTACGAGCTGCCCTCAACATTCCCAAACTTGAACACATCTCTGCAGAAGAAGGAAGGTTCACTGGCTCCCTATCCATGAAAGGTTTATTATCAACATACTCACAATAACTCACAGATGCCTCTCTAACATTGCACCACCTTAGCTGGGAGAGTGCAATCCACCAGACCAACCAGGACAGTTTATGCACACCGTCTGGTCCACCCGAAATTCAAAAGAGTTAAAGCAAGAGGGTCAAGCATTTCCACAATCGCAGAAAAACATTGGTACTCTTTGCCACCAGCCTTGCGAACAGAGCAATCATACTAGGCCTTCAATAAAGTGCTGAAAACATGGCTCTTTGCTTCAGTTGAAGAGATACCCACTGCAAATCTCCCAACCTGCTTTCTATGTGTAACATATAATGTAACAGAGCCTTGATGGCAGAGGGTTGAGCGTGATTTATAAATGGAAAAATAACTAAATATCAATAATGGTTGCCACTTGGCTAATGAATACACATGATTTCCACGTGCCTAACTTTTATAGGCCACTTTTATGGTGGCATACAACAGTGCAGAATACAAAATTGATGGAAGAATTGTATCGCCTTAAGATGTGCTCAATGTTAAGTTATGTTATGTTACTTGGCATTTATATAGCGCCTTATGTGTCATTGGTATGATCTCAAAGCGCTGGTAGGTTGAACGCCTTCAGGAACCGCAGTTCAAGTCAGTAGAGAGAGAGAGTGTCATATGGTGCGTGGGCACACCGGATATGTGTGCAGCTGGTGTGGTTGTTGCATGATAGCTGCTTCTTAGCGGTAGGTGTGGTGCTGAGGAAGTCAGTTGGATGTGTTCAGTCTGGAGGGTGGACACTCAGACTGAGTTCTGACTGCGTTAGGCCTGAGGAGATGCCTAAGCTGCCCGGAATGTGCTGAGCAAGCTGTGTTTTAATAGGATGATGAGGGGTTCGTGGGGTCATGTTACTATGAGAACAGCTAGGCCAAGTGTGTCACAGCATAGCTGTGTTCTAGTTGAATGATGGTGTATAGGAGAGATAATCGTAGTAGTGTGATATGGTGGTTTATCAGTGAGGAGCTTGCAGCCAGTCACGAGGGCAGGACAAGGGGTGTAAATAGCAGCATACGTATATAAGTGAGAGGATAGATAGGGTAAAATGGGCGTGTAGGTACATAGCAGTCGTTCCATCCGCTTCATCGGTTCCATCCACTTCATTGGTTCCATCCGTTCCATCGACTTCGTCCGTTCCATCCACTTCATCCGTTCCATCCAACAGCAACCCCTTGCTCTCTGTTCTTAGAAAGTCACAGCTCCACCTCACTGATGAGGTCCAACCAGACCGAAACACGTGTCTTGGGTTGCTGTTGGTACTCTTGTTCAGAAGAGAATTGCCAGGCATTTTGATGCTGGACTGCCCTTGTGCAGGAAAAAGCCTGATATGCAGTGGATATTTCTCTTCTGTGAAAGGATGGTGAGCTAAAGACTCTGGTTGAGACTCTAACCCGGGATATAGGCTGGTAGTAGAGAAACTCCCAGAACCCCCCTTGTTTGTGCATATTAAGTCGCTTTGGGTTTTCACCCTAAATTAGAAGGGTGATCCAGACGTGGAATACTTGCTCGCTGTTCTTAGACAGGCACAGCTCCACCTCACTGACGAGGTCAAACCAGGCTGAAACACGTGTCTGAGGTTTCTGGGGTACTTTTGTTCAGAAGAGAATTGCCAGGCATTTCGTTGCTGGACTGCCCTTGCGCAGGAAAAAAGCCTGATATGCAGTGGATATTTCTCTTGTGTGAAAGGATGGTGAGCTAAAGACTCTGGTTGAGACTCTAACCCGGGATATAGGCTGGTAGTAGAGAAACTCCCAGAACCCACCTTGTTTGTGCATATTAAGTAACTTTGGGTTTTCACCCTAAATTGCAAGGGTGATCCAGACGTAGAACCCTTGCTCGCTGTTCTTAGAGAGGCACAACTCCACCTCATTGACGAGGTCCAACCAGGCTGAAACACGTGTCTGAGGTTTCTGGGGTACTTTTGTTCAGAAGAGAATTGCTGGCATTTCGTTGCTGGACTGCCCTTGGGCAGGACAAAGAATGATATGCAGTGGATATTTCTCTTCTGTGAAAGGATGGTGAGCTAAAGACTCTGGTTGAGACTCTAACCCGGGATATAGGCCGGTAGTAGAGAAACTCCCAGAACCCCCCTTGTTTGTGCATATTAAGTAGCTTTGGGTTTTCACCCTAAATTACAAGGGTGATCCAGACGTGGAAACCTTGCTCGCTGTTCTTAGAGAGGCATAGCTCCACCTCACTGATGAGGTCCAACCAGGCCAAAACTCCCAGAACCCCCCTTGTTTGGGTATAAGATGTCAAACTGTACGAAAAACGTCCCGCAAACGTAGCACCATACTGTAATATTATCTTAAAAAATTGACAGAAATGGATCTTAACAGAAACATTAATACATACTTATAACCATAACAAACTCGACCTAATACAAACTCAAACAATTCACACCATATAAAGAATGGTTAAACAAACACCTAGTGTGTTCCCAATGGAAAATAGACATAGTGAATATGGAAAAAAAGTAAATTAAAATGAAGCAAACAAAATCTTGTTCCTCAATCCTCCTTCCTGAGTAAAGCGGGTTCAACAATCTGTCCAAAGACATTCTTTTATCTCAACCTGATCCCCACATGATGAATGTAAGACACAGCTAAATCATTCAGGCAAAAATATGTCACCAGACAAAAAGGAAAGAATAACAACAAACACATTATATAGTCCCCAAGGGAGATAAACACAGTGAATATTAAATAGGGCAGTAGGTTCAAATACACCAAACAAATTCTTGCTCTTCATTCATCCCTCTGGGGCAAAGTGAGTTCAACAAATCTATGCAAAGGCATTCCCTTTTTCTCAACCTGGTCTCTACATCATAATTTGGGTTCTTACCCAAAATTCAATCAACATTCTGAAATCTTAGTTGAGATACATTGTGTGTGGCTTCTTTACAATGACATGCAACCTCTGATCTTTCATTGCTCATTGGAATGTTGGACCGGTGCTCAATCCAATGCACCTTCGGCTTCCTGGGGTGTAGCAAACATAATATTTACCACATGGACACTTAATGATATACACAACAATGGTGCAATCACAGTTAGAGTTACATATAATGAGTAGTTTCTTACCTGAAAGTGGACGAAAGATTTTGTTGCCCCTAGTGACATTGTGACAATTGTTAAAATTGTAACGTGGAACTGTGCCAGACACTTGCCTCACATTCTGTCCAATGTCCTTTTTGTGGTTCCCAGTCATAGGATTGACAACATAAGGATCGACGGGTCAAAGGATCGACGCAAAAGGATCGACGGGTCAAAGGATCGAAGTTTATTTTTGGGGGGTACCCCCCCCAACCCTGTTTTTGTGGTAAAAATCACTTTTTTTCCCTAAACTAAAACCCCCAAAAAATATATAATTAAAAAAAAATGTGATCCTTTGACCCGTCGATCCTTTTATGTCGATCCCTTGACCCGTCAATCCTTTGAATTCGATCCTTTGACCAGACACCCTTTTTTGTACGTACCAAAATAACATGTAAATTTGTGTTCCACTGATATGCAAAAACAGGGCAGTCTTGAAAATATTTACCTATTCTGGTATCTCTCTCTGGTATACCCCAATGTTTCAAGATGAAACTTTTCATTTGACTACTCTGAATGACATTCCCATAGGAAGAAACATTAAGTTCCAGTCTGGGATACCCAGTAATCTCCGTCTGGAAGGGAGCTTGAGCAGGTCTTCGCTGTTGAGGCAGTGACAAAACGGACCCCACAGAGCTTCATTGCAACATTCGTTTCAGTCTAAGGTACAGTTGAGGAAGCAAAGGGAATCAGGCGGGGGGGTCACAAAATGTAAGCACTTAGTTCCATGCTTCTATCTTCTAAAGATTACCACACTCAAGAAATACACACAAAGCCACACCGCACAACTAGAGATAGAAGCAGGAGGTTCCATGCAACTCCCCATCCCATCCACTTGGATATTCACAGAGCTGTTACACAGGCTCCATGGACATCCCGGAAGAAGAAGTGGGGCTTCATGCCATCCCACAAAGTCTCAGAGGTCAGGTAAGCTTTACAAAAGCACAGGCTCACAAAAATGATGAAGGCATGGCTATCAACAGTGAAAAGATAGTCCCACAATTTCTCACTTTTTCTCCCTCCTTCGATGATATTAGGTCATTCCCCCGAGAAGAACTAATTGACTCCACTTAAGTGTAAGATCAATCTAATTAAAGTTGCAATTGTGGAGAAAAGGGAACTGGACCATACTATTAAGGAAGAGGGAACTATAAAGGCCATTAAAACCAGAAAAGGTCTTTGGGTCATAAGGCATAAATGTAAATTTGTACAAAATGTTTCCTTGCCTACTCATCCCACTCTTAGTCCACTGTTTCAGTACTTCACATACTGATGATCAGTCTCAAGCAACCTCTGTTTTTGTGTTCTTCCATCAGATGTAAATCGAGAACTTGGATAAAAAGATTCATACACAACCTGGAAGAGAGGTTCTCTACTGATGAGTGCAAACAGGCAAGGCTATTTTATGGAAACACGTAGGGCCTCATTACGACCCAGGCGGTAAGTTACCGCCTGGGTCGTACCTTTACCACCAGGCGTAAACTATGGCGGACTTACCGCCCCATTCCGAGGTTGGCGGGCGGTAAGTCCCCAATCCCCATTTACCCTTCCCCATTCCCATTTTTGCCCCATAGGGCATAATGGGAGTGGGGAAGGCGTTAATTACGCCACCATAAATTACGGTGGCGTAATTAACAACATGGTCCCTTAGCGCCATGGATTTTAACACCTGCTAAAAGCAGGTGTTAAATCCTCCATGGCGCTAAGGGACCTCGGAATCAAGCGGTAAGGGTCGGCGCTGTTTACGCTGCCGTAAACCCCTTACCGCGTGGGTCGTAATGAGGCCCATAAGCACAATGTACTTGTAAGTTAATTACACATCTGTATGAGTTCACAAAATATGAGACAATGAGAGCACATATGTGTGTCTCCCTTATGTCCGTACAGAAAGTGGGTTGAATGCAGCAAGTAACTCGACAAGTTGTACATCGTTCTGGCAAAATAATGTACAACAAGGGGGTTCAGAAGTGGCCCCAGACTACCAGTCCTGAAGAAGGTGGCCAACTCAGATAAGTGCCACTGAATCCGGTTGACTGACAAGTGTGTATGTGCCTAATTGGAACTGCACCCCCGCAGAGAGTGACGATATACATTTATTGGAAGTGAAGATTTTTCTTCACATGATTCTAGCATTGTGCCAGTACGACACTCTCATGTACTCACATGTTAGATGTCCTAAGCTCGAGCCAGTGTTAGAAGAGTATTGCTGATGTCAGGGTTTTATGCAAGGAGTCTGAACAGTAATGAATAAAATGGAAAGGAACATACCAGTCCAGACATACTTGTTTACCAGTTCTTGTTATAATACAATACTAATAACAGCATTAAGATAGGGCAAGACTTCTCACTCTATCCGTCACCTAAATAGGTGGCCCACAGCCTCTGGCTAGGGTGAGACACCCACACTAAGGACAGTAAGAGTCTTTTGTAGGGACAGATACCACCTACGTTACAGGTGACTAAAATTGCAACGTATCCTCTCTTCTTTTGTGATTCACATAATTTGATTGGGCTGTTTAACAGATTATTTTCTTCAGCCCTACTTCAGACGCATATCATGCCCCTTAAAATCCTCTCCCCTGAGCTAACAATGAGTCAAGAACCAGGCCAGTGTACAGGAAATATGTTGGTATTTATTTAAATTAAAAGTAATAGAAATGTGCATGAAAATGTCAAAACACCACTTTATCCATGGCACAACACAATCAACTTCTCTTAGCACACATAAATCACAAAAGTAATTTGAAAAGAACACAATCACAATCCTTCACTTTCTACAAATATCACTTTAAGACATAATTAAACTGATCAATAACCAAAACGATTATACATGTGTTGTGCGATTTTCCTGCAGGCGTAAAAAGGTTAGCAGTAGGATTTTAAGATTGATACAAATACACATGGTAATTATGATTTTGCCCACACTTTTGGTTTGAAAATAAACACAGGGTGATTTAGTGGTTTGTTTTTCAGACCTCCCCTACTTTGGTCTGTTTTGAGGAGGTCAGACAGAAAAATTAGAATTATATAGTTTTCATCGCACACAGGGAATGAATTGAGCTTTGTTAATTTCAAATTTTAATAAAATTCACCCCGCAGTTTTCTCTCAAAAGGGGAATTACTTAAATTAATATTTTTAGTCAAATAGGCTAAAGTAGCTACACAGTTTTTCCCACCCCCACTGTAAAGGGGAAGGATTTAAGACAAACCGACTCCCCCACCTTTTGGGTTCCCGGGGCTCAGTTCTACTTACATACAAAGCCTATGTTTAAAGTTCAGGAAAGCCAGCTACATCTCTGGACACTCTGAAAGGATAGGATAGGGGTCTGGTCACTCCACTCTCAAAGATGGCCTCCTGCTCTCCACCATAGAACACACTCAGGTTTGAGGCCTTCCAAGAAATACACAGTGCCACCCAGATGCACTCTCAGCAATCTCCTCTGTTGTTTCTTTACAGATGTCAGATGGTAAGTTTCAGCAGCACTCTCTGTCTCTCTGTCTGTCTGTGACTGTGTCACCTCCTCCTAGCGCAGGCCCCCTTATGTAGCAGTGATAATGCCAAAAATCTTGGGGAAATACCCTGAAATAATTCCTGCAAGTAGGATTGGAAAGTTACTTTTGTTTCTCCTCTCAAACCCAGCCTCCAAGTCAGGATTGGTTTAGGGGTCTGGAGCAACATATGGCAATTCCCATTTGTAATCGCAATGTGTACTCCTTTCACATTTTTGGCAAAAACTAGTTAGGTATCACAACTTCATAGTTTTACTAGCAACTGCCATAATATACCTATTTTCTGATTCAGCTAATCCTGGGGAATTAGCTAAGCCGACGACCAAGTCCGTACCATATAGCACAGATATTTGGCACCTTTCTGCCAGTCCATAAAAAGCATAACAGTTATGAGTATGTACGTTATTACCCCTATCCCTAATTGTTTTCTGGACCTGCTCACCAACTCTCACATTTGGAATATGTTCAGGTCAGCCAGAAATACATATTTGATAGACATTACAGTTCACTGAGTTGCAGGTGGATGAATTTTAAATCTCCACAATCCCCTGGAAATCACCTATAAAACGGTGCATAGATGAAGAAAATCCACCCCAATGATAATAGTCCTTTTAAATTAATTGTGTATCTTCATGTGGCACAAATAGCCATTCTCCTGCCTTTCAGCCATTTGTTTTCACTTGATCAGCCTGTATCCAGAGTTTTTGTATCAGTATCTTTGTGTTGGTAGCTTGCTCTTTGAAGGGGTTGCTCCCATTTTCACACATATTGGTCATGCTCCAGCCAAGGGGAACTTCTCCTGCAGTCAATACCTTCAAAGCCAACATGTCTGGAGAACACTGAATTTCGACACCTTTAGCAGGACACTTTATTGCAGTTGGTAATTAGATGGGAGATGTGGCATCCAGGTTGGGAGTGGGAGATATCCTTGTGAAGTTTCCCACAGCCAGCAAAATGGTTTATCTTGGGCTGACATTTTTCCATGAACACAAAGCAGCTTTTCAAATGTCACTGGTGTTTTGTATGTGAAACATAATAGTCAATGACACAATTGAAAGGGTCAGGTAGAGAAAGTACATGCTGGCCCTCACCGGCCTCTGTTTGAGTACAAAGTGTTAATTCATTAAATCAAACACACATCCCTTTTGTTCCTTCACAGATGTTCATTATGATCAAGAACAATTCTTATGGATAAATATCCATACAAAGATGCAACACAGAACAACTCAATATATGGATCAGGTAAACATTACATAACATCAAATATCTATCCAAGCAGAGTGGTCTTGGTTGTGGTACAAAGACATGACATACTAACATATACATTTCCTACTGCCAATATCAGCAAAAACAGTGGTATTGTGGTGGTTCCATTATTTCAACAAAAAACACAATTCCTCAGTACATAGTAGCAAGGCACACTGTGAGTAATGTACAACACTGGGACTCGAAACGTCTACACCAAGGTGTTTCGGCCCTTCTGGGGTTCCATTGGGAGCCTTTCTTGTGGGGCCTTCATCAGGACTAGACGACTGCGGTGTAAGGAGATTCTGTGTATGCTGCCAATGAAAAATGAGGCAAAATGAGGGGTTTGTTGGGAGGGTGAGGAGCAATGAACTGATACTTGTTAAGACAGCTCGTGATGGAGCAACGCTTACCGTGTCTGTGGAGAACTTGTACACGGGAGGGGTGTGTCCCCTCAGGTAGTAGGGTGACACACTGGTCACTGGGCTGGGGACAGGTTAAATCTGTGAGTCCGCAATTCGGATAGTGTGTGAGTATCTTTTTGTAAGCCTGCAAACTAAAAGTATGTGTCAGGAGTAGTGTTGTAATCACGTTGATTGAAATCAAACCCTGTTTTGCTTAAAAGAAGAATAAGAACTTAAAAGAATCATTGGTCCATATTTTTCAAGAGCCCAGCACCACCACAATCAACACCCTGTGGGACTTGCCCCCTGTGCAGGACCATTTCAAGTGTGGCCACTGTGTGGCCTGCCCATTGACCAAACAAAAACAAGTGTTTGCACACAAGAACATCAGTGGACTTTAAGAGATCATACGAACTGCAATACTAAATGTGTCATCTATGTCATAGAGTGCCCATGCGGGTTACTTTACATCAGGAAGACCATTAGGAGAGTAAAAATGAGAATTTTGGAGCACCACTCATGCATTAGGAATAAGGTCCCAGATAAACCTCTGGTCGAACACTTCCTGAAAATACAACACCAGGAAACAGATCTAAGTTGGTTTGTACTACAGAAATTGAAACCCAGCTGAGAGGGGGTGACATTAATAAAACACTGACACAGCTTGAGCATTGGAGCTTTGGTACATCTCACTGCTATTCATTTTGGAAAACACATTTATGAAATATATTTGGGATTTACCCAAATCAATGCCTAACTGTGCAGTGCATAAAAAGTTGGACTCTTCATTCTCAGAGGATGACCTGAGGTTGGAACCGGTTCAGCTTTGGTTAAGGGTATGGACAAACAACAAGGCTATACTGATCAAAGCAATTATGACCCATTTTATTTGGTGAGTAAAAAGAACTACAATTTCCATGGATCGCTTTTATAAAGAATTCACTACAGGCTGGCCATTGTACATCCTATGTTTGTAACACTGCAGGAATCTTGAAAATGTTAGTGAGCAGAATTATCCGCAAATTAAGTTTAAGACATAATTTGGAAAGAGATCACTTTGAAATTCTGAAACCTGCTAATAGGGTGCACTTACGCATCTTTGGTGATACCTGGTTATTTCTCATGGTCCAAGACAATAAATGAGTGTGCTCTTGTTACTAGAGCTCGGTTGAGTGCTATATCATCATCTATACCAACTATGCAGATGATACGCAGATACTCATGCCTATCACGGGTAATCACATCCACGACTCCAACATCCTAAACGAAATCTACCTAACCATACAGGCCTGGATGGTGCACAAAAAGCTCTGTTTGAATGATGATAAAACAGAGATACTTATCATTGGTAACCACGCTCAGATTAACAACCTTTCCAATGACTGCAAAGCCTTCATCATTGACGGCAACACCATCTCCACCTCCAAAGAGGTTAAAACACTAGGGGCCTCATTACGACCCAGGCGGTAAGTTACCGCCTGGGCCATGACTTTACCACCATGGCGTAAACTATGTTTACGCCATGGTGGTTGGTGGATTTACCGCCCCATTCCAACCTTGGCGGGGCGGTAAATCCCCATTTTCCCATTTACCCTTCCCCATTCCCATTTTGCCCCATAGGGCATAATGGGAGTGGGGAAGGCGTTAATTACGCCACCGTAAATTACGGTGGCGTAATTAACTCCATGGTCCCTTAGCGCCATGGATTTTAACACCTGCTAAAAGCAGGTGTTAAGACCTCCATGGCGCCAAGGGACCTCGTACTCAGGCGGTAAGGGTCGGCGCTGTTTACGCCGCCGTAAAACCCTTACCGCCTGAGTTGTAATGAGGCCCTAGGTGTCTACTTAGACTTCTCACTCACCATGACCAGGCAGGTCAATGCCATCGCCTCAGCGGCAGCCTACAGCGCCAAATTGATCACAGCCAGCAGACCATTCTTGACTACTGATAACTGCATTACACTCGCCAAAGCACTAATACTATCCAGGATAGACTACTGCAAATCCCTATTTGAAGACTCCAATTCTAAAAATATAAAAAAAACTCCAAATGAATTCAAAATAATGCAAGAAGGGTAGCGCTCAACATTCCAAGAAGGGAACATATTTCAGCAGCTAGACGAAAAATCCACTGGCTCCCAATTCGGGAGCGTGTTACATTTAAAATCATACCCATTACACACAAATGCCTTGCTAAGAGCACCCTCAGCTATCTATCAAGCTAAGTCACCATGATCCAAGCCACAAGGCCTACCAGAGCTGCCTACTCCTTCTGCCTGGACATCCACCGCTTCAAGCGTCAAAAACCGTGAGGCACCAGTTTCCCAGAGATCGCAGCTAAACTCTGGAATGCCCCAAGTGTTGAGATCTGACCCCTCCCTCTGGTCTTTTAGGAGATAATTCAAAACTTGTCTTTTCAATCAAGGGATCTAAACACCCTCGCACAATGGCAGAACTTCACCCTGAATCGCCACTCCACTATTTTCTCATTTATCCCATCAATGTCGTGACAACTAATGGAACAACAAATGTAACTCCTAATGTAACTGCTAATGTACCAATGTATCCAAGATTTCCATTGTAAAGCATTGTATGACTGTAACTACAAGTAATTTAAGGAACCCGATGTAAGACTGATGTAACAATATACCTTAGATATCTTTTGCCTTGTAACAATGTAACCATAAGCAACATAAGAAAATGTCTGTAACTGTCTCACTTCTGTAACCAGTGCCTAGATGGCCCCGGCTAAGTGCGTTTAACAAATGTCAAATAAATATAAAAATAGGGTTGAATGAGATTTCTGGAAAGTGCACGGGTAGGTTGATATTGGATCAAAGTTGCCTGATTTGTAATGCAGCAAAGGAAGACCTGCTACATTCGCTCTTCATTTTGCCCGGTTTATGTGGCACCCTGTCAGTATTTCTTAATCCCAATATGTCAATCTTTGAACCTCAGGCAGTGCAAACCAGCCCTTCTTTTTTTTTTATTAAAGGCAGAGACACTTGTTTAGAGTGTGGACATTGTTATGATTTTTAAGATTTTGCCTGAGAATTAGAGATACCCTGAAAAAATGAATTGTTTGTTAAATCTTGTCCTTCTTTGATTCTAATGAATTAGTTGGAAATGTCTTTGTATTTATTGCTATGTGGTTTTTAAAACAATGCTGTTTTTCTGTTTTTTAGTTAATTCTTTCGGTGGTTCTTGTTTAGGGGGATTGCATGGTAATTTTATTGTATTTGGCCCACTTTGCTTGGCCAATACTTATTTGCAGCCGGGGAATGGGGCTCAGCCAATCAGGTGGCTGGAACAGCAGGCGAGACTACAGAATGCCCACCCTATGTTCCAGTCACCCAAGGTGCTTCCCTGTGTAACTTTTCTTTTCCTTTCTCTTTTTTTTCCGAACGTTAGAAAAACTCAATTCCCCTTACCCCCCACCCCAACTTACCTGTGGGACCAAAGCATTGTGCTCCGGTCCCCGATGCTCCTCCCATCTGGCTACCATTAAAATAGAAAAGCGACTATGTCCCTTTTCGCATTGCGGTGGACATTTTGGAACATGTTTTCCATGTTGACATTTTCTTTCTCCAAACAGAGATGGGCTCACGCTGAGGAAATTCCAGGGTGCAAATAGCTTTCATGCACCGGCTAGGAGGCGGACATGGGCTTTAATGGCCAGCAGCCTAAGCTGAGGTCCTCGCTTCGCTCGTGCCTAACAAAGCTCGGACTGGTGGGCCGTTAAAGCCCTTGTCCGTCCTCCAGCCAGGACGTGAAAGCTATGTCCCCCATTTCTCTCTTTGGCTCTCTTGGCTTGGACAATGTTTAATCTTAGCTTGAGACCTCTTTGTCACCTTTATCCTCCTGTATACTCCCTTTCTCTTCCAAAATCTCCTCTGATGTTGTATTCCTTCCTGCTTCCTTCTTCCCCAGAGCCAACCTCTCCCAGCCTTCGATGTTCTCCACTTTCTTCCCTCTGTTCTCTAACTTCCTCTGTCCCTTCTAAAGTACTAACTGGTCCATCGCCTATCTTTATTGCTTCTCCCTGCTCTTTGTATCTCTGGTGTTCTCTCTTTTCTCTCCCTCCTACCATAGCAACCTTATCCTCACAGTATTTCCTTTCTCCTTCTACATCTTTCCCTTCTGCAGCTACAACCTTTCCTATGAAATCGCTCATTCCACCTTCTTCTACTGGATCAGCTCTGAAAAAGCACATATGTACTCTAACTTCTCTGCGCCCTGACTGAAGCAACAAGGCCCTCTATTTACTGCCCAGACAAGGCTTCTGCGGCCTGATTTGCCTGGATGCCCAGTGGTTAGCTGACGACATACGATTGGGCAAGTGGCTTTGTATTTCAGCATTTCCGGGGGAGTAGGGGTGGCTTTAAAAAGCCAGCTGCAATTCTGGAATCTCCATCTTTGCTCAGTTTGCTGCCTTTTATACAGGCAATGAATGTTAAAGGAGAGGGGCTGAGCTGGCTTTTTTTTTTCTTTTTCCCTCAGGGGACCGGAAAATGATAAGAGGTGCTGATCCCACACAGGCCTGGGAGGCAGTGGTAGGAACAGACAAGGAGGGAAGTGCATCCTACGAGAGGGGAAATGGGAGTTCGGTGGAGGGTGACCGGGATGATGTCAGTGGGCATCGCGACTGGTGTGAATGGAGATGGCAGATGCCAATTCTCAGCTTGCTCCGAATGCAGACTTTCGCTGCCAGGTAAAGCCCTGGTCTGAGCAACCTGATTGGCTGCTACAACTACTAATTAAGTGTGCTAAGTGAAATGAAACCACTGGTGAGGAAGGTGAAATAACAAGTAGATGTCATGTATATCAACTTCAGGCTATAATCAGTGTTAGATATATGAAACTATGTGTACACGCATTTCTCAGACTGTTCTCCAAGATATCATTTGCTTTGGTTGTGAAAGTGATTTGAAGCTAGGCAGCAGGACATGAACTCTATAATCGAACAGTCTGGTACAGAATGGCGAAGTAAACAAAACAACAGCGGTTTGCAGGCAGTTTCATTTTATGCAGTGTTAGGCTATTCAGCAATCATACTAATTGCTTTCACGTTATGCCTTTTCATTACCCTTTTTTTTCAAATGCGTTTGATGCATTACCTAGTTTGCTTTAGCCCTCAGTCCTAAGGCTTCAATAATAAATGCGTTTCAATGAGTAAACGCCTTTAATTGTCGGCAATGGAACTGCATTTAAGTTGCTTCCTTTTTACTGCTTTGCATTAATTTAAAATACCGTACTGTGTTTTCCAGCTTACTCTACAGTATTTACATTAGAAAACAGTGATTGCAATGGACGGCTAAGATTTCCCACAGCGGTAAAAATGTACTTTACTCACAAAGATGTATAAAGCTGTGTGTTACAGAACATATTCATGAAATAGGACAAATAAGTGTTGTTTTTGTACTTTTGAAAGTCACTGTGGTGGGAGTCGGTGAGGCACCTTGCCCAGCTGTCTCTCCACCCTCCCTGCCCAAACACACCAAAGAGTTTATGCACACACAAAAACTGGACACAAATAATTGGACTCGTAGGCAAGACACTACAACCTTAGCTTGGGTTTAAAATAGGCCACAATACGCCAATTATTATTAAATGTAAGAGGGTCATTACTGAGGGGAAAGCCCCCCTCCCCGGAAACGTCACATGCTTCCACCTTCTGTCTTCTGCCAAGATGGCGGCCCCCTTAAAGTGCACAAAGGCTTCTGGGGTTCATCATCCTTCCCACTGGGCCTACCTGAGGTTCTGTTTGTTAATTTGGTTCGGCTTGCTCACAAGGTCCTCTACGTGTCTCAACGAGAACTCCTTGGTAGGTGGCACAGTTAGAGTTGGCAGAGATACTACTTTGTTTGACCTCCGAGCTCTGGGGCTCCTCCTCTTGCATACCCTGGTAGCCAGTTAACTCAGAGCCTACCGACCCGGGAGAAGTTGGTGTCAGCGGGCACCACATATGGTTCCTTCCAACACCTCTCTGGTTAAGACAAGTGAGTGAGCACATGCCTGAGCACTTGCACGATCTAAATGATACAAGGACTAGTAAGATCGTTTGTCTTGTCCTCCCTCTGTCTTCCCTCCCTTGTCACGTCTCTAAACAGTTGTGTACAGGCACGTTACAAATCACACATCATATCATATCATCTAAGGACGGTGGGTGGGAAAAGAACCTTCCTTTGCCGTACACTGCTGCCAAGCAGACCTCAACGGTGTGCAGCACCTCTATTTAGTGCAACCTGCCACCGCCCAATGATGTCACACACCAGCCCATCTTCTGCGCCCTGTAGCATTCTTGAGGGAAGGTCATGGAGCCCAGCCCTCTGCTGCTCCTTCGCTATACAAATTCCTTGCAGCCAAGATTCCCACAGCAGGGTTGGCCTTGTGCACAATATCTACCAAGTATAACTCCACCATAAGAGCCTTCCCCTTGGTCAATTGTGGTCACTTATGTGCCAACAGTTGGGGATGCGCCTCTTCACACCTATGGCTAGGGCATAACATACCTTTTTATCCCAACTTGTGGTGGCGTCGCAAGGACGCCAATAGGCATTAAGTGGGATGCACTATGATATAGTAAGGGGCTTAGTTCTGCTAAGACCATTGTTTTGGCTTTGCTTATGCACTCACTATAAGGGAAACCTTAATTTGATGCCCTGACAATTGCTTTGGACATGGAGAAAGCAGACAGGGAACCTTGGCTTCCTACAACAAAAGCACTCTTCTCCTCTTACTCACATACAACATATTATCAATTCAAACATGAACCGGCCCCTTGCTTTATTGGTTCTGCAGATGTTAGTAGTAGTACTTGTAAAACATAAATGTTTGACAAACCTATAGAACACGCTGCACTGTGACATATCAGTCTGAGCTTCTTTGAAATTGACAATAAATGTGAACTAAAAAAGTATTTGACACAGATAGAAAACAAGGGTACAATCTCCTTTGGGCAGCGACGGTGTCTGGGCATGGAGCGCTGCCTCTGTGCAAACTGTTTGTTGTGGAGAAGATGATACAATGGTTGTTCCTCTGCCCTCATCCAGATTGGCCACTGGAGGAAGCTCGTTTGATTGATTGAATGTTTATTTATTATGCGCTTATACACAGGTGCTTCAAAGCGCAACCATGCATGAGAGGGGAAGGCATAGGGAGGACATGATAAACAATCTTACTAGGTAAGGTACACTCAGATCATGCAGGTGAACAGAGCAGGAAGGTCATGGGCGGTGGGTAAAACGGACCAAGTGCGCCCAGTCCCGTCAGAACATGGGTTAGGTGCAGAGAGGTACCACTCTCATGGGTTGTAAACGAAGTGCGGTAGTGCTGCAGCAAGTGCAAGGCCCAAGGACAAGTGTAGGAGACTGCGAGGAAGGATTGGGACCTGTGCACCTCTGAAGGTACCCCAGGCAGCCAGTCAGCGAAACTGAGCAGAAGTATAGGACAGAGAGCAAGAGGGCAGAAAGAGTTGGTTAGAATGGGAGAGGGAGAGAGAAGGTGGAGGTAAAGAGGAAAGTCTTGAGGAGTTTCAAGAAGATAAGGAGATCCGGCTCAAGGCTGAGAGAGGCAGGGAGGCTTTTCCAGAAGGAGGCACCTGCAATGGATAAAGATCTCTCCCCAAGTCTCTGCTTGGAGAAGCGGCTCACCCGCGGTTTACACCTGACTGCCATCCTTGCACTCCGGCCTATCTCTTCTGAAATCAATGGGCCTCTGCCAGCGGTCTTTGCCATTGCAGCATTTGTGCCCATGGTTTTAGCAAACATAGTGAATTGTACATCGGGGAGCCAGCATGTTTTGTTTCTTTATGGTAATTTGCGATGTTTGTGTCTTGGTGCTTAGAGTGGTGCATTATGAGTTCAAAAGGCTTTCAATACAGGGTGCTGGGTCCTGTCTGCTTGACGCCACTGTAAAATCTGCAAATATTGAGAGCTTATGAAAGATCTGCAACTACAGAGTTCTTATTAATTAATTAACGAAAGATCTGCGGCTATTGAGTGTGTATGCACCAATGCATAGTATTAGATAAGAGCGGGAAACTGAGGTGCTGCTGATTGGATTTCAGATCCACATTTTCGTGGAGCCTTTGGGACAGTATCACAGAACCTTTGCAGCCAGTGCTCCACGGGGCATCAGCTGCAAAGACACGATTAGCGCCTGTGTTCACAACATAGGCAGTGTCAGCTGTTTGAAGAGCGCATGCTCAGAGTGCTGCTCAAGCTGCATATATTGCAAAATAATATTCTCCGGATTTGGCATTCTGCTAGTTAATGTTGCGATAAATAATACTTCATAGACAAACTTGCAGCCAGATCTTGTGGTGCCAGCCATAAACAGTGTGTGGTACAGCCCATTCAAACATGCCTACATTCGAAAATCTAAAACCCTGATGTTTCTGTGGCCCCGGTGTGCGCATACCTCGCTGCACATAGAAATTCTATAAACTCTTCCCTCGCCACACCCTAGGGGTTAAACACGCACTGGCAATTCCAACAGTTTAAGTTTTTTTGTAGGCATGGAAAAGACACTTGCCAGGCACTGCCGTACTGGTATTAACTGACCATCGATGGTAGAAGGTGCAAAATGGAGTGAGTAACTGGTCATCTAATAGCAGTGGCAGGCAAAGGGCTGTTACTGTATAAACAAGCCAACATTGTTGGATTTGCCCATGCTTGTTTTCAACACTACAGTTAAGGACACATATGATGCATATAAATCGAGTGGCTGAATACAGACCTGGGTAACACATTTTTATTACACAAATAACACGTTAACAGCTCCAATTAAGTAATTAACTCTCAGGAGCCTGCTTTGAAGAAAAAAAACTGGCAGGCACTTCGAGTGCACAGTTTGATGGTAAGGCTTGTTTAAAGCGAGCTAAAAGAGTTCCCATAAGGAGGTGCTTTGGTTGGGAGGGGCAGGAACTGGATGGGCATGTCCATATGGTTTAGCATGGAAATGGGCAGTCAATGGTGGGCAAACAACACTTTTAAGCTTTCTGTCCATGCTCATATGTCATTTCTCCCTATCTGTACTGTAAGGCAATAGTTTCGGCTTATAGGTGGCAATGCCACTTAATAGGCCAAATTAAAAAGGGGGCACATAGATGCGCATGCGCACCGTGGGATGTATTGACCCACTCTGCTGTGCATGCCAAAAACCTACAAAAACCTACCAAAACTGTGTGCTTCAGCACACAAAAAGAAGGATGCACAACCTGCCACCCATGGTGCATGTGCAGAGGAAATAGAGCACACCCTGCAGACATGTACCAGTGGGTTACATGACCAGCAAACAGAGTACAGAGAGAAAAGCAGCACTTTGCAGATAGAACCCAAAAAATGTGCCTACAAATGACATTTGCCTTGTTGCCAAAAACTCCCAAAATGCCCATAACACAACACTTTTCAACATTCACAATCTTGCCTGGTGCTAACATCCATGTATCAAATGGAACATTGTGAAACATACAAAGTCTGGAAACTGACAGCCTCTATGCCAAAATCTGAGTGCAGTACACTGGGCCGCCAGAATGACAGCTGTCAGAGAGGACTGAGAAAGATTTAAAATGATCTAAAACTCAAAAGTCTGCTGAATTAACAAACATAAACAGGATTGTTGCCAAAAAGGATGCAGATTTTCGTTGTGTTTTTGATTCCACAGATTTTAAGGCCAAGAAAGAAATGTATTTGTATGTTTGATGCAAAAAATATTTTTTTTGTTCTAAGTTTAAAAGTTAATTAGCATGGCTGGGGCTGGCAGAACTGGAAAAGCAGGTTTCCTCCTGGAAGGAATGCCTTCCTCCTCATCAGAAACTCACGGGGAGGTGGTAAGTGCTGGGTAGCCCAGACAATTGTCTACAGAGAGCAGAGGAACAATGACCAAGTGCAGCTCAGGAAATGAGAAGTGTGAAAAGGGGTCGTAAATGACCTCTGGAAGGAAGAAGCCAGGAGGGAGATGCCTTGGTCTGCAGGGAGAAAAAAAGAGGCAGAGCCAAGTGACCATCTGTTGCTAAACATGAAGAAAGAACACTTTTTAAAAGACTTATAACTTGCTATTCAAAATGGCAAAAAATATAAAAATGACAGAGTTGTTAATTTAATTTCCAGCTGAAAGTGTGAAGAGGCGGCAGAATTGTGTGACATTTTCTGGGCAGGAATGGCAAGATATGTGGTTTTATGCAAAATGTATTACTGTTAGAATTTTGAAAATGTACATGCATGTCCCCATGTAAAACATGCATATTTGTGGAAATTTGCAGAAAAATTGGAAAGTGTGTACATAGCGAAAAGGGCAACATTCTGTAGAAAGGGGAGACAAGATCCCACCAATGCAGGGTTTTGAGAAATAGCTGCTATGTGAAATATGGCACCTTTATATGTGATTTGTATAAAAGTGACTAATGTAGAAATGTGTGTTTAATGTAAAATCCGATTTTGAGACCAGTGGCCAAAGGGAGGTATCTGAGGATTGTAAAGCAAATCATAAAACCTGACATCACCCAGCCTTAATCCAATCACTCAAATTGCAAGGCGGAGATGAAGTGGGGTCCAATCCCAGCTCACAGGGGCAAGATTAGCTAAACCGGCCCACACACCCCCTTCATGATGTCATTTTATAGCATAAATAGAGACAACTGACAGCCCATACGGACAGACGGATCCACTCACTATCCTAATGCTGGCGGAGCGCCCTGCTGCTGAAATCTACATCTTTCTTGTTCTAGACTCCAGAAACATGGCAAAGCGAAGGCCTATTGCATAACTGAACCATTCTCAGCTAGGCCTCAAATTCTAGAACAACCCCAAAAGCCTAGGGGAAGCATCATAATACAGCCGGGCTGTGCTGTTACTGCTTGCCTCCTGAAATGAAATATCCTCAGAACCAAGAAGGGCAGATCCTGTGCTGTGCTGTGCCGTGCGGTGACAAGAGCGCCTTGCTGACACTGTCCAGTCCGATGTGCCCAGCTGCCAGTCCCTGATAGACCCTGACGGTCCAGAATCCTGACAGTCCAAAATCTTAAATCCATCTTGTGTTTTGTGAGTATTAGTAGGAAGCTAGAAACTGTTAATTCCTGTGCATTGTCTTGTCCCCTCCTAACCTCTGAACTATCCTTACTTCCATAATCAATAATATTGTACAAATTCATAGTGAAATGAAATCTTATTCTGTCTATCTGTAAAAATATCCTTTTCCTAGTCATTTTGTCAACTTTGATATATTAATTTCATTCAAGTGACCAGCCTAGCGTTCCAAGGTGGACAGCTAGGAACCAGGACTGAGTCGTGAATCACTCCTGACTCTTACCTGTGCCGTCCTGGTAGCTTAGCTTGGATGCTCTGTTCCATAGTCAATATTTTTCTGATTTCAAAACAGTGCAGTTCTCCCGTTCACGAATATCGCGCATGGAAAAGTTTGCCGTGATTTTAAAATCCTGAGAAATTTTAGACGTGTAAAGTAGATTTAAACTGCTTACGACTTGGATGTTAAGATTGCAAATGTTTTCTGCTGACTAAATCATTGCTTATGCTTGTTCGCAACTGTTCAAAGCGGCTTCCATAGGAATTTACAACATTTTAAGCATTTTTCCACACATTTAGAGTTCTTGCTCAGCCACTTTAAAAGTCATTCTGACAGTTGAAAAGCCGACTTCGTTTTTCTCTTTCTGTGTAAGGGGGTAAGGGGGAAGTGAGACACTGTGATCTGTACTATTCCTGAATACCTGCTATCTCCTCACATTTATTACAATTTGCTTATTGGTGGGTTGAGGGTGTTGCAGGGGGAATTTCTAACCACTGTGCTATCTGATCTGAAACAACACAAAAGTATTATTTTCTGTGCTGCATTTGTTTTGCTCATTACATAGTTTTAGTGTGTTAAAGATATCATTCTGTGTTACATTACCCCATTGGTGATTGTTGTTTTCCTATTAATATATATATATATATATTGTGATTTTGATCTTCAATAAGTAAATAAATAATACCTTTTACAAACCAGCCTGATTTCTGGTCCAGCGTGACCTGGGGTATTTTTAAAGTAAGGGGTGTGATACGAGTGGTACATCTTTCAAATAATTGAATCTGTATATCAATAAGCTTTTCCATTGCGCTGTACACTAGGCCGGGAGCACAGTGTATCACCTAATTGAAATCCTTAACAGCTCTCTCTCTCTCTCTCTCTCTCTCTCTCTCTCTCTCTCTCTCTCTCTTTCTTTCTCTCTCTCTCATTTTAAATTAACATATAGTATAAGGAATATGAACAAATAACACAGCAATTGCAATATATTATAATCATCTCTAATGCATTTCCTTCTGGCTACATTTTAACGTTCCTGTTTAGTTTATAATCAAAAACAACTGCCCATATGTGTTCTGTGTAATTCTTAGATTATCATCTATTCAGGGTAAAAGCAGGACTTAGTTTTCATCAAAAATCGGTTAAAAAGGCCCAGTGAGATACAATTATTTGCCCAGGTTCGCACACTTTAGCTAAGTCGTGACCTGCAAATTGAGACCAGTCTGCAACTTAAACACTTGATCACACATCTACTCAGCTGTAGTTGGTAGGGATATGTGTTGAAGTTTGGCTTTTAAGAATATTCTAACACTGTATTGAATATTTATTTTATCATATGCTAAAGAGCCACACTTCCACACCTACCCCCCCACCTCCCCATCCCCTCATTTTTCGTGTTTGTCAAATGTCAGTCTTGTGTTCGTCCTCCTCCTACTTAAAACATCATAATGCAGAAATCGTTTAACACTAAGTCGTGCGCAACACTGTGCCACAGTCGTTTCGTTTATGTTTCAATTATTATTGTAAGTTGTTCCTCAAATGCTTAACCTCAAAAAGTATGTAGTGCACTCTATTAATAGATCTTCTGTATCACTCCTCTTTTACAATAGATTATTCTTAAGTACATGTAATGGTTAACTGCATTATGTTTTGGATATTATGACATTACAAAAGTATTTTATATACCTTAATAAAAATTATTAAAATGAAAAAGAATATTCTATGACAACAATAACTTCAAAAGTGGTGAAATCCTAATAAAACAGCTTGAAAAATATATAAATACTTATAAAAATATGCTAAGTAAAAGTAGTATCATTATAGCCACCCGCCCCCCTTTGGATGGAAGAATACAAGTTTCGGGATGTAATTGAAGCTTAAACATTCTCTTTACGTTTTGCAAATGTACTCTTAACACTCAAAGCCTCATGACAAAGGACACTGTGAAAGGTGTGCATGCTTATTTGTTAACTCAGTCACCACGGTTATTTATATGTAGTTAAACAACATCATGTTGTGTGAAGAAAATGTTACATTCTGCATCAATGCAACCCCTCATTCGTGTGTGTCACAATAACAACACATAATGGAAACGAGAGACAGTACTAATGTTTTTGACTTGAAATAAGGCACATGCGTGGGTGTTTATCTGGAGCTTTATTTGGTCTTTCCGATGCACATTCCTTTTAATGCACCTATAGCTAATGCACCTCTCGGTTCTCATCATTGACCAATGTGAAGGTAGATTTGGCCTTATGAGGCAGGCAGTATTTTTGGAGAAGGATGTGAACAGGTGTGGCAGGGTATTAGAAATATCTTTGGCTTGTGAAGGTGTTTATAGGGGGAGACAATGGCCTTGTGTGTGGAGTTTATCGTAGGATTCGTAATTTAATCTTTCTATATTATTGTAGAGGTATTTGCCCTGGCATGTGAGCCTGTGGGTGTTTCCCATTGAAAAACGCTTTTGTAAATCCGTCCAAATAAATGAAAACTCTAAGATGATCTCTAAACTGCTTGTGTTTATACTTTGCCCTAAACCAAGATCACACTCTTTTACATTGATAAGCACATCAACTCCAAATAGGTGATTATCAATGAGATCTGCCAGGAAACCCCGCGGGAGAGTATGCCGGTAGTGGCTTACACCCCTGGGTGCTGTGATCAGCTATAAGAGCGCGACACATTGGAATAAAGAGCAGGTCGGCCCCAGAAACAGCTCCACGATGCTGATACAGAGCCACCGATGATGTGTTGGTGATGTATTGGAGAAAAACAAAACATCACTCAGCAAACAGGAGAACAATCTGGGGGATTCAGTGAAGCAGCTTGGGGGTGGAAATCAGGCAGTGGACAAACAGGTTGACAAGTTAAAAAGTCTTCTCGATGAGTGAGAGGACATGATGAACCTAAAAAGGCAGAGAATAATAATGGCAGCACATTTTTCAGAAGAAATTCATATAGCTATGCCACGAACACAATTTGGGGACATCTTGCATCAGGCAAGACCATTTGCAGTTTATCCAAAAAATCTCTGGGTACCCAAGAGCCTCATTTGAAGGCAGCTAGTGGCATTTTTAGTGCTTCCATGCTGGCATCATGGTTATTACCAGAAAGACTAGCACCATCTAAGTCACAGCAGGATTCTGGCAGTGGGGCAATATAACAGACTTTGGGACTTCCATGAGGCGCCTTGTGCCTGGCCCCACTAACTCCTGATGTGTTCATAACCTAGTGCTCTGTGCGATTTCTTATCCTACATTGGCACTCATGCACTCTATTAAGCAGATTTTAAAACTGCAATGGATATTATTAAAGGCTATTTTGCAACCTGCAATTTAACTAGTGACTTGGGATAGAACACTATCTTATGGAGTGGGTGGAGTATGATATGATATGATAGGATAGTTTATTTATATCGCGCTCATACACAGGTGTTTCAGAGCGCGACCAGGCAAAGGGAAGGGGAGCAGGGGAGAAAAACAAAAACAAACGATCTTACTAGGCCCAGTGACATTGAGAATGTGCAAGTGCATGGGAAAGGGAGAGGGGGAAAGTGCAAGGGAAAAGGGAGAAGGGGGGAGGAGAAGTGCAAAACATAGGAAGTGAATAAAAATCAGGAGTAGGGGCTTATTCTCAGGGATTGTCATTGCCCTTTATTAGAGAGGTTTGCATACACTGAAGCTAATGAACATTTATGCTTTGATTGTCTCACGCATAGATTTATCACAGGTCATAAACTGTAGTCAGTTGTTTATTTATCAACTAAATTCTTGTGTGATATAACCAGATGACATGATATGTTTTGGATAAATGATCTGCACATTCTTATATTTTTATTATACTTGATATAATGGTATGGTTGTCTTATCAAAATAAAATATTGACAAGTAGTGCGTACACCTTTCTGAGCTTGAGGCTGTAAACCATCGGCAGCACCGATGATGAAAGGAGTACCTGTATGCTGCCCATGATTCACCAGAACGGAGCCAACAAAGCTGATACCAAAAGCACAACATCGCTATGTCACCACATGCCCCAAAATCTACTACAAAGTGAAGGCTACCCTATGCAGAGAAATGCATGGTAAGCAAGATAAACAGACACAGAACCATGCCAAAAAGAGTGGAATATGTGTCCTCACTCACATCTAGCGTGAACTGAACAGAGCTGATGTGCCGGGCATTTATGAAACTATCAATGAAAGCACTGATTACATGAGATGCCCGAGGAAGAAATACAGGTTCCAAAGTATTTTGTTCAGGATTTTATCTCTTTCAATCTACCTACAATTTGAAATGAGCTCAAAAATGTAAATTCCAGTATATTCTGACCTTGATTCTGGCAACGGCATGGTACAGTTTAGAAGGTGATCAGCAGGGTGATATCTCCACCAAGCCTAATGACATGCTCTGCACATTGGCTAAACTGGTAGTTTGAGATCAGAGAATTAACCTCGGTTCAGAGGCAATGCAGGAGATTGACCTATGATCTGCGGATCCCAGCCCTGTGAATCTCTTGCAGGATCCAAATGTGCTCAGTATACACTGCTCAAAATGCCATCAAACACTACTTAAATCAGTGGCACTTTATGTGACAGCCCCGATAGTGGGTGCAAATGTGATTCTTTTGTTGTAAACTTATTGATGAAAAGTGACACAGTATATATTGTTCAACCAGCAGACTGAGCCTCACATAACCATGCTGATTTGTTTTAAAATGCATTCGATGTATGATTATCTAATTCAGTCTTTCTAGTGGCATGAGCTGTCATGTGTGTACACATTAAAACATGTGTACACCTTTTATTTTGCATTCTTTTTTTCGTAGTTCACTGATTATTATTGAAAGCTTTCATAAATACATTAGCAAATAAAATAAGTAATGCATTTGATTAAAGCAGAAAGTCTTTCTTTCTTTTTTTAATACATCGATCAAATACAAAATATTCAGTTCATTGTCAACAGTACACTCTCCCGTTGTGTTATTGTTCCTGTGTCTTACTCACCTTCAGGTATTCTAGTGGCTAACAACATACTTAACATTTTAACCAGCTGCTGTCATATCATCCCCAAGAATCATGACTATATATTTTAACAATTTGCAAGATTGTAGACCAGAGGTTTGTTACCTAAAGGCAACACAACCACATTTAAACCATATCCGCCCTGTGACTGAACACTCTCCACCATAAAGAGGATATTGCAGGGTAAATGTATCTAGTTCTCACAGCAGCGAGGTATCATCTGTGTGAGATATTCTGTATCTCATCTTTCTTCTGGGGGCAAATCGAAGGCATTGTTGCTCTGATTTAGATTTTCTTCCACTTGCGACCTTCCAGTTCCTTCTCCCATTCTTCTTTCCAGGAGACCCTATAGACGCATGTCTCTACCTCCCGCTCCATCCTCAGCATCCAATATAAGCTTGAGATCCGCCTTTTCTGAATTATCATATCTTGCATTAACCTTTCAGAAGTGGTATCTATACAACTTCCACCTTTCTTAATTCTGGGATTTGAGAGCCAGTGCCACACTGAAACTATCATAATCTCTTATTTTATCCTATGTCAAATTCGATTTTTCTTGCTTAAAATTATTTGATTTATTCTGGATATATATATTTCAAACACGTAAGCTTATTTACTTGTTCAGTTCTTGTATCACTCTTCTGTTATTCCTGATAGGTTTTCTATGATTAAAGTCCTGGCGAAAGCCATAGGATAATTCATCTGTAAGTGAAGCATCAGGTAAGGCGAGCAGTAATCATTAATGCTGCCATATCTGGATGTGCAAGTAACATAACAGGCCATTCCTTTTTGTAAAACCTTGGGCCTCATTAGGACCCTGGCGTTAAGGGGTTAACGGCGCCGTAAAAGGTGTCGGTGCCGTTAAACCCTTAACACCTTACTACGAAGTCCCTTTGCGGGACCCGACCTTAACGGCTGGTCTAGACCAGCCGTTAAATTAGGGGCCCGCAAAGGGACTCTCGAGGTAAGTACGGTACCGCAATTTGCGGTACCGTACTTACCACGTTCTCCATTTTCATTATGCCCTATGGGGCAAAAATGGGAATGGGGAAGGGCCATGGTGGCATGGGGAATTACCGCCCCGCCAACCTCGGAATGAGGTGGTAATTCCCCATTCCGCCATAGCGGACTCCGGCATCGACCATGGTGCTAATAGCACCATGGTTTTCCGCCACAGTCCTAATGAGGGCCCTTATGTGTGTTTCTTTCAGGGAAAGGTGCATCTGAATCTGTTCTATTTGTATCCTGGTTTCTGTGCAGTTTTCTCCATTCCATCCTGCAATATCTCCATGAGGTCCCAAAGCCTTTTCTCGCTTTTCTCTGCCAACACTAGTATTCCTTTTCCCTTGTAGAAAACCATTACCAAAATCTAAAATTGAACATTCAGCCTAATTTTGTTAGACATCTAAATCGCATGTAATGACCCACAAACGTTATCACGTACGTGCCCTGGGGTACCCTGCATGAAATGTCATGTTCCCAAGGTGAACTGGACTGCGAGCGTGGTGTCTCAGGGATACACTATTTCAAACAATTTCTTTAACTACAAGGGTTTAGACAGTGGTAAAACAATCTGGACAGCAGAGTTCTGTAAAAATAGCATATTGAATTATTATATTTACATCATAATATCACCATATCTATGTAATAAAATACAAATAATTGGAAAGCTTATATACACATTTGTTCTGCATAAAGAGCAAGGGGCTGGGCAAAGGCATGCATAGAAGTATAAAGTGTAAAGTGCAATTCAATTGAATGAACAATAAAGGTCCATTGTAAACCACCAACTCTAATTACAATCCTCGTGTTTTTACAGATGCCGAAAAAAGTTAAAAATTCACACAATACGTAACCATAAAAATGCATAACTGTTCATCATTTAGTCTCCAATCACTTGTCTCACAGTCCATAAAATACAGTCTTTTTTCGACTAAAGGTTGTTCACAAATACATTTCTCTTTCCTAATTTTTATAAAGAACTTCCATTATCTTAGTTTCGACTATGTAGCATCCAGGGCTGCAATGGCGCTGATGTCTGTCTTCTTCAGGACTGGACTGTCATTGCCCAACAAGAAATAAAAAACTCTTCAAAGGCCACCTTCATATGTAGTCTTTACCATAAACGAAAAAACATACATAAAACACATTAAAATATTCTGCAGAACCCAACCGTCCATAGATTCGCGAAACCCGTCAATAGCTCCTATGAAGGAAATTAAAGAGCACATAACATACTGTTAGCTCATCTCTGGGCAGCCCAATCGGGTCAACATCCACCTTCTTATTTTGGCGGTCCGTGCAGCTCATAAATTCTGCAAACAAAGCCAAAAACACAAGGACATAATCACATTTTTCTCTACTAGTGTTGGCATCTGGTGTCAGGTAAAATTGTCAAGTAGCAGCACATCGAACAACATACCTCTTGTATTTTGTAATCAGCCATTTCCAATTGCCCAGGCATGTTTCCAAACAACACTCCCATCGCGAATCGCAGGGGTACCTCAAAAACCTATTTCTGCAATAAAGAGGAAAAAATTATATTTACTTAACCTGTTGAATATGCCACAGAAGTCTGAGTTGCCTCTGTGGCTCAACCTCATAGATACTAGTCTAAAACAACATAGGGTATGGCAAACAGGCACACATCCGAAAAAAATTTCTAATGTAGATAGGTTAGTCAAACTCAACTTCATGGTAACAGAGACAGACCGGTAACGATTTAATACAATGATTAAATAGTGTAGAATACCATGAATACCTCTGTATTCAATATAAAGAGCTGTGTTTACTTAGCGAGTCCAATTTTCTCATCAAAAAAGGGTTCTCCCGAAATCTAGACCGCACAGCATGTTACATGATTTCAGCTGGAGCATGTCCAGCTGAACGTTCACATTAGCGTCCTTTTCTAAGGAAAAAGTGGCATCATAGGTGAGGGCATCGCCTCATTTGTCCATCTTACATAAAGGGTTAATCTAGATCCACACTATGTGGTGAATTTCCTAACCTTAAGGGAACCATATAATCAAGTCCTCCATGCAGCACGTTCTTCATTTTAGAATACTGGGTTCTGGCGGGAGTCCTTCCTCTGTCTCCATGTATAGAGACAAAGCAGCATTGAGCTAAACGATGGACTAGATTCCTCTTCCGCCTAAGTCCATTACAAATGCCCAAACTGGACTGTAACAGACACTGTTGAATTAAACGAGGGACTGCCTCATTCCCAGTTCAGCAATCCATAAATCGATCGATGTCGTCATGGATACATGGCAAGAAAAAATGCAAGTGACCTTAACTCACTCTGCTGTGTGTATGTGAAAAATCTAATAACAATCTAAAATCAATCTGTGTAGAAACACTTTAATTCATTCAATTGACATTGTACCCACTGGTTCTCAGTTGAAGCATGTGTCCCCCAGGGCTCTGTGCTCACACCACTACTCTTTTCATTATATATTTATGGACTTAAAGACTGTTTAAACACCTGCAGTGCGAATGCTCCTCATTTTGGCATGTAACATATCCCTGTTTTACAGAATGCTGATGATACTGCTTTGTTTTGTCAGGACGCCATGCTCACTGCAAAAGCTCATTGACGCCTACACAAAAAAACATATAAAGGACTTACACTTGCTGCTAAATGTCTCCAATTCAGGAGTTTTATTTTGCAATCCAGGAGACAAGTTAAATAAGGGAAGGTCACAATCATTCTGGCTAGACGGCAAAAGGCTACAAATGATTGAGTCTTATGAATACTTGGGGGTTTCATTGTCCTCTAGCCTTAAGGGTAACGCCCACATCGAACAACAGGCCCTTTGGATGTCACAGGTTATTGGGGGTATACAGAGGTTTACCAAGCTTTGCAAAGCGTAACATGCACCAATGATGCTCAGATTGTAGAAGCCCAAAACAAAAGCAGTCGGATCATAAGGAGCAAGCATTTGGGGCTTTGGTATATCTCACTGCTAATCATTTTGGATCAAAGTTGCCTGATTTGTAATGCAGCAAAGGAAGACCTGCTACATTCACTCTTCATTTTGCCCGGTTTATGTGAAACCCTGTCAGTATTTCTTAATCCCAATATGTTAATCTTTGAACTTCAGGCAGTGCAAACCAGCCCTTCTTTTTTTTTAATTAAAAGCAGAGACACTTGTTTAGAGTGTGAACATTGTTATTATTTTTAAGAGTTTGCCTGAGAATTAGAGATACCCTGAAAAAATTAATTGTTTGTTAAATCTTGTGCTTATTTGATTCTAATGAATTAGTTGGAAATGTCTTTGTATTTATTGCTATGTTGCAATGATTTGTTTCTGCTTTTTAGGCAATGCTTTCGGTGGTTCTTGTTTAGGGGGATTGCATGGTAATTTTATTGTATTTGGCCCACTTTGCTTGGCCAATGCTTATTCGCAGCCGGAGAATGGCAGTCAGCCAATGAGGTGGCTGGAACAGCAGGTGAGAATACAGAATGCCCGCACGCTGTTCCAGTCACTCAAGGTGCTTCCCCGGTTAGCGCTTTTTTTCCATTTTCGTTTTTTTCCCTGACGTTAGAAAACTCCAATTCCCCTTACCTCCACCCCAACTTACCTGTTGGACCAGATCATTGTGCTCCGGTCCCCGATGCTCCTCCCATCTGGCCACCAATAAAATAGAAAAGGGACTATGTCCCTTTTCATATGACTGGGACATTTTTGAACATATTTTCCATGTTGACATTTTCTTCCTCCGAAGGGAGATGGGATCGCGCTGAGGAAATTCCATGGTGCGAATAGCTTTCACGCACCGGCTAGGAGGCGGATATTGGCTTTAAAGGCCCGCAGCTTAAAGCTGAGGTCCTTGCTTCGCCCGTGCCTACCAAAGCTCGGACTGGTGGGCTGTTTAAGCCCATGTCCGTCCCACAGCCGGGACATGAAAGCTATGTACCCCGTTACTCTCTTTGGCCCTCTTGGCTTGGACAATGCTTAATCTTAGCTTGTTAACTCTCTGTCCCCTTTATCATCTTATGTACTCCCTTTTCCTTTCACAACCTCCTCTGATGTTGCATTGTTTCCTGCTTCCTTCTTCTCCAGAAGCAACCTCCCCCTGCCTTTGATGTTCTCCACTTTCTTCTCTACCCTGTGATCTGTAACTTCCTTTGTCCGTTCTAAAATACTAATCTGTCCCTGGCACATCTTTATAGCTTCTCCCTGCTCTTTGTATCTCTTTTTTTCTCTTTTCTCTCCCTCCAACCATAGCAACCTGATCCTCACAGTCTCGCCTTTCTCCTTCTACATTGTTCCCTTCTGCAGCAACCACCTTTCCTATGAAATTGCTTATTCCACCTTCTTCTACTGGATCAGCTCTTAAAAAGCACATTTGTACTCTAACTTCTCCTTGCCCTGTCTTAAGCAACAAGGCCCTCTATTTACTGCCCAGACAAGGCTTCTGCGGCCTGATTTGCCTGGATGGCCAGTTGTTAGCTGACAACATACGATTGGGCAAGTGCCTTTGCATTTCAGCACTCCAGGGGAGTAGGGGTGGCTTTAAACAGCCAGCTGCAATTCTAGAATCATGTGGTGGGACTACAGCTGGTGTTAAGTGAGAAATCGCTCTCCATCTCTGCTCAGTTTGATGCCTTTTATACAGGCAAATAATGTTAAACGAGAGGGGCGGAGCTTGCTTCTTTTCTTTTCCCTCAGGGGATCGGAAAATGATAAGAGGTGCTGATCCCACACAGGCCTGGGAGGCAGTGGTAGGAACAGACAAGGAGGAAAGTGCATCCTAAGAGAGGGGAAATGGGAGTTCGGTGGAGGGTGACCGGGATGATGTCAGTGGGCATCGCGACGGGCGTGAATGGAGATGGCAGATGCCAATTCTCAGCTTGCTCCGAATGCAGACTTTCACTGCCAGGTAAAACCCGGGTCTGAGCAACCTGATTGGCTGCTACAACTACTAATTGAGGGTGCTAATTGAAATGAAACCACTGGTGAGGAAGGTGAAATAACAAGTAGATGTCATGTATATCAACTATATTCAGGCTATAATCAGTGTTAGATATATGAAACTATGTGTACACGCATTTCTCAGACTGTTCTCCAAGATATCACTTGCTTTGGTTGTGAAAGTGATTTGGACTTGAGTTCACAGGGACATGAACTGTATAATCGAGCAGTCTGATAAAGAATGGAGAAGTAAACAAAACAAAAGCAGGCAGTTTCATTTTATGCAGTTTTAGGCGATTCAGCAATCATACTAATTGCTTTCACGTTATGCCTTTTCATTACCCTTTTTTCAAATGCGTTTGATGCATTACCTAGTTTGCTTCAGCCCTCAGTCATAAGGCTTCAATAATAAATTCGTTTCAATGAGTAAACGCCTTTAATTGTCGACAATGGAACTGCATTTAAGTTGTTTCCTTTTTCACTGCTTTGCATTAATTTAAAATACCGTACTGTGTTTTCCAGCTTATTCTACAGTATTTACATTAGAAAACAGTGATTGCAATGGATGGCTAAGATTTCCCACAGTGGTAAAAATGTACTTTACTCACAAAGATGTATAAAGCTGTGTGTTACAGAACATATTCATGAAATAGGACAAATAAGTGTTGTTTTTGTACTTTAGAAAGTCACTGTGGTGGGAGTCGGGGAGGCACCATGCCCAGCTGTCTCCCCACCCTCCCTGCCCAAACACACCAAAGAGTTTATGCACCCACAAAAACTGGACACAAATAATTGGACTCGTAGGCAAGAAAGACACTACAACCTTAGCTTGGGTTTAAAATAAGCCACAATAAGCCAATTATTATTAAATGTAAGAGGGTCATTACTGAGGGGAAATCCCCGCACCCCCCAGAAAAGTGCACCTGCTTCCACCTTCCGCTTTCTGCCAAGATGGCGGTCCCCTTAAAGTGCACACAAGCTTCTGGGGGTCGTCATCCTTCCCACTGGGCCTACCTGAGGTTCTGTTTGTTGATTAATTTGTTCGGCTTGCTCACAAGGTCCTCTACGTGTCTCAACGAGAACACCTTGCAGGTGGCACAGTAAGAGTTGGCAGAGGCTGGATACTAGTTTGTTTGTCCTCTGAGCTCTGAGGCTCCTCCTCTTGCATACCCTGGTGGCCAGTTAGCTCAGAGCGTTCCGTCTCGGGAGAAGTTGGTGTCAGCGGGCACCACATATGGTTCCTTCCCACTCCTCTCTGGTTAAGACAAGTGAGTGAGCACATGCCTGAGAACTTGCTCGCACTTGCACGATCTAAATGATACAAGTCCTAGTAAGATTGTTTGTCTTGTCCTCCCTCTGTCTTCCCTCCCTTGTCACGTCTAGAAACACTTGTGTACAGGAGCGTTCTAAATGACAGATAGTATATCATATCATCTAAGGAAGGCGGGTGGGAAAAGAACCTTCCTTTGCCACGCACTGCTGCCAAGCAGACCTCAACGGTGTGCAGCATCTCTATTTAGAGCAAGCTGCCACTGACCAATGATGTCACGCACCAGGCCATCTTCTGCGTTCTGCAGCATTTTTGAGGGGAGGTCCTGGAGCTCAGCCATCTGCTGCTCTTTCGCTTTACAAAATCCTCCCAGCCAAGATTCCTACAGCAAGGTGGCATTGTGCACAATATCCACCTCGTATAACTCCACCGTAAGAGCCTTCACCTTGGTCACTTATGGTCACTTATTGGCCAAAAGTTGGGGATGCGCCTCTTCACTCATATGGCAAGGGCACAACATGCCTTTTTATTCCAACTTGTGGTGGCATCGCAGGGACGCCAATAGGCATTAACTGGGATGCACTACGATATAGTAAGGGGCTTAGTGCAGCTAAGACCGTTGTTTTGGCTTTGCTTATGCACTCACCATAAGGGAAACCTTTATTTTGATGCCCCGGCAATTGCTTTGGCCATGGAGAAAGCAGACACGGTACCTTGGCTTCCTACAACAAAAGCACTCTTCTCCTCTTACTCACATACAACATATTATCAATTCAAAGATGAACCGGCCCCTTGCTTTATTAGTTCTGCAGATGTTAGTAGTAGTACTTGTAAAAGATAAATGTTCGACAAGCCTTTTATGCATAAAGCCAAGCAACAAACATGATGAAGCATCCGCGTGAAATGATGAAGTATTCCACCATGACGATGATGATGATGTTATGTATGGCTCTATAGAACACGCTGCAATATGCCCTATCAGTCTGAGCTTCTTTGAAATTGACAATAAATGTGAACTAAAAAAGTATTTGACACAGATAGAAAACAAGGGCACAATCTCTGTTTGGCCAGCTGCCTCTTTCTGTGGTGTCTGGGCATGAAGCGCTGCCTTTGTGCAATCTCTGTGTTGTGGAGAAGATGATACAATGGTTGTTCCTCTGCCCTCATCCAGAGTGGCCACTGGAGCAAGCTTGTTTGATTGATTGAATGTTTATTTATTATGTGCTTACACACCTGTGTTTCAAAGCGCAACCATGCATGAGAGGGAAAGACATAGGGAGGACATGATAAACAATCTTACTAGGCAAGGTACACTCAGATCATGCAGGTGAACAGAGCAGGAAGGTCACGGGGGGTGGGTAAAATGGACCAAGTGCGCCCAGTCCCGTCAGAACATGGGTTAAGTGTAGAGAGGTACCACTCTCATGGATTGTAACCAAAGTGCGGTAGTGCTGCAGCAAGTGCAAGGCCCGGGGGCAGGTGTAGGAGACTGGGGAGGAAGGATTGGGACCTGTGCACCTCTGAAGTTGCCCCAGGCAGCCAGTCAGCGAGACTGAGCAGAAGTATAGGACAGAGAGCGAGAAAGCAGAAAGAGTTGGTTAGCAGGGGAGAGGGAGAGAGAAGGTGGAGGTGAAGAGGAAAGTCTTGAGGAGTTTCAAGAACTTAAGGAGATCTGGCTGAAGACGCAGAGAGGCAGGGAGGCTTTTCCAGAAGGAGGCACCTGCAGTGGATAAAGATCTCACCTAAGTCTCTGCTTGGGGAAGCGGCTCACCCGCGGTTCACGCCTGACTGCCATCTTTGCACTCCGGCCTATCTCTTCTGAAATCAATGGGCCTCTGCCAGCGGTCTTTGCCATAGCAGCATTTGTGCCCATGGTTTTAGCAAACATAGTGAATTTTACATCAGGGAGTCAGCATGTTTTGTTTCTTTATGGTGATTTGCGATGTTTGTGTATTGGTGCTAACAGTGGTGCATTATGAGTTCAAAAGGCTTTCAATACAGGGTGCTGGGTCCTGTCTGCTTGATGCCACTGTAAGATCTGCGAATATTGAGTGCTTATGAAAGATATGCAACTACATAGTGCTTATTAATTAATTAATGAAAGATCTGCGGCTATTGAGTGCGCATGCACTAATGCATAGAACTAGATATGAGCGGGAAACAGAGGTGCTGCTGATTTGATTTCGGATCAGCATTTTCGTGGAGCCTTTGGGGCAGCATCACAGAACGTTTGCAGCCAGTGCTCCACGGGGCATCAGCTGCAAAGACACCATTAGAGCCTGTGTTCGCAACATTGGCAGTGTCAGCTGTTTGAAGAGCGCATGCTCAGAGTGCTGCTCAAGCTGCATATATTGCAAAATAATATTCACCGGAATTGGGAGTCTGCTAAGTAACGTTGCGATAAATACTACTTCACAGACAAACTTGCAGCCAGATCTTGTGGTACACTTATGTAAGAGCGCGATACAAATAAAATATCAGTCTGCCAGCCATAAACACTGTGTGGTACAGCCCATTCAAACCTGCCTTATTTGAAAATCAAAAACCCTGAGATTTCTGTGGCCTCCGGTGTGCGCATACCTCACTGCACATAGACATTCTATAAACTCTTCCCGGGCAACACCCTAGGGGTTAAACAAGCACTGACAATGCCAACAGTTTAAGCTTTTCTGTGGGCATGGAGAAGACACTTGCCAGGCCCTGCGGTAGTGGTATTAACTGATCATCGATGGTAGAAGCTCAATAATGGTGTGAGTAACTGGTCATCTAATAGCAGTGGCAGGCAAAAGCTGTTACTGTAAAACCAAGCCAACATTCTTCGATTTGCCCATGCTTGTTTTTAACACTTCAGTTAAGGACACACATAATGCTGATAAATCGAGTGGCTGAAGACAGACCTGGTTAACACATTGTTATTACACCAGCAACACGTTAACAGCTCCAATTAAGTAATTAACTCTCAGAAGATTGCAGTGAAGAAAAAAATTGGAAGGCACTTTGAGTGCACAGTTTGATGGTAAAGCTTGATTAAAGCGAGCTGAAAGAGTTCCCATGAGGAGGTGCTTTGGATCGGAGTGGCAGGAACTGGGTGGACATGTCCATATGGTTTAGCATGGAAATGGGTACTCAATGGTGGGCAAATAACCAAACAACACCTTTATGCTTTGTGTCCATGCTCATATGTCGTTTCCCCCTATCTGTACTGTAAGGCAATTGTTTCGGCTGATAGGTGTCTGTGCCATTTGATAGGCCAAATTTAAAAGGGGGCACACACACACACACACTCTCTCTCTCTCTCTCATTCCAAATTAACACTTATTATTAGGAATCTGAACAAATAACGCAGCAATTGCAATATATTTTGATCATCTCTAATGTATTTCCTTCTGGCTACATTTTAACTTTCCTGTTTAGTTTATAATCAAAAACAACTACCCATATGTGTTATTTATTATTAATTTTCATCTATTCAGGGCAAAAGCAGGACTTAGTTTTCACAGAAAATCGGTCAAAAAGGCCCAGTGAGATACAATTATTTGCCCAGGATCGCACACTTTAGCTAAGTGGTGACCTGCAAATTGAGACCAGTCTGCAACTTAAACACTTAACCGCACATCTACTCAGCTGTAGTTGGTAGGGATATGTGTTGAAGTTTGGCTTTTAAGAATATTCTAGGACAACTATTACTTCAAAAGTGGAGAAATACTAATAAAACAGCTTGACAAATATATAAATACTTATAAAAATATGCTAAGTATTATCATTATAGCCCCCTGACTCCTTTGGATGGAAGGATGCAAATGTACTCCTTACTCCTAAATCCTTTGGATTTACGTTTTGCAAATGTACTCTTACCACTCAAAGCCTCATGACAAAGGACACTGAAAGGTGTGCCTGCTTATTTGTTAACTCAGTCACCACGGTTATTTATATGTAGTTAAACAACATCATGTTGTGTGAAGAAAATGTTACATTCTGCATCAATGCAACCCTTCATTCGTGTGTGTCACAATAACAACACATAATGGAAACGAGAGACAGTACTAATGGTTTTGACTTGAAATAAGGCACATGCTTGGGTATTTATTTGGAGCTTTATTTGGTCTTCCCGATGCACATTAATTTTAATGCACCTATAGCTAATGCACCTCTCGGTTCTCATCATTGACCAATGTGAAGGTAGATTTGGCCTTATGAGGCAGGTATTATTTTTGGAGAAGGATGTGTTACAGGTGTGGCAGGGTATTAGAAATATCTTTCGCTAGTGAAGGTGTTTATGGGGGAGACAATGGCCTTTTTTTGGAGTTTATCGTAGGATTCGTAATTTAATCTTTCTATATTATTGTAGAGGTATTTGCCCTGGCATGTGAGCCTGTGGGTGTTTCCCAATGAAAAACGCTTTTGTAAATCAGGCCAAATAAATGAAAACTTTAAGATGATCTCTAAACTGCTTGTGTTTATACTTTGTCCAAACCAAGATCACACTCTTTTACATTGAGAAGCACATCAACTCCAAATAGGTGATTATAAATGACATCTGCTGGGAAACCCTGCGGGAGAGTATGCCGGTAGTGGCTTACACCCCTGGGTGCTGTGATCAGCTATAAGAGCACGACACATTGGAATAAAGAGCAGGTCGGCCCCAGAAACAGCTCCACGATGCTGATACAGAGCCATCGATGATGTGTTGGTAATGTAGTGGAGAAAAACAAAACATCACTCAGCAAACAGGAGAACAATCTGGGGGATTCAGTGAAGCAGCCTGGTGGTGGAAATCAGGCAGTGGAAAAAGACACCATACAAACAGGTTGACAAGTTAAAAAGTCTTCTCGATGACTGAGAGGACATCATGAACCTAAAAAGATAGAGAATAACGATGGCAGCACATTTTACAGAAATAATTCATATAGCTTTGCCATGAACACATCTTGGGGACATCTTGCATCAGGCAAGACCATTTGCGGTTTAAAAAAAAATCTCTGGGTACCCAAGAGCCTCATTTGAAGGCAGCTAGTGGCATTTTTAGTGATTCCATGCTGGCATCATGGTTATTACCAGAAAGACTAGCACCATCTAAGTCAGAGCAGGATTCTGGCAGTGGGCAATATATCAGACTTTGGGACTTCCATGCGGCCCCTTGTGCTCGGCCCTACTAACTCCTGATGTGTTCATAACCTAGTGCTCTGTGCGATTTCCTATCCTACATTGGCACTCATGCACTCTATTAAGCAGATTTTTAAACTGCAATGGATATTATTAAAGACTATTTTGCAACCTGCAATTTAACTAGTGACTTGGGATGATAGAACACTATCTTATGGAGTGGGTGGAGTATGATATGATATGATATGATAGTTTATTTGTATTGCGCTCATACACAGGTGTTTTAGAGCGCGACCAGGCAAAGGGAAGGGGAGCAGGGGAGAAAAACAAAAACAAACGATCTTACTAGGCCCAGTGACATTGAGAACGTGCAAGTGCATCGGAAAGGGAGAGGGGGAAAGTGCAAGGGAAAAGGGAGAAGGGGGGAGGAGAAGTGCAAAGTATAGGAGAAACAAGAAAAATAATAAGTTAGTGGATAAATAAGTGAATAAATACAGGAGTAGCGGCTTATTCTCAGGGATTGTCATTGCCCTTTATTAGAGAGGTTTGCATTCACCGAAGATAATGAACATTTATGCTTTTATTGTCTCAGCGCATATATTTATCCAGGACATAAAATGTACTCAGTTGTTTATTTATCAACTAAATTCTTGTGTGATATAACCAGATGACATGATATGTTTTAGATAAATGATCTGTACATTCTTACATTTTTATTATATTGTTAATACTTGATATAATGGTATGGTTATCTTATCGAAATAAAATATTGACAAGTATTGTGCACACCTTTCTGAGCTTGAGGCCGTAAACCATCGGCAGCACCGATGATGAAAGAAGTACCTGTGTGCTGCCCATGATCCACCAGAAATGAGGCAAAGTTACTGATACCACCGGCACAACATCACTATGCCATCACATGCCCCAAAATTCACTAGAAAATGAAGGCTACCCTATGCAGGTGTGGGCAAGCACGAGTAGGGCTCAGAAAACACACAGCTGAGAGACACAATGGAAGACATGCATGGTAAGCAAGAGAAACAGACGCAGAACCATGCCAAAAAGAGACAAAGGACGACCACAAACTTGTAGTAGGAATATGTGTCCTCAATCACATCTAGCGTGACCTGAACACAGCTGATGTGCCGGGCATGTATGAAACTATCAATGAAAGCACTGATTAATTAAGATGCCCGAGGAAGAAATACAGGTTCCAAAGTGTTTTCTTCAGGATTTTATCTCTTTCAATCTACCTACAATTTGAAATGAGCTCAAAGATGCAAAGTCCAGTATATTCTGACCTTGATTCTGGCGACGGCATGGTACAGTTTAGAAGGTGATCAGCAGGCTGACATCTCCAGCAAGCCTAATGACATGCTCTGCACATTGGCTAAACTGTTAGTTTAAGATCAGAGAGTTAACTTCAGTTCAGAGGCAATGCAGGAGATTGACCTGTGATCTGCGGATCCCAGCCCTTTGAATCTCTTGCAGGATCCAAATGTGCTCAGTATACACTGCTCAAAACGCCATCATACATTGCTTAAATCAGTGGCACTCTATGTGACAGCCCAGATAGAGGGTGCAAATGTTATTCCCTTTGTTGTAAACCTATTGATGAAAAGTGGCACAGGCTATATTGTTCAACCAGCAAACTGAGCCACACAAAACCATGCTGGTGTGTTTTAAAATGCATTCGGTGTATGATTATCTAATTCAGTCTTTCTAGTGGCCTTAGCTGTCATGTGTGTACACATTAAAACATGTGTACACCATTTGTTTTGCTTTCTTTTTTTCGTAGTTCCCTGATTTTTATTGAAAGCTTTCATAAATACATTAGCAAACACAAAAAGTAATGCATTTGATTAAACCAGAAAGTATTGCTTTCTTTTTTTAATAAATCGATCAAATACAAAATATTCAGTTCATTGTCAACAGTACACTCTCCTTTTGTGTTATTGGTCCTGTGTCTTACTCACCTTCAGGTATTCTAGTGGCTACCAACACACTTAACATTTTAACTAGCTGCTTTCATATCATCCCCAAGAATCATGACTATATATTTTAACAATTTGCAAGATTGCAGACCAGAGGTTTCTGACCTAAAGGCAACACAACCACATTTAAACCATATCCGCCCTGTGACTGAACACTCTCCACCACAAAGAGGATATTGCAGGGTAAATGTATCTATTTCTCACTGCAGTGAGGTATCATCTGTGTGAGATATTTTATATCTCTTCTTTCTTCAGGGTGCAAATCAAAGGCATTGTTGCTCTGATTCATATTTTCTTCCACTTGTGACCTTCCAGTTCCATGTCCTATTCTTCTTTCCAGGAGACCCTATAGACACATTTCTCTACCTCCCGCTCCATCCTCAGCATCCAATATAAGCTTGAGATCCGCCATGTGGGGATTATCATATCTTGCATTAACCTTTCAGAAGCGCTATCTTTACAACTTCCACCTTTCTTAATTCTGGGATTTGAGAGCCAGTGCCCACACTGCAACTATCATAATCTTATTCAATTGTATTTATTTGCATTTGTATCGCGCAACTTGCAGCCCAGGGGCATCGAGACGCTGTTACAAGAATATGTAAGGTTTGACATACAGGTTCAAGCGTCCTTAGGTTTCTTAGTTACAGATTACATGACATACAGAGTGAAAAAACGTGACGGGCAAAGAAAGAGTAACAGTATGGTAGTTATACCTTAGAAGGGTGGTACTAGGTTTTTATCTTTCAGTTAAAGAGCTTAGTTTTCATGGCTTTGCAGAAAGCTTGGTGGGATTCGATCTGTCTTAGGTGGGAGGGGAGTGCGTTCCACTGAGTGGCGGCCAATATAGGAAAGCTGGAGCCGCCAGCTCGAGCTTTACGGATTTTAGGAGTGAGAATAGTGTTGGACTAGCCTTCTCTGAGAGGCCTCGAGGCAGTATGTCTCGTGATTCTCTGGGATAGGTATGGGGGTGTGAGCTCATGGAGGCATTTGTGGGTGATGGCAAGGGTTTTAAAGACAATTCTTTCTTTGACTGGGAGCACTTTCGTTGAGCACTTTGGTGTAGTACGCAGATGATGAGGCAATGGCATTGACCTGTCTGTCCATATTCAAGTCGGCATCCAGGTAGACTCCTAGGGTCTTGACATTGCTAGAGACTTTGATAGGAATGTTATCAATGGAGAAGGAAGAGTACTGCTTATCGAGGTTGCCCAAGGCGGTGGGTGACCCTATGAGCAGGAGCTCAGTTTTTTCACTATTGAGGCAGAGGCAGTTGTCTGCCATCCAGGATTGGATGGTGGAGTAAGTGGTGGTGAGTGTGTTTAGATCTGCATCATAGTCCCCTGTGAGTGGGATAAGCACCTGCATGTCATCCGCATAGTTAGTATATGAGATGTGCATGCCATCAATGATGCTGAACAAGGGTCTTGTAAAAAGGTTGTAGAGGGTAGGTGCAATGCACAATCACTGAGGAACGCCACATTTGATATGGCTAGGGGTGGCACAGGCAGAGTCAGAGAATACTTTCATGACTCTCTGCTGCAGAAAGGAGGTGATCCAATCACATGCCTTTGGGGAAAAGTTGGACTCAGTGGCTAAATGGCGACACAGAGTGTTGTGATCGACCAGATCAAAGGCTGCTGACAGGTCTAGGAGCAGAAGGAGCACAGGTTTGCCTGTGTCTCTGATATCATCCATTTGGTTCTTTAGGTCTAAGAGGGCCGTCTCAGTGCCATGACGTGGGAGGAAGCCAGATTGCCGCAGGCCAAGAAGACAATTTTCTTCCAAAAATTCTTGGACTTGCAGTAGGCTGCTTTGTCGAGAATTTTTAGTAAAAAGGGGTCGGTGGTAATGGGCCTATAGTTCCCTGGAACCGTTGGGTCAAGGGATGGTTTCTTCAGGAGTGGGCAAACCCATGCTTCCTTGAGACCAGATGGAACGTGTCCGGACTGGAAAGATGAATTAATGAATGCAGTAAGGAAAGGCGCTAGGATTTGTGCCGAGTCTTTGACGAGTTGGGCAGGACAGGCATCTCCTTTGCAGTTTGAGGGTTTGATAGATTTGAGCAGGGTGATTACTTCCAACTCGGTCATATCTCTAAAATGGAAGGGTGGGGAGGGTTTGGTCATGGGAGATTTAGGCGTAACCTTATGTAAATTAGCTATGAGGTTATTCAGAGCTTTTTGGTGGCCGCAGATTTTGGTTTGGAGTGAGTTAAGTTTGTCTAGCATGGCTGAATGAATGCTGTTGCACCAGTTCTCATCTTTAAGGAGAGAGGGAGGTGGCGCGGAGGGCTTTTCTAGTTCCCTAAAGATAGTGAATAGTTCTTTGGAACCTGATTTGATGTCATTAATCCTTGAGTTGAATGATGCAGATTTGGCTAAGGTGATGTTGGCTTTGTAGGAAATGGAGATGGCTTTGAAGGTATTCCTTGTGGCTTCTGAGGGGTTAGCTTTCCAGGCGGAGAGTGCAGCCCTCTTCCGTGAGCGATGGTCAAGCAGTTCTTTTGAGAACCAAGTATTAGAATGTTTAATTTTCTTGGCTTTTTTTAGGGTAAGTGGGGCTATGGCGTCAACTGCTTAGGTGACGATTTCTTTAAAGGTGTTGGCTAGGGTTTCTGGATCTTTGGAGAAGGGGGCTTGAAAGTCTGGCACCTGTAAGAAAGGTTCTAGGTGTTGGGCAGTGAGTTAGCGTGAGCTCCTTGCGAGTGCTGCAGGGAGGGGGCTGATAGGTCCAAGAGGTTCTTTTTTAGTGTCAATGTTGAATTGAAGATAGTGATGATCAGACCAGGGGATAGGGCTGTTAGCAATGATTTGGATGGAGCAGTTATGTTGGCTGATCCAATCGAGAGTGCGTCCTTTGACGTGGGTAGGGTCTGCGATAGATTGCGTGAAGCCCAAGGTAGAGAGGGCCTTCTTACGGGATCTGGCATGGGAGTCCTTTGGGTCATCGAGCCTTAGGTTTAGGTAGCCCAGTAGGATGACTTGGGATGATTTTTTAATATTGTCGGACAATGATTGGATGAGGGTGTCCTGAAAGTCCATAATAGGACCAGGAAGTCTGTAGATGATATGCATGTTAATAGTGCGATTGTGGGAGACATTAATTTTTAATGGGAGGTAGTCAGAGTTGTGGACCAGTTTCCTTACCACTTCTCTAATGGCCAAGGTTTCCTGGGCAATGAGGGCTACACCCCCGCCTCTCTGGAGGACCCAATCCTTTCTGAGAATGGTGTACCCTGTTGGAAGGGTGAGAGATAGTGCTGGGCCTGAGCTTTCAGTAAGCCAGGTTTCTGTGATTATTGAGAGGTCGAGGTTGACATTAATGATGAGGTCATTAATGTCTAATGCATGGGCAGGCACTGAACGGTACTGAAGGCACACCTGAGGGTCCTGTTGGTCTTTGAAAGTATGGATACATCATGCAAAGGGGCAACAGAGGGCTTAGACATAGTAAGCAGTGCAACATCACTATTGGGCATCACATCATTAGGCATAGGGGCCACAGAGGGCTTAGGCATAGTAAGCAGTGCAACATCACTATTGGGCATCACATCATTAGGCATAGGGGCCACAGAGGGCTTAGACATAGTAAGCAGTGCAACATCACTATTGGGCATCACATCATTAGGCATAGGGGCCACAGAGGGCTTATTTTCTAGAATCTCTTATTTTTCCTATGTGAAATTCGATTTTGCTTGCTTAAAATTATTTGATTTATTCTGGAAATAAATATTTCAAACACTTAAGCTTATTTACTTGTTCAATTCTTGTATCACTCTTCTGTTATTCCTGATAGGCACTCTATGATTAATTTCCTGTGGGAAAGCCATAGGATAATCCACCTGTAAGTGAAGCATCAGGTAAGGCGAGAATTAATCATTAATGCAGCCATATCTGGATGTACAAGTAACATAACAGGCCATTCCTTTTTGTAAAACCTTATGTGTGTTTCTTTCAGGGAAAGGTGCCCCTGAATCTGTTCTATTTGTATCCTGGGTTCTGTGCAGTTTTCTCCATTCAATCCTGCAATATCTCCATGAGGTCCCAAAGCATTGTGTCACTTTTCTCTGCCATCAATATTATTCCTTTTCCCTTGTAGAAAACCATTGCCAAAATCTAAAATTGAACATTCAGCCTAATTTTGTTAGAAATCTAAATTGCATATAATGACCCACAAACGTTATCACGTACGTGCCCTGGGGTACCCTGCATGCAATTTCATGTTCTCAAGGTGAAGTGGACTACGAGCGTGGTGTCTCACGGATAGACTATTTCAAACAATTTCTTTAACTACAAGGGTTTAGACAGTGGTAAAAAAAATATGGACAGCAAAGTTCTGTAAAAATAGCATATTGAATTATTATATATACATCATAATATCACCATATTTATGTAATAAAATACAAATAATTGGAAGCTTATATACACATTTGTTCTGCATAAAGAGCAAGGGGCTGGGCAAAGACATGTATAGAAGTAGAAGTACAAAGTGTAATTCAATTGAATGAACAATATGTTACGCTCACCTGGCTCCCACAGGGGCGTCGATCGGAACTGGACAGCTGCGGTTTACACCCACGTGACGCGTAGTGCAGAGATGACAGACTGGATGCAGGGGCGCGTGGATAACCAGTTACTTCACTGGTCCGGAATTGGAGAGTTCCATAACAATATTGACTCTGAGGTTCCTCTTATAGTTCGTAAGAGTTCAAAATGTCTGACTTTCACTCTTGTCCAATTCCTTGCAACTTGCAGCTTGACCCTAGAGAAGATTGCCTTGTGCGGCTGGTAAAGTTCAGGTAAGAGTCTGTAGTATCCAACACTGTCTGGTAAATGACACCTGTATGTAATCTGTTGCTTTCTCCCTTATTACAGGTGCTGAGTGAGAATTATGGTGTTTTGAGGAATAATACCTCCGGCGGTAAAATCAGATAAGTCTATTATGATGAAGGAGATTCCCTTGGTTTGTTCTTTCGGCTCACCTGGCTGTCCTTTTGTTCCCCTTAAATGCCGGAGTTCGGCGAAGATGAAAGGAGGCTGCGGTGGCCCGTGGAGATGAAGAATGCCTCCGGCGGTAAAATCAAGTAAGTCTATTGTGGTGACTAATATTGCCTTACTATTCTCTCGGCTCACCTTGCTGTTCTTTATTCCTCTTAGGTGCCGGAGTTTGGCGAAGAAATTATGAAGACAGAGGTGGATCGTGGAGGTGCTGCAAAGGCTGGTGAGTATAGCGTGGCGCTGCATCAGGCAATGCGACGCGCATCAAATAATGTCTTTCTTCCTATTCGAAGGCGCGATGGATCCAGAATCAGGTGAGGAAATAAATATTGTTCTTGTTCTAACCTTTTTCCTTCTTTCTCCCTTTTCTCTAGGAACTCCAGACTCGAGGCGGGCGTGGCAGAAGACTGGATGCTGGCTTGCAGGCACGGTGAGCGTTACGCTGCAGGATGCAGAATAACGCGAAGCGTGAGCTGCTCTTCGGGCGTGGTTTAAATAGCCTTCAAAGTAGTCCCAGGTAAGAAGTTCCCAAGACCACACCCGAGTAAGAAAATAGTCCCTGAAATAAAGTAGTCCCCCTTCAGACTTCACATTGGCTTGAATGCTGAGCAGCATGGTCTGCATGAGGTAAGTGAAAGCAAATGAGCCTGGCACCTATGGCGCCAGGACTGACCCCTTCTATGAGCCTGGCACCTATGGCACCAGGACTGCACACAGATAGCCCCTAGCCGGGGCTGCTGGGTTTTTCCCAAGTATCTGGATGCCTGCTCCTCTGGCACAGATGGACCTGGTCCGGATGCCTGGGGGTAGGACTCATGACACAATAAAGGTCCATTGTAAACCACCAACTCTAACTGCAATCCTCATGTTTTTACAGATGCCGAACATTTTAGAAATTCACACAATACGTAACCATAAAAATGCATAACTGCTCATCATTTAGTCTCCAATCACTTGTCTCAGAGTACATACAATACAGTCTTTTGTCAACTAAAGGTTGCTCACAAATGCCTTTTTCTTTCCTAATTTTTACAAAGAACTTCCATTATCTTAGTTTCGACTATGTAGCATCTAGGGCTGCAATAGCGCTGATGTCCGTCTTCTGCAGGACTGGACTGTCATTGACCAACAAGAAATAAAAAACTTCTCAAAGGCCACCTTCATATGTAGTCTTTACCATAAACTAAAAAACATACATAAAACACATTAAAATAATCTGCAGAACTCAACCGTCCATAGATTCTCAAAACCTGTCAATAGATCCTATCAAGGAAATTAAAGAGCACATAACATACCGTTCGCTCATCTCTGGGCAGCCCAATCGGGTCAACCTCCACCTTCTAATTTTGGCGGTCAGTGCAGCTCATAAATTCTGCAAACAAAGCCAAAAACACAAAGGAAATAATCACATTATTCTCTCCTAGTGTTGGCATCTGGTGTCAGGTAAAATTGTCAAGTAGCAGCACATCGAACAACATACCTCATGTATTTTGTAATCAGTCATTTCCAATTGCCAGGCATGTTTCCAAACACTGCTCCCATCGCGAATCGTAGGGGTACCTCAAAAACCTATTTCTGCAATAAAGAGGAAAAAAGTATGTTTACTTAACCTGTTGAATATGCCACAGAAGTCTGAGTTGCCTCTGTGGCTCAACCTCATAGATTCTAGTCTAAAACAACATAGGGTATGGCGAACAGGCACGCATCTGAACATTTTTCCTAATGTAGATAAGTTAGTCAAACTCAACTTTATGGTAACAGACACAGACCGGTAACCATTTAATAGAATGATTAAACAGTCTAGATTACCATGAATACCTCTGTATTCAATATAAAGAGCTGTGTTTACTTAGCGAGTGCAGTTTTCTCATCAAAAAAGGGTTTTCCCGAAATCTAGACCGCACAGCGTGTTACTTGATTTCAGGTGGAGCATGTCCAGCTGAACATTCACATTAGCGTCCTTTTCTAAGGAAAAAGTGGCATCATAGGTAGGGGCATCGCCTCATTTGTCCATCTTACATAAAGGGCTAATCTAGATCCACACTATGTGGTGAATTTCCTAACCTTATGGGGACCATATAATCAAGTCCTCCTTACAGCACGTTCTTCAGTTTCGAATACTGGGTTCTGGCGGGAGTCCTTCCTCTGTCTCCATGTATAGAGACAAAGCGGCATAGAGCTAAATGATGGACTAGATTCCTCTTCCACCTAAGTCCATTACAAACGCCCAAACTGGACTGTAACAGACACTGTTGAATTAAACGAGGGACTGCCTCATTCCCAGTTCAGCGATCCATAAATCGATCGATGTCGTCACGGTACAGGGCAAGAAAAAATGCAAGTGATCTTAACTCACTCTGCTGTGTGTAGGTGAAAAATCTAATAACAATCTAAAATCAATCTGTGTAGAAACACTTTAATTCATTCAATTGACATTGTACCCACTGGTTCTCAGTTGAAGCATGTGTCCGCCAGGGCTCTGTGCTCACACCACTACTCTTTTCATTATATATTTATGGACTTAAAGACTGTTTAAACACCTGCAGTGTGAATGCTCCTCATTTTGGTAAGTAACATATCCCTGTTTTACAGAATGCTGTTGATAATGCTTTGTTTTGTCAGGATGCCATGCTCACTGCAAAAGCTCATTGACGCCTACACAAAAAAAAAAACATATAAAGGACTTACACTTGCTGCTAAATGTCTCCAATTCAGAAGTTTTAATTTGCAATCCAGGAGATAAGTTAAATAAGGGAAGGTCACAATCATTCTGGCTAGACGGAAAAAGGCTAAAAATGATTGAGTCTTATGAATACTTGGGGGTTTCAATGAACTCTAGCCTTAAGGGTAGGGTAAAGCCCACATCGAACAACAGGCCCTTTGGATGTCACAGGTCAATGGGGGTATACAGAGGTTTACCTAGCTTTGCAAAGCGCAACATGCACCAATGATGCTCCGATTGTAGAAGCCCAAACCAAAAGCAGTCGGATCATAAGGAGCAAGCATTTGGGGCTTTGATATATCTCACTGCTAATCATTTTGGAAAACCCATTTATGAAATATATTTTGGGTTTACCCGAATCATTGCCTAACTGTGCACTGCATAAAGAGTTGGATCTTCATTCTTAGAGGATGACCTAGGGTTGGAACCGGTTCAGCTTTGGTTAAGGGTATGGACAAACAACAAGGCTATAGTGATCAAAGCAATTATGACCATTTTATATGGCGAGTAAAAAGAACTACAATTTCCATGGATTGCTTTTTATAAAGCATTTACTACAGTCTGGACATTGTGCATCCTATGTTTGTAACACTGCAAGAATCTTGAAAATGTTGGTGAGCAGAATTATCCCCAAATTAGGTTTAAGATGTAATTTGGAAAGAGATCACTTTGAAATTCTGAAACCTGCTAATAGGATGCACTTACGCATCTTTGGTGATACCTGGTTATTTCTCATGGTCCAAGACAATAAATGAGTGTGCTCCTATTACTAGAGCTCGGTTGAGTGCTATATCATCATCTATACCAACTATGCAAATGATACGCAGATACTCATGCCTATCACGGGCAATCACATCGACGAACCCAACATCCTAAACAAAATATACCTAACCATTACAGGCCTGGATGGCGCACAACGAGCTCTGTTTGAATGATGATAAAATGCAGATACTTATCATTGGTAACAATGCTCAGATTAACAACCTTTCCAATGACTACAAAGCCTTCATCATTAACAGCAACACCATCTCCACCTCCAAAAAGTTTAAAACACTTGGAGTCTACCTAGACTCCTCACTCACCATGAACAGGCAGGTCAATGCCATTGCCTCAGTGGCAGCCTACACCGCCAAATTGATCACGGCCAGCAGACCATTCTTGACTACTGATAACTGCATTACACTCCCCAAAGCACTCATACTATCCAGGATTGACTTCTGCAACTCCCTATTTGAAGGCTTCAATACTAAACATATTAAAAAACTCCAAACAATTCAAAATAATGCAATAAGTGCAGCGCCCAACATTCCAAGAAGGGAACTTATTTCAGCAGCTAGACGAAAAATCCACTGGCTCGCGATACGGGAGCGTATTACATTTAAAATCGTGTTCCTTACACACAAATGCCTTGCTATGAGCACCCCCAGCTATCTATCAAGCTAAGTCACCATGATCCAAGCCACCAGGCCTACCAGAGCAGCCTACTTCTTCTGCCTGGACATTCCCCGCTTCAAGCATCAAAAACCGTGAGGCACCAGTTTCCTAGTGATCGCAGCTAAACATTGGAACGCCATGCCGTTAGTGTTGAGATCAGACCCCTCCCTCTGGTCTTTTACGGAAGAACTCAAAAATTGTCTCTTCAATCAAGGGAACTAAACAACCTCGCACAATGGCAGAACTTCACCCTGAATCGCCACTCCACTATGTTCTCATTTACCCCATCACTATCGGCACAACTAATGGAACAACAAATGTACCACCTAATATAACTGCTAATGTAACAATGTATCCAAGATTTCCATTGTAAAGCATTGTATGACTGTAACTACAAGTAACTTAAGGAACCCGATGTAAGACTGATGTAACAATATACCTTAGATATACATTGCCTTGTAACAATGTAACCTTAAGCAACATAAGAAAATTCTGTAACCATTTCACTTCTGTAACCAGTGCCTAGATGCCCCCGGGCTAAGTGCGCTTAACAAATGTCAAATAAATACAAAAATATGGTTGAATGAGATTTCTGCGAAGTGCACAGGTAGTTTGTGTAAGAGGATTCAATTCAACACTACAGCTAAGTCAACACCTAGTCTAGAATACTGAATGAAAACCCTTATTGATATATCTTTATGTCCAGTTCATGCGTTCTGGATGACTACCCCTATATAACACCCCTCTCTTGGAATCCCCCTAACCCCACTGAGCCAAGAAGTAGTTCTGTTTTGCAAGTTTAAAAGGTTTATTTGATAATTTAAACAATAGATATATATATATATATCACACTTTATAATAATTAATAATTGGATATCACACTTAATCTGAGTAGTAATCAATAATGGATAGTCTGGCACTAGCACACTTGTGAATAGGAACAGAAGAATAAGGTGGTAGAGAATACTTTATATAAGTTCAGATGGATGTAATGTTGAATGAAAATGCAATACAGAAAATACTCAATATGATTTCAACAAAACAATGTAATCACTTTTCTCTGCCAATTCACCCCCCCTTTTATGCAATGCAAGGAAATGGAAGGAAAGCACACAGTTCTCAGAAATGCAATCAAATGTAATTCAGTTCACCCCAGCAAGCTTAGACTACAGAAGTTTGAAACACAGGCCCAAAATGCTTTAATATGTGCTGGCAATGAAGTGAAAAATATGCTAAAATGCTTTTACTTCCCTCTAGAGGTTCAGGGTGAGTGGTGAAAAGTTAATATTAGTCCAGGCTCACTCTAGCAATGATTCAGGGATGGTTCTTAAGAGGCAAACGAATTTTTAGCAAGGAAAGCACGGAAGCTGCTGTTTTCACACGTGGAGGAATTTGCAAATCGCGGTAAAATTTGCGAGTGCGTTTTTCACGATTGCGGCAGAGTTATAGAGAATAGGAATGCGGTTCTAGGTTCGTTGAAAAGCCAAGATTCCCAGCTTTCAGAGGAAAGTTACTGCAAGTCTCTAAGACAAACGGTCACAGAGATATGAACGATATGGTAAAGGTCGTCTTTCAGATTTGAAATTTTAAAAGTTCAAAGTGACAAGTTACAGCTAGCAACTAGAAATGACAGGTGACAGCTTAGCAAATGACAGGTGACAGTTAGGAGACAGTTCTGGTTTGATTAAAATAGATTGAATTATATTATCTTAACTAAGAGATTGGTTCTGCACAGTTCTGCTAGGTACTCACAATATATTTAGAAATAGAATGGGCCTCGCCACGGATCTGGTCAGGTTTTCTTCACTCGCCACGGACGGTCTCTGCGCACAGCGGTCTGGGTCAGCTCTCTGGTTCTGCGAACAGCGGTCTGGGTCAGCTCTGCTCTGCTGGTCTGGTCTGGGTCTCTGGTTCTGATCAGGTCTGTGGGTCCGGATACAGCAGTCTCCGGTACAGCTGGTCTCTCTCTGGATACAACACTGCTCTCTGGCAAATGGCAAGAGTTCTTGCAAAGAATTCAAACAGCTCGCCTGGCTGTGATAATGGCAATGATTTGAGGCCTGCTAAAGAGGGATTTAGCTTGTAGTTGACCTCTCTGCTACAAATTCTGAAGTAAAGTCTTGGTCTCTGAAGGTGGATAGATTGAAGTCTCTATGATGGCTCTCTGGAGGTTGATGGAGGTAAAGTATGGATTTTCCCGGCAGAGCGTCCCGCAGCAGATGGAATAGAATGTCCCTATCTGTCCTGACTGTCTGCTTTTATGTGTTTTGAAAGTGGGTGTGTGTGCAGCATCACTAGCCAGCCCCTCTCTCAACTGGCCATTGGCCCAATTCTCCCCTCTCCCATGATTGGGGAAGGAACTGTGAGTCAGAGTGATGCTGTAGGTTTTATGGGTCAGAGGATCCTCCCCTGGTCAGTTTGCCCACAAAATCTATATTTGATCAAAATGCACACTTCATAGATACACAGTGGTTTGAAATTACATGCATCCATCATGCATTTACTGATGGTAGCCCCTGTTCAAACTCTGCTCTTCCTGGGGGCTTGCATTCAGAAATGGCAATATTTTGTGCTTTTTAGTGGTTTTGCAACATCAGATTTTTCTCCAGATTTGTACACATGTACACGGCCTGTCCATACATACTCCAGTAAAGTAACATGTCTCTAGCTTAAACACAGAGTCTGTAGTATACATAAATAGCAGGGTTTTGCCCCAGAACATCACACAAATTGGAGTTTGGGCTTGAATTGAAGGTACATTTTTTAAATTAAGGCTCTCAAAGTTATACATTTCTGTCATTTGATTACAAAGAGTTATCAGTGTTTCTGTAAAATATATATTTTGCTTTCAATTCAGTTCTCAGAGTGTTGGAGTCCGCCTCCAAGACTTGGGTGGGTCAGTCACATGTGTCTTCTGGCAGGCAGGCCTTTGTTGACAGGAAACAGTCAAAATCAACATATCCTATTCAATTGCAAGAGCCTATTGTGTGGTCTCCAGGAGGCTCCCAGCCAGTCTGCCTTCTATCAATCAAGAGGTCATGTGAGATTCTAACTCCTGGTGTGAATCTCTGCAGGTGAGAGGGTTTCCCAGGCTTCAGGCCTCTGGGAACAGCAGGTGGCTAATTTTTAATTAAAATGCAGCCTTTGAAGTCAGCTGAGTCAAATCCCTTTGTTAGCAACTGCACTCAGTTCTCCTGTCAGAGTTTAGACCGCTAGCGCCGCCTTGAGGATTTTGTTGGTACTGCATGCAATTTGGGATCTTTCTTGGATTAATGCATTCTAAACAGGAATGGTTCTTACATGATAGTAAATAATCCTTGCTTAACATTGTTTTGATGGGGCTCCTTACAGTAAAATGGTTATATGGAACCCCACAAAAGGGTTGAATCTTTAAAGTGGTCCAATGAGCCACGATTTCAGCAACTTTTTGACATCAGTAACAGTGGATTTTGTTAACAAAGATCTTTCTTTACACTGGTGGTTGGCAAGTTAGGTAACCATTTTGGTGTGCGCACAAACTGCGTGGTTCTCCTGGATTCTGGCGCACTTGTGGGCTTTTTGGCCATCTTGGATTTTCTAAGCCCACAGCACCAAATGTTGCAGCATGATAGCTCAAACGTGGGTCAGGACACCCAACAAATCCCCCCACGTGACTGCCCTTTGAATTTGAGTCGATGGGGAGTCGGGTGCGCAAGGGTTTTGACCCACACACTGGTCTGTCCGCATAATCTTCCAATTCTGCAAATGGCACAGTTCAGCATCTTTTCCTCCATCCGGTACTGATCGATCGGTTCTCCTCGCCGGTCCTGATGGGAATATTGTGCGGTACCTTGGGCCCCTTACGTCTCTGCTCCCGGATCGTCCTCCTTGGCCAGCCTGCAGGTTTTCCTTCTCCTAGGACGACAAAGGAAGAGTGGCAATACCTATTCATAGACATTTTTCACCCACCATTGATATAGTGGGGTGGCATATAAATTTATAGTCAAAACATATGAACATGCACATTTCTTTTTGCATTCAAAAACGAAAACACCCACATTGAGAAACTCAGAATTTGATAGGCGATATGTAGGATATTTTAAGTTAGAACTGAATTAATCTGAGACAGTACCCTCTAGGATTCCAAAGGATTCCTCCAGTTGTTGCAGAGTGTGCCTGGGATGGCAACACTTCAACTGGTTTATGTGGACCCACTTGTCTTCCCCCTCTGCCAAACCGCCTTTGGGGATGCGGATCTTGTAGGCCACAGGGGAGATTTTGTCTATAATCTCAAAGGGTGCCTTCCATGTAGGCAAAAATTTTCACTGTTTTGCCTGGTTCCTTTGGATATTGTATAGATAGACCCGGTCCCCCACCTGATATTCCTTCCTGGAAGTCTTCAGGTCATAGTGGGTCTTCATGCTATCAGCTGATCTGTCTAGATTCCGCTGAGCATAAGCAAAAGCATGTTGAAGGTGTTTCCTTAAATTCTCCACATACTCGTGAGTTGTGGAGGCATTTATTAGGGTCTGCTCTTGGGTCCTGTAGAGCAAATGTTGAGGAAGCACCATCTTGCGCCCAGTCAACAACTCAAATGGTGACATTTTGGTTGCAGATGAAGGGGTAGATCTGATGGCCATTAGGACCAGAGGTAATCGGATATCCCAACTTGGCCCAGAATCTGCCACAAACTTCTTTAATATGCTCACAATGGTTCGGTTATATCTCTTTACTGCCCCCGAAGAAGCTGGCCGGTAAGCAATATGCAACTTCCTTTTGACCCCCAGTATCTCCCACATCTTTGTCATTACTTCACTGGTGAAGTGGCTACCCCTGTCTGACTCAATCCTTTGAGGTAGACCGAAACGGGAAAAGATGTGGTTAATCATCAGGGCAGCTGCAGTTTCTGCCTTGCAATTTGGGGCTGGGAGACATTCCACCCACTTGGTAAACAAGCATGTCACAGTCAATATGTACTTATTCCCCCTAGCAGAGCGAATCACGGGGCCTACAAAGTCGATTTGTAAATCTGACCATGGCAGTGTCATCCCCCTCTTTTGGAGAGGCGCACAGTGCGTGAGGGATGATGGCTGAAATTGTGCACACACAAGACACCCCTTCAAGTATTGGTCGAGGTCCTGGCCCATGTGTGGCCAGTATGCAACATCTCTTAAGATTTCCAGTGTTGTGTGAAACCCCCTATGACCGGCGGTGGCCGCATCATGGGCGTGACTTAACATCAGGTTTGGAATGAGGTAGGAACCACCCACTGATCGTGGCCAGCTTTGGATTTCCTTACCAGCAAACTGTCTTGGATTCGGAACATTTTTGGACATTTCATCAACACTCTTAGGTCCTCTTTCCCAATATAATCGGTATCCGTCAGGGGAAAGTTCTCAGGGTCCTCAAGGTGTTGGTAAAACTTACCAATAATTGGATCCCCCTTCTGAGCGGTAATCAAATCAGCATCAGGGGTCTCCTTACTCCATTGTGCAATTGAAAGGTCATTGTGAGCATTTGTCTGGGACCTAGTGATAGCAGTGACCTGGGTTTCCCCCAACAGGGACTCTATCTCAATTAGATCCCCTTGGATGGCCCCGGTTTTGGCCAGCTGATCAGCTAAGTCATTTCCAGTTTTGGCTGGTCCCTCTACTTTGGAATGACCCTTGATCTTCTTCCAATAGATGGTCATTCCTTTCGAGGTGACCAGATCATCAATGTTTTGGATCAACTTCCCATGTTTCAAGGGTTTGTTGTTAGCACATAACATGCCTCTGGTTTTCCAATTAACCAGGTGCTCCACGAACCCGTTCCGTACATAATCCGAATCTGTGATTATGACCAGTTCGTGTAGTTGATGCTGGACAGCAGTGAGGATGGCCTGATGCACAGCCATCAATTCTGCCACCTGACTACTTCGGGGACCAATTTTGTATCCAGCGGAGGGTTCTGGAAACTCCTTCACCCATGCATTCCCTACGCCAGCCACCAGTTCTTTCTCCCCGAAGTTGTCAACATGGTAAGAGCATCCATCCACATATACAGCGGGCATTCCCTCACACTTGTCTTCTTCAAAGACTTTGTGGGGGGAATTAAGGTATGCCTCCATGTTGTCCTTTATTTTTAGACTTTCGTCCTCGAGACAGTTTTCTCTGGCACAATCATGCAAGTCAGCCAGACCTTGCGCGAGGGGACTCTTCTTGTTTTGGCCATATCTGACCTCCACATGAAAGCCTTGCATTGACAGAATCCAGGAAGTAATTCGGGAATTACTCACATTTCCGGCCCGGATTCTGTCACTTTGGAGATATTGCAGAGGCTGGTGTGGAGTCTCCACTATGATGTGTTCCCCCTGGATAAACGGGCGGTAATTCTTCAATGCCCACACCGTTGGCAGGAGTGCCTTCTCACAATCGTTGAATTTTTCCTCCACAGAGGATAAAGTTTTGCTCGCATATGAGATTACTTTATTGACCTGGTCATGATTTTGGTATAATACTGCTGTCAAGCACGTATTAGAGAACCTCGTCTCCAGGAAGAACTCCTTGTTTCTGACAGGGTAAGCTAGGCAGGGCGCTTGTGAGAGGCTTCTTTTGAGTTGTCTTACTGCCTCGGCTTGTTCTGGACCCCATTCCCACTTGAGCCCCCCCTTCAGGAGATGAATCAGGGGTCTGGTGATCTCTGCGTGCCCTCAATGAACTTTCTGCTGTAATTAGTCAGTCCAATGAGGCTCCTTAGTTCCCGCAGAGTTGTGGGGTCTTTCAATTTTTGGAGGGCTTCCACTTTCTTTTCCTGGGGACAGAGACCCTGAGGAGTAATCTCATGCCCCAAGAAATTAACACGGGTTCGACACCACTGTGCTTTCTGAAAGGAAAGTTTTGCTCCGGCGGCCCTCAACTGGGTCAGAACATAACGGATCTCCGCTATGTGTTCCTCCACAGATGAACTTTTGATGAGGACATCATCTACATAAGCCAGGTTACCCCTCGCACCCAGGTCGGGCATGGCCTTATGTAGGGAAATGTTGAATTCATTGCCGGAGTTGAGGTATCCGAAGGGAGTCCGGGTCCATGTATACTGCTGGCCCCCAAAGGTAAAAGCCAGTTTGTATTGGTCCTCCCTGCTGACAGGCACGGTCCAGTATCCATTGGTCAGGTCTATTGCAGTGAATACCTGTGACCCCTGAATCTGGGCCAGCCCTTGGTCAATGTAGGGAAGAGGCCATCGCGAAGTATGGACCCGTTTGTTGAGCTCCCTGAGGTCGGCGCAGAGTCTCCACTGGCCGTTTGGCTTTAATATTCCCAGCACCGGATTATTGAAGGTGCTGTGGATGGGACAGATTATTCCCCTGGACTCAAGGTTCTTAATTATTTCAGTAAGGGACTCCATTGATGCGAGAGGCAAGCGATATTGCTTCACAAACACTGGAGTCATGCCAGGGTCCGTGGGGATTGTTGTTGTGTGGATGTCAGTGCGACCACAGTCATATGAGTCTACCGCAAAGAGATCTTGGAAATCCAAGAAAACTTGTTTCAACTTTTGCTTTTGTTCCAGAGTCACACAGGCATCAGCTAGGTTGACTCTCTCTTCCACCATCTGCCTGAAGCCTGGAAAGACTTCTGGTTTGGCTATCTCCGCGGCCTCCTCCAGCTGGGTGGAGAAGTCCCTGGTCAGAGTGCTGATTTGGACCAGAGGCTTCAGGTGGGAAAGGCAGCCCTCATGGACCTGGAAAATCACCTCATCCCTCCTGAAGTCACAAGTCACATCTTCCTTACCATAAGGGCAAGAAGTGTACACCAGGAAGTTCCCCCCATGCCGGGTAAAAATCCTGTCTGGTGTCGTATTGTCATCACTGTCACTGTCAAAGCAGTCCTTGGGGATTGGCCCTAACAGTTCATTACCTAAATCAATGGAAAAATGTCGGTCATCAACCGCCATTCCAATAATGGTGCCTGCGGCTAGAGTAATACTCTTCAAGTCGCTGTTATCCACCTCTATTAGAATGGTGTCATGTTATATGTTGACAAATGGAGTTGGGTTTACCCCCAACCCTTGCTGTTGGAGAGAAGCGTTTAGATGTATGTAAGCATCAGGGTTTTGCAAATATTGTCCTCTTTTAACTTTCACTTCCAGGGAGAATTGTTGGGTCCTTTCTGGGATGGTGACTTCCTCTTTGATCTGAATTTCAACTGCATAAGGTAGCAATTGAGCTGACCTAAATGCTTTTTCTGGATCATCAAAGCCCATGGGATTATCCGCTAATCGGGACCAAGCTTTGAAGTTTATTAGGTCCAAACTAATGGCAAAGCGATTGAGAATGTCACTGCCTAAGTAAAAGGCGGCATTGACGTCTCGCACGACCCAACAATTATGGACTATGCTCTTGTTGCCAATGAAGATTTTGAGCATACACCTGCTTGGCAGGAGATGTTTGGAATTTGGCGCTTCCAGGTCCATTTCCCATTTGTCTATCAGTTTAAATGTGGGAATGGCTGGATCTTTTGGGAGTTGGCGGAACATGGCTTCGCTGATGAAGCTCTTACCTTTGTTCACACACACTCGAGCGAGAACAGAGTCCTTCCCATCATTTACCTGAACAGGGATGAACAACTGCTCTCCAATTTGCTGAATATCAGCCAGGCTCTGAGCTGATTTCACATCTTTCTGGACTATAGGAGTGGGAGTTTCTGATTGTGGATTAGTATAGAATTTCAGAGTGTTTCCTTCCAGCGTGGAATGCCACTTTAGACTGGAAGGAAGGTTGATTTTCAGAAATAGAGAGGACCCTCCATCACCAGTCTGTTGTCCTACTGCTATTACTGTCACGTCTGGAATTTGGCTATTCTGGAAGTGGAATTCTACTTGGTCAGATTTTTGTTCAACCATGTGGCAGGTGCCGTTTAAACTAACATGGTTGACACTCTGTTTTAATTTTATTGGTCGGCTAGTCTGGGTCCATAGGACCTTGTTTACGCAATCTATTAGGGGTGACAACCTTCTCAGGAGGTCATTCCCTAGTAAACAAGGGGTGCCCTCTGGAGTCACAACTATGACTGGGTGTTTCAACTTGTGTCGCCCAATTTTAATGTCCAAGTCTGCCGTCCCCTCAACGGGAATTTCCTTCCCGTCAAAGTTCTGGAGTTGTCCAGGAAGTGAGGTGAGAGGAATTTGGTAATTCCCTCCCCTTCCTGCATTCAGTTCATCAAAGGCCCTTCTGGACAGAAGGGTAGCTTGAGATCCCGTGTCCACCAGCGCTGAAATCGTACCCTGCCCCTGTACTTGTACCGGGGCATAATATCTTCCCTCCTTCTCCTCAAGGGAGCACAGATAATGCACATTTTTGGACAACTGTTGTGCTAACTTTCTGGTTTTGGACTTCGCTAGCGAAGAGATTTGGGCAGAATTCTGTGGAGAGCCTTGGGAATCTGAAAGAAAAAGTTGGCAACTGGAGATCAGAGCCATTGTGGGTTCCCCTGGCTCCGGTTCTGGGCCGCCCCCCCCTTTTTGGAGGCAGTCATCAGGATGGGTTTGAACCAGGGGATTTTGGTATTGTGGGTTCTGGGATCAGATGATGGGCGGCGGTAGCTCAGTCTCCATATCTCCCTAGTCTGGATTGGAATCCCTTCGGACCCATTTTTCTTTGGGAGGAGTTCCCCCCTCTCTGAAGGAGAAGATCCTTTTCCCAGGATCCTCTGAGGATCCCTCTCCCTCAAATTGGAAGATCTGTACCTCCTCCTCAAACTGAGTCTGTTTGGGTCTTTTGTTTCTCCTACCCCCCCTCTGCCCCTTAGGAGGCAGACTTTCAGGGGCAAGAGATTTTGTTTCCGGTTCCTGGGTTTCCAGGGGCTGTTTACAAGTGAGGAAGGAAGCTTCCTCCAAGGCTTTACACCCCCCTTCCCTTTGTGCCTCCTCCCTGGGAACCGGTGAGTTATCGGGGTGCTGCCCCCGTCATTGTTCTGGGGCACCAGGACCAGAGTTGGGTGCGTTCTGCGCCGGCATGCTGATCTGAGGGTTCTGCTGAGCCCTCAGTATGTGACCCAGATCCTGCGCCATGTTTTGAACCTGGCGCTCTAACTGGGAAACCCGCTCAGGCTGATACGGGGCCCTGTTTTCTCCCCTGGGCTGATCCCGGGCAGGGTAGCTATCCCTTCTTTGGTAGTACCCCTGGTTGGGAAGATTTGGATACCCCTCCACCCTTGGCCTCCCCTCTCCCGGATTCGGTTGTCTGGGCTCAGGGAATTGGGGAAAGAAGGGTGGAGGATTTTGGGGCTGGAAGTTGGGTGGATACCTGGGGAAGAAGTTCTGCCCAGGGTTTGGTGAGTTTCTGCCCTCCTGTGAGAAGTTGGGAGGGAAGTTCTCTGGGTTAGGTGCTTGGCTGGATCCCCCCCCCTTGGGCTGGAGGAGTCCACACATAACCCAGGATGGGTCTGTTTCCCTTGTAACGGGGGCTTACATAATCAGGAGAGCGAGGGACCCCATTTGTGGGGCTGCCTCCTTGGCTCCCTGTCTGTGACTGGCCCGAGGACCTTCTGGGCCTAGCATTATTAGGTGCAGGTAGGTTTTTAGGCCCCCCCATCTCCAACTCTAAAACGGAGGTGACCTTTACCTCTGCCACCTTGGCAGCAGCAGGGGTGTTGTTGGCTTTGGGGTTTTTGGGCGCATTATTTTTATTTTCTATTGGCTTCTGCACCTCATAGATCCGGGTCGCCTGTTCAATGACCCAGTCTAAAGATCTTTTCTCGTGAAAATTCCTCACGAGCTGGGTCATTATGTATTTGGGCAAGGCATGGAAAAACGTATTAATAAATTCTCTGCTATCCGTGCGCACCCTTCTTGTGGTCTGTGCAAAAGCACGCTTTAACTCCTGCACAAATTCTTTTGGGGCCTGATCCTCCCCACATTGTAAATTGTAGGCTGCCTTGCGAGCCTCTTGAGGATTTCTATGAGTAGAAAAATGTTTCAAGAAGGCCGCCTCATAGGTGGACCATCTTAAATGATTTTGGTCCTCCAGCCCCGCAAAGAAACTGGAGTATTCCGGGGAGAAGGTCCACTTTACATATTGAATACAGCTTTGGCTGTCCTTCAAATGGAAAGTCTCCATCATTTGCTCAAACAACTCTAAGTGCTCCCAAACAGAATACTTGGCGTTCTTATGATAAGGTGTGATGACGCTCCTGATTGCCTTAATCTGCTTTAAGGGGTCCTTAAGCAAGGCCCTTTTTGTCTTATTGGCCCTTTTGGTCCGGGTAACCCTGGTCCATTCATCTTCTGACTCAGAGGCACTGCTCCCAGAGGTTCCCGTCTGTTCTTCCAGGTTTTCCCGGATTCTGCGAGCCTGGGAATGGCTGGCAGAATGTGGGGACCTGGTCTCCTGTGTCCTGTACCACTCAGAGGAGTCTTCAGATCACTCCTTGCTGCCAGGATTTGATGGGTACCCCCCCCACTGACCTAACTGGGCAGAGGTTTTCAGGATGCCCTTAATGGGCCTACTCTCCTGGGGTTCCCCATTAAATTGCACTGTGCTTGGGTGCCCATACCCGGATGCCCGCCCCTCCATTCCTGGGTGGTACTGGCCTATGAGCCCCATGCTTCTGGCTGGATAGTAATCTGCCATCCCTGTGGCCCTGTGCTCATGTGCGCCAGCGGACATGGGGGCGGCAGAGTCCAGGGACTGAGAGAGAAAAAGGCCTCTGGTACTAGGGCTCCTGGGGTTATGCTCAGGAGTTTCTCTTTCCCAGCGAACCTCATCTCTATCCGCCCCTGCTCCCTGTTTCAATGCAAGAGCCTGCGCCTTCAGTTCCTCAGTTAAGGCCTTACTAGACTCTATCAGTCTCTCCTGCATCGCTACCTGTTGTTGGAGTCTATCATTGTGCTCGCAGAGAGCCTCATTCTCTCTCTGTGCCTCCTGATTGGTCCTGGAGCACTGGGCCGGTCTTTGCTGCAGGAGGCTTACCTCCTGAGCTGTGTCCCTATTGGCCTGCTCCTTTCTTGCCAGAGCATCCTCCACCCTCCTGGTGTGTTCTAACAAGTTCTGGTGTTCTTTTTGGAGGTCACCCAGCCCCTGGAGGGCCAAGTGATTTTCTTCTGTTTTTCTTTTTTAAATGGCAGACTTCCTGGCCTAAGGCGTCTCTTTCCTGACTAAGAGCCTGCATTTGTGCCGCCAGGTCGTCCCTCTGCCTTTGAAAGGCACCAGCTTTCTGGCATTCTTCATCAAACTCTGCCTGGGTATCCAGGTCTTTCAAAATCAGCTTGTTGCTCTCTGCCTTCACTCTATCTAGATGACTTTGCAGGGTGGCTACCTGCTCCGTGCATGCCCTGTTAAAGTCTAATTGTTGCTCCAGCTTTTTCTGGCTCTGCAGTAAGGAGTCCAAACGGTCTTGGTGCTCCTTCTGCAGGGCCAGAAATCTAGTATCCTGGTCAGCCTTTTCCTGTTGCAGTATATCCATGTCCTCTTTTATTTTAATGATATACTGCCTACTATCATTTTCTGACTCCTGGCTCCTCTGCAGCCTCTGCTCAGAAGAGTCCAGATCAGATTGGGCCTTCTGTAATGCCAGCAGTTGCCTACTCGCCAGATCTTGGCCTTCAGCACATTTGTCCTGCATGGCTCCCATATGTAAATATAAATATGCCGCTACCCTGGCAATCTTGTTGTGCTCATCCTTGGCCTTAGAGGACATATATAGTTCACTCAGGGCCACATGTAAGGGACCCTGGTCTCTCCATTTATCTGACCCTGTTTCCGTGATCTGGGGTGTGGTTGCTTGCAACCAGACCGTCTGGTCCTGATGAGTCCACTCACCTCTCACAAATAGCTTATGTAAGAAGTGCTCTCTGGCTATTTTCATATCTACCAAGGTCGTCATTCTGGAATTTGAGTTCCTTCCTGATTTACAGAAGTTTGTATTTTATTTTTGCAAAACAGACCTTTTGCTTAGAGCGTTCCTTTGAGGAGTGCTTTACAGCGTAACACAGCGTTGTGATCCGACCGGATATGTGTATCTGGTCAGCTGGCACACTGTATTAATCTGCACAAGTGATAGATCTAATCCGGAATCCCCGGCTACGAGCCCCCAATCTGTAAGGGGATTCAATTCAACACTACAGCTAAGTCAACACCTAGTCTAGAATACTGAATGAAAACCCTTATTGATATATCTTTATGTCCAGTTCATGCGTTCTGGATGACTACCCCTATATAACACCCCTCTCTTGGAATCCCCCTGACCCCACTGAGCCAAGAAGTAGTTCTGTTTTGCAAGTTTAAAAGGTTTATTTGATAATTTAAACAATAGATATATATATCACACTTTATAATAATTAATAATTGGATATCACACTTAATCAGAGCAGTAATCAATAATGGATAGCCTGCACTAGCACACTTGTGAATAGGAACAGAAGAATAAGGTGGTAGAGAATACTTTATATAAGTTCAGATGGATGTAATGTTGAAAATGCAATACAGAAAATACTGAATATGATTTCAACAAAACAATGTAATCACTTTTCTCTGGCAATTCACCCCCCCCTTTTATGCAATGCAAGGAAATGGAAGGAAAGCACACAGTTCTCAGAAATGCAATCAAATGTAATTCAGTTCACCCCAGCAAGCTTAGACTACAGAAGTTTGAAACACAGGCCCAAAATGCTTTTATATGTGCTGGCAATGAAGTGAAAAATATGCTAACATGCTTTTAATTCCCTCTAGAGGTTCAGGGTGAGTGGTGTCAAGTTAATATTAGTCCAGGCTCACTCTAGCAATGATTCAGGGATGGTTCTTAAGAGGCAAACAAACTTTTAGCAAGGAAAGCAAGGAAGCTGCTGTTTTGACACGTGGAGGAATTTGCAAATCGCGGTAAAATTCGCGAGTGCGTTTTTCGTGATTGCGGCATATTTATAGAGAATAGGAATGCGGTTCTAGGTTCGTTGAAAAGCCAAGATTCCCAGCTTTCAGAGGAAAGTTACTGCAAGTCTCTAAGACAAACGGTCACGGAGATATGAGCGATATGGTAAAGGTCGTTTTTCAGATTTTAAATTTTAAAAGTTCAAAGTGACAAGTTACAGATAGCAACTACAAATGACAGGTGACAGCTTTGCAAATGACAGGTGACAGTTAGGAGACAGTTCTGGTTAGATTAAAATAGATTGAATTATATTATTTTAACTAAGAGATTGGTTCTGCACAGTTCTGCTAGGTACTCACAATATATTTAGAAATAGAATGGGCCTCGCCACGGATCTGGTCAGGTTTTCTTCACTCGCCACGGACGGTCTCTGCGCACAGCGGTCTGGGTCAGCTCTCTGGTTCTGCGAACAGCGGTCTGGGTCAGCTCTGCTCTGCTGGTCTGGTCTGGGTCTCTGGTTGTGATCAGGTCTGTGTGTCCGGATACAGCAGTCTCCGGTTCAGCTGGTCTCTCTCTGGATACAACACTGCTCTCTGGCAAATGGCAAGAGTTCTTGCAAAGAATTCAAACAGCTCGCCTGGCTGTGATAATGGCAATGATTTGAGGCCTGCTAAAGAGGGATTTAGCTTGTAGTTGACCTCTCTGCTACAAATTCTGAAGTAAAGTCTTGGTCTCTGAAGGTGGATAGATTGAAGTCTCTATGTTGGCTCTCTGGAGGTTGATGGAGGTAAAGTATGGATTTTCCCGGCAGAGCGTCCCGCAGCAGATGGAATAGAATCTGTCCTGACTGTCTGCTTTTATGTGTTTTGAAAGTGGGTGTGTGTGCAGCATCACTAGCCAGCCCCTCTCTCAACTGGCCATTGGCCCAATTCTCCCCTCTCCCATGATTGGGGAAGGAACTGTGAGTCAGAGTGATGCTGTAGGTTTTATGGGTCAGAGGATCCTCCCCTGGTCAGTTTGCCCACAAAATCTATATTTGATCAAAATGCACACTTCATAGATACACAGTGGTTTGAAATTACATGCATCCATCATGCATTTACTGATGGTAGCCCCTGTTCAAACTCTGCTCTTCCTGGGGGCTTGCATTCAGAAATGGCAATATTTTGTGCTTTTTAGTGGTTTTGCAACATCAGATTTTTCTCCAGATTTGTACACATGTACACGGCCTGTTCATACATACTCCAGTAAATTAACATGTCTCTAGCTTAAACACAGAGTCTGTAGTATACATAAATAGCAGGGTTTTGCCCCAGAACATCACACAAATTGGAGTTTGGGCTTGAATTGAAGGTACATTTTTTAGGTTAAGGCTCTCAAAGTTATACATTTCTGTCATTTGATTACAAAGAGTTATCAGTGTTTCTGTAAAATATATATTTTGCTTTCAATTCAGTTCTCAGAGTGTTGGAGTCCGCCTCCAAGACTTGGGTGGGTCAGTCACATGTGTCTTCTGGCAGGCAGGCCTTTGTTGACAGGAAACAGTCAAAATCAACATATCCTATTCAATTGCAAGAGCCTATTGTGTGGTCTCCAGGAGGCTCCCAGCCAGTCTGCCTTCTATCAATCAAGAGGTCATGTGAGATTCTAACTCCTGGTGTGAATCTCTGGAGGTGAGAGGGTTTCCCAGGCTTCAGGCCTCTGGGAACAGCAGGTGGCTAATTTTTAATTAAAATGCAGCCTTTGAAGTCAGCTGAGTCAAATCCCTTTGCCAGCAACTGCACTCAGTTCTACTGTCAGAGTTTAGACCGCTAGTGCCGCCTTGAGGATTTTGTTGGTACTGCATGCAATTTGGGATCTTTCTTGGATTAATGCATTCTAAACAGGAATGGTTCTTACATGGTAGTAAATAATCCTTGCTTAACATTGTTTTGATGGGGCTCCTTACAGTAAAATGGTTATGTGGAACCCCACAAAAGGGTTGAATCTTTAAAGTGGTCCAATGAGCCACGATTTCAGCAACTTTTTGACATCAGTAACAGTGGATTTTGTTAACAAAGATCTTTCTTTACACTGGTGGTTGGCAAGTTAGGTAACCATTTTGGTGTGCGCACAAACTGCGTGGTTCTCCTGGATTCTGGCGCACTTGTGGGCTTTTTGGCCATCTTGGATTTTGTAAGCCCACAGCACCAAATGTTGCAGCATGATAGCTCAAAGTGGGTCAGGACACCCAACAAATCGATATTGGATCAAAGTTGCCTGATTTTTAATGCAGCAAAGGAAGACCTGCTACATTCGCTCTTCATTTTGCCCTGTTTATGTGAATCCCTGTTAGTATTTCTTAATCCAAATATGTTCATCTTTGAACCTCAGGCAGTGCAAACCAGCCCTTCTTTTTTTATTACAGGCAGAGACACTTGTTTAGAGTGTGGACATAGTTATTATTTTTAAGAGTTTGCTTGAGAATTAGAGATACCCTGAAAAAATGAATTGTTTGTTAAATCTTGTGCTTATTTGATTCTAATGAATTAGTTGGAAATGTCTTTGTATTTAATTCTATGTTGCAATGTTTTTTTTCAGGTTTTTAGGCAATGCTTTCGGTGTTTCTTCTTTAGGGGGATTGCATGGTAATTTTATTGTATTTGGCCCACTTTGCTTGGCCAATGCTTATTCGCAGCCGGAGAATGGCAGTCAGCCAATCAGGTGGCTGGAAGAGCAGGCGAGAATACAGAATGCCCGCACGCTGTTCCAGTCGCTCAAGGTGCTTCCCCGGTTAGCGCTTTTTTCCCATTTTTGTTTTTTTCCCGAACTTTAGAAAACCCCAATTCCCCTTACCTCCACCCCAACTTACCTGTGGGACCAGAGCATTGTGCTCCGGTCCCCGATGCTTCTCCCATCTGGCCACCATTAAAATAGAAAAGGGACTGTGTCCCTTTTCGTATGACTGGGACATTTTGAACATATTTTCCATGTTGACATTTTCTTCCTCCCAAGGGAGATGGGCTCGCGCTGAGGAAATTCCATGGTGCGAATAGCTTTCATGCACCGGCTAGGAGGCGGACATGGGCTTTAATGGCCCGCAGCTTAAAGCTGAGGTCCTTGGTTCGCCCATGCCTACCAACGCTCGGACTGGTGGGCTGTTAAAGCTCATGTCCGTCCCGCAGCCAGGACATGAAAGCTATGTCCCCCGTTTCTCTCTTTGGCCCTCTTGGCTTGGACAATACTTAATCTTAGCTTGTTAACTCTCTGTCCCCTTTATCATCTTGTATACTCCCTTTTCCTTTCACAACCTCCTTTGATGTTGCATTGTTTCCTGCTTCCTTCTTCTCCAGAGGCAACCTCTCCCTGCCTTTGATGTTCAGCACTTTCTTCTCTACCCTCTGATCTCTAACTTCCTTTGTCCGTTCTAAAATACTAATCTGTCCCTGGCACATCTTTATAGCTTCTCCCACCTCTTTGTATCTCTTTTTTTCTCTTTTCTCTCCCTCCAACCATAGCAACCTGACCCTCACAGTCTCTCCTGTTTCCTTCTACATTTTTCCCTTCTGCAGGAACAACCTTTCCTATGAAATCGCTTATTCCACCTTCTTCTACTGGATCAGCTCTGAATAAGCACATATGTACTCTAACCTCTCCTCGCCCTGACTGAAGCAACAAGGCCTTCTATTTACTGCCCAGACAAGGCTTCTGCGGTCTGATTTGCCTGGATGGCCAGTGGTTAGCTGACGACATACGCTTCGGCAAGTGGATTTGCATTTCAGCACTCCAGGGGAGTAGGGGTGGCTTTAAACAGCCAGCTGCCATTCTAGAATCATGTGGTGGGTCTACAGCTGGTGTTAAGTGAGAAATCGCTCTCCATCTCTGCTCAGTTTGCTGCCTTTTATACAGGCAAATAATGTTAAACGAGAGGGGCGGAGCTGGCTTCTTTCCTTTTCCTTCAGGGGATCGGAAAATGATAAGAGGTGCTGATCCCACACAGGCCTGGGGGGCAGTGGTAGCAACAAACAAGGAGGAAAGGGCACCCTAATGGAGGGGAAATGGGAGTTCGGTGGAGGGTGACTATAATGATGTCAATGGGCATCACGACGGGCGTGAATGGAGATGGCAGATGCCAATTCTCAGCTTGCTCCGAATGCAGACTTTCATTGCCAGGTAAAGACGCGGTCTGAGCAACCAGATTGGTTGCTACAACTACTAATTGAGGGTGCTAATTGAAATGAAACCACTGGTGAGGAAGGTGAAATAACAAGTAGATGTCATGTATATCAACTTCAGGCTATAATCAGTGTTAGATATATGAAACTATGTGTACACGCATTTCTCAGTCTGTTCTCCAAGATATCATTTGCTTTGGTTGTGAAAGTGATTTGGACTTGAGTTCACCGGGACACGAACTGTATAATCGAGCAGTCTGATACAGAATGGAGAAGTAAACAAAACAACAGCGGTTTGCAGGCAGTTTCATTTTATGCAGTGTTAGGCTATTCAGCAATCATACTAATTGCTTTCACGTTATGCCTTTTCATTACCCTTTTTTCAAATGCGTTTGATGCATTACCTAGTTTGCTTCAGCCCTCAGTCATAAGGCTTCAATAATAAATGCGTTTCAATGAGTAAACGCCTTTAATTGTCGACAATGGAACTGCATTTAAGTTGTTTCCTTTTTCACTGCTTTGCATTCATTTAAAATACCGTACTGTGTTTTCCAGCTTACTCTACAGTATTTACATTACAAAACAGTGATTGCAATGGATGGCTAAGATTTCCCACAGTGGTAAAAATGAACTTTACTCACAAAGATGTATAAAGCTGTGTGTTACAGAACATATTCATGAAATAGGACAAATAAGTGTTGCTTTTGTACTTTAGAAAGTTACTGTGGTGGCAGTCGGGGAGGCACCTTGCCCAGCTGTCTCCCCACCCTCCCTGCCCAAACACACCAAAGAGTTTATGCATCCACAAAAACTGGACACAAATAATTGGACTCGTAGGCAAGAAAGACACTACAACCTTAGCTTGGGTTTAAAATAGGCCACAATAAGCCAATTATTATTAAATGTAAGAGGGTCATTACTGAGGGGAAATCCCCACACCCCCCAGAAAAGTGCACCTGCTTCCACCTTCCATTTTCTGCCAACATGGCGGACCCCTTAAAGTGCACACAAGCTTCTGGGGGTCGTCATCCTTCCCACTGGGCCTACCTGAGGTTCTGTTTGTTGATTAATTTGTTCGGCTTGCTCACAAGGTCCTCTACGTGTCTCAATGAGAACACCTTGGCAGGTGGCACAGTAAGAGTTGGCAGAGACCGGATACTAGGTTGTTTGACCTCCGAGCTCTGGGGTTACTCCTTGTGCATACCCTGGTAGCCATTTAACTCAGAGCCTTATGACCCAGGAAAAGTTGGTGTCAGCGGGCACCACATATGGTTCCTTCCCACTCCTCTCTGGTTAAGACAAGTGAGTGAGCACATGCCTGAGCACTTGCTCGCACTTGCACGATCTAAATGATACAAAGCCTAGTAAGATTGTTTGTCTTGTCCTCCCTCTGTCTTCCTTCCCTCCCTTGTCGTGTCACACCTAGAAACACTTGTGTACAGGAGCGTTCTAAATGACATATATTATATCATATCATCTAAGGAAGGCGGGTGGGAAAAGAACCTTCCTTTGCCATGCACTGCTGCCAAGCAGACCTCAACGGTGTGCAGCACCTCTATTTAGAGCAACCTGCCACTGACCAATGATGTCACGCACCAGGCCATCTTCTGCGTCCTGAAGCATTTTTGAGTGGAGAACCTGGAGCCCAGCCATCTGCTGCTCCTTTGCTTTACAAATTCCTCCCAGGAAGACTAGGAAGATTCCCGTGGCAGGGTGGCATTGTGCACAATATCCTCCTTATATAACTTCACCTTGGTCACTTATGGGCCAAATGTTGGGGATGCGCCTCTTCACACATATGTCAAGGGCATAACATGCCTTTTTATCTCAACTTGTGGTGGCATCGCAGGAACGCCACTAGGCATTAAGTGGGATGCACTATGAAGTGGCTTAGTGCAGCTAAACCCGTTGTTTTGGCTTTACCTATGCAATCACTATAAGCGAAACCTTTATTTTGATACCCTGGCAGATGCTTTGGCCATGGAGAAAGCAGACATGGTACCTTGGCTTCCTACAACAAAAGGACTCTTCTCCTCTCACTCACATACAACATATTATCAATTCAAACATGAACCGGCCCCTTGCTTTAGCGGTTCTGCAGATGTTAGTAGTAATACTTGTAAAACAGAAATGTTTGACAAGCCTTTTATGCATAAAGCCAAGAAACAAATATGATGAAGCATCCGCGTGGCATGATGAAGGATTCCACCATGATGATGATGATGTTGTGTATGGCTCAATAGAACACACTGCACTATGCCCTATCAGTCTGAGCTTCTTTGAAATTGACAATGAATGTGAACTAGAAAAGTATTAGACACAGATTGAAAACAAAGGCACAGGAAAACGTTTGGGCAGCTGCCTCTTTCTGCGGTGTCTGGGCATGGAGTGCTGCCTCTATGCGCAATCTGTTGTGGAGAAGATGATACAATGGTTGTTCCTCTGCCCTCGTTGCTCATGCCAGAGTGGCCACTGGGGCAAGCTAGTTTGATTGATTGTTTGTTCATTTATTATGCGCTTCTACACAAGTGTTTCAAAGCGCAACCATGCATGGGAGGGGAAGACATAGGGAGGACAAGACAAACGATCTTACTAGACAAGGTACACTCAGATCATGCAGGTGAACAGAGCAGGAAGTGCATGGGGGGGGTGGGTAGAAACAACCCAGTGCGCCCAGTCCCGTCAGAACATTGGTTTAGTGCAGAGAGGTACCACTCTCATAGGTTGTAACCGAAATGCGGTAGTGCTGCAGCAAGTGCAAGGCCTGGCGGCAAGTGTAGGAGACTGAGGAGGAAGGCTTGGGACCTGTACGGCTCTGAAGGTTCCCCAGGCAGCCAGTCAGCGAGACTGAGCAGAAGTATAGGACAGAGAGCAAGAGGGCAGAAAGAGTTGGTTAGCAGGGGAGAGGGAGAGAGAAGGCGGTGGCGAATAGGAAAGTCTTGAGGAGTTTCAAGAACTTAAGGAGATCTGGCTCAAGATAGAAAGAGGCAGGAAGGCTTTTCCCGAAGGAGGCTGATATAGAATATATGATATTGAATGCTTACCTTGGGATTCCATGCTCAGCGAGTGC